>NC_135360.1:19116250-19727500 GCF_051622035.1 Arctopsyche grandis
ATGGCATCATGGGAAAAATGTAAATGTAAACCAAATATATAATAATGTAAACCAAAAGGTCCAAGAAAAATTCCTGAATATGTAAAATCATTAATAAAAATTTTACTAATATGAGTAATATACATATAATACGTACTATATTATCGATAGATCACGTTATCTAAAATTAACCGTAATACCAGGGCTGTGAAGTCGTTAAAAAAAATCACGACTCCGACTCCGACTCAAAAATGTTAAATTTTATCAGGTTGTTTTTCTACCTATGCAAATATTTTTCATGTTATAGGCATAAAAATAAAACAAGATCAAACTTTATTAATTATTATTTATTTGAATTAATTCTTAAAAACAACATTGCTTCTATTAAATCTGTATTCGTAGAAGCTCTCAAATCAGAATTGAGGATTTTAAGAGCGGAAAATAGCCGTTCTACGGATACTTGGGTTGGCGGCAATGCTGTAACGATCAACGATCATTCTTTTACGATTTCTGGATACTGCTGTATAGCCATTTTAACATTTAAATTATAAGCTTGGTCAATTTTTTCCACCATTTTCTTCTTCTTCTTGTTAATGCCTTGTCCGCATCCGGACGTTGGCGATCACCTCGTTGATTATTTGAATATATCCGCATCGGTCTTCAGTGGCTCGGAACAACTCTTCGGCGCTCATATCGGTCCACATGCGCATGTTTCGAAGCCAAGATAACTTTTTCCTGCCAATCCATTTTTTTCCTTCTATTTTCCCCATGGTTATCAAACGGAGAAATTCGTATTTTGGACCCCGTATCATGTGTCCGAGGTACTCCATCTTTCACCGCTTGATGACAGAAACAAGTTCCCTGCCTCTCCCCATCATGCCGAGGACAGCTTCGTTTGATATCTTTTTGGTCCACGGAATCTTCAGCATACGCCTATAGACCCACATCTCAAAAGCTTCAATGCGGCTGATCATCTTGGTTTTCAGAGTCCACGTCTCACATCCGTGTAGTAATACTGTCCAGACGTAGCTCTTCGCGAATCTCAACCGCGTATGAAGATTGAGATGCTTGTTTGTAAGCGCCGCCTTCATTTTTACAAATGCTGTTCTAGCCATCTCGATGCGGATTCTTAGATCTTCATCTGGGTCCATCTCTTCATTCAGCCAGGTACCCAGGTATTTGAATCTTTTTACTCTTTCTCTCACCTCTCCATCTAAGGTTAGATTCCCGGTGTCTGTTTGCATTCTATCTACTATCATAAATTTTGTCTTCTTTAGATTTATGCGCAGACCTCTTCGATTACTTTCTTGATGTACACGGTCTAGAGATCTTTGCAGGTCTGCTAAATTTTCAGCGACTAGTGCCGTGTCATCAGCATATCTTATATTGGTGATCGTCTCGCCGCCCACCTTGATGCCCTCCGCCTCTTGGAGAGCATCGTGGAAGATGGATTCGGTTTTCCACCATTTTCAATGCATCGTAAAATTCATTTTGAAATAGAGTCTGCTATATTGGGACTCAAACGAGGACGTTTTATTTCATCTTGTTCATTGAGATATTTAAGATGATGATAATTCAAGTATCGACTGATCAAAGCTGCCTGATGTCGTCTTGTTTCCCACTCGAAGACCTTTCATACGGATCGTTAATTCAAACAGAGCGTTCTTAGCTCTATTTATTTGTTTGTTAAAATTTCATAAATTTCATAATTAAAAAAATGCATTTTATAGAAAAAATGGTCGGAGTCGCTCATTTTTTACGACTCCATGACTTCGACTCCGACTCCGTAGCCCTGCTTAATACACCAAAGTGTAGTGCATATATTAAAGTTAAATCATGGTGGCTTCATTTTAATAGAATTACGATATAACACAGTAAGTTTAAATGTAAATTTCAAGTGTGGAAAAACCATTCATGGTTCGTATCACCAGCGAAATATTTGTATTAGACTGTCTAGCAAAGTTCTGTTCCTTAATTGTTTAATTAAATATGGCAAACAATGATCGAGTGGTACTAAATAGCATTAAAAAGTCCAAAATTTGGCAAACGCGACCAGAATGTTGAAATCTGCATGGCGCGCGGTTCGCTAAGTGAACTATCCACATTCATAGTTGCCAGTTTGCTTTGCCGTCTCTTATCATAGTATTCACTCTGCCATAGTAATTTAGCTTAACTAGCATATTTAATGGTACGAATAGAAATCCTCCAGTTTATGCAATTACATAGCTATGTATGGACACCTGAGAACGTTTTTACGCATGCGCAGTATTGTGTGGTTTAATTATATATATATATACATATATATATATATATATATATATATATATATATATATATATATATATATTTATATATATATATTTATATATATACATATATATATATATATATATATATATATATATATATATATATATATATATATATATATATATATATATATATATTTATATATATATATATATATATATATATATATATATATATATATATATATATATTATATATATATACCAACTCGGCTATCGTTTTCCCCAGAAGGCGTGTGCTAAATGCACATCATATATGTGTTCAACGTTACGAGGTCAATGACCGTTTGTTTATAATCGGAAAGTGTTAGATATTGTAAACTAAAGTTTTGTATGCATTTTGTCTCTATTTCATTTCCGATTCTCAATTTATTTTTCAGTTCTGATTCTCAATTCTTGTTTCAGTTCTGAATCCCGATTCCTGTTTCAGTTTCTATTTCCGATACCAGTTTTAGTTCCGATTCCCGATACTCGTTTTCTGTTTCAGTTCCAATTCCGATTAATTATTACTATTCGTATTGTAACTTTATTTTAAATATCAATTTCTTTCCGAAACCACCCGTTGAATTTTCAACGGGCATAAAACTAGTATATTATAATGATAAATGTACGAGCAGTGGAAAGTTGGTGATGCTAATGATAGACGCCGAGATAATTGCTGTCATAAATGCGATAAAAGTTTTGCCCATAAATTAGGGGTCCAAGGTTCCGCCGATGGTGTCTGAAGGTGAAGTGGGTTTGGCCAGCAACAGCTGTTAAATTCTGATGTTCGGATCTGATGCTGATAAGGTCGTTATCGTCTGAAAGACGTCCGAAGGACAACGCGTATTTACACGAAAGGGAAGGATTTTTTTCTTGCTTTTCTTTTACATTATCGCATTTGTAAAAGTGCTTGAACGGACGAGGAGATAAAGAGCTTTTTATTTCAAAAATAGACTTTCGAATCAAAAGAAGCTTAACATACAAAAGGAAATATATTGTATTAATATTAACAACGTCGACCGGAAATGTGAAGCACAAAACACAGGAAACGATTTATAAGCGTTGATATTGAAAGTGAATAACAAACGTGGAAAATAAATACGGAAAATATGTAAGACGATTCACGGTTCATGGTGCTTTTCATTCTAAATGGATAATACGAGGAGTCATTTGTATGAACGGATGAAAAAATAAGCACATAAATGTTTGTTTGAAGTAGGTTTAATATCTACAATATACATACATATGTATGAATAAACGTTTGTGACTATCGATTTATGTGATAGAATTAACCATTTAAAGAACTAATTATTTTAGAACTAACTATTCTTGAGACATATTGAATAAAAACAAATCATAGATATTTTAATACATAGTACCCAGGGCCGTAGAGAGAAAATCCGGGCCTCGGTGCAAATTTAAAAATCCGCGCCCCCCTTGACCCATTTCAGTAAAACAAAAATTTCAAAATATGTAAAAAATTATTAATAAAAATATATGTCATATTAATTGATATACATAAATACAATACAGTGAAACAAATGAAATTAATTTAAAACAACAATAAACTATAACATAAATGAAAAATGAAATAATTAAAACATATGTATGCATATGTTAAAAAATAGTTTTATATACACATATTTAAAAAAAAATGCTGTCATACATGAAATAAAAAAATAAACATATTTGTAACATTATACTTGTATAATATAAAAAACCGTAAAATATGAACTTATATTATTTATGGAAAAGCAGATACATATTAGGTAATAATGTATTGAATTCGGGATGATTTTTTCTGTGAGGGCTTTTTAAAATGTCTCTAAATACATACATATATTATACATACTTCATATTGATACATGTTCATTATGGGTTAAAATAATCAATAAAGAAAACAGTTGAATAATAAAAATGAATTCGTAAACGAAAAATATTATTAATTTAAAAACTAACTTTGATTTGAAATATTCTAAATCCAGTCTACCGTTCGCAATTATAGAGCAAATTTTTAACATGTTTGAATAACCTATTTTTTAAAGTCGAACGACAAACGGCTACTTTTAACGAATAAAATCAATCATTTATTAATATATTTCTGTTGAATTATTCTAGGAATAGCACGTGCATCAAATTTGCAATTTTAAATTAAAAGTTTCATAGCAAATTTGAAAATAGGTAAATGTGAAAGATTTAGGCCAAATAATACTTTTATACCTATATAATGTATGACTCTAATGTATATGTATGTACATGTATGTATATATGTACATGTATGTATATATGTATACACAATTTTGTCTACCCATCTTCCTTGCGGTCTTCCTTTTATCCCTTTGCATTCTCTCGGGTATGATTCTAGCACTTATTTTGGCCACCTTTCGTCCATTCTTCTAGCCACGTGGCCCGTTCATTGCCATTTCAGTTTATTCACTGTATCCATTATATCCACTACTCTTGTCATACTTCCCACCCACGTATTCCACTTCCTTTCTTGCTTCGTTAAGCCAAGCATTCAGCGTTCCATAATTCTTTGAGTGCATTGGAATTTGTGTAGTATCTTGATTTTCAGTATCCAAGTTTCATATCCATACGTCATGACAAAACGAATTGATCGAAGATCTTTTTCTTCAAACAGAGGGGCATTTAAACCGAATTTTAAAAATCATTCCTCGAAACAAGCACTAGAATCTCATTAAATTTATTTTGTAAGGAGATTTACTTAAGAAATAAAATTATATTATATGTACTTTGTAATTTTGTGTTTTTATTAAAACCATTTATCAATAATAGAAGTATGACGAAATAGTAGATAAATCTTTGAGCGTATTATAATTGTGAGTCTGCAAATATCTTTCTTAGCTTGCAAACGATTTGTTCGTGTGACGAAGTTTGGGTTCTTATCCGATCGTTTTTAAACTTTGCCATTTTGCTTATTTTGGTCATCAATATAAGTGGAAGTATCATCCGCCATTACGATGGTGAAAAATAACCGTAATAGACTTTTGAAAATACTGCATCGTATTACACGGTGACGTTTATCTGTCATATTCATCATTCACATCGGTAGTTTCATTACTTTTCGCCCTGCCATCTCGCTGTCAGATTTTAATTGCTTAAACGCATATAAGATTTTCCTTTTTTCACTCTATATTTTATAAAAAATTTAATTTAATTAGTTTATTAACTTTTTTTTAACAAAACAGATCCATTGCATTTTTACATTCCTTACCATGCAAATACTATAAGAAATTTCATGAAATACAATTATTTTTATATGGTGGTACAATTTAGCGTAATGTACTACCAAGTGGCACGCGAGTCAAAAAAGGCTGGGAACCGCTGATATACGTAATAAACTGTCATAACATTTTTAAAAGAGACAAGTCCAAGTTCAAAACTTTAATCCACAATAAATTTCCGAGTACACCTGAACAATTCCGGTTACGTGGGGGCGGCGGAGGGAGGGAAAAAGAGAGAGAGAGAGAGAGATCGATGAAGAAGCCTTAGTGGGTAGGTCCAGTGTCGTCGCTTCTGTTTGTCTGGGGTCGGATTTGCCGAACGTGTTGGGGCGCCTGATTGCCGCCCCTAATTAATCCGGGGCGGCATTAGGACCCACCAGACGTAATGGATCTGCACGAAGATTACTCTCGGAGCCGGCCCTGATTGCGCCCTGATTACACCTGCCCGTTGAATACACGCAACACCCTGTACCTGCCCGCCCACCAAATACGCAACGTCTCCGATCTAACGGACCTCACAAGTATGTACACAGACCATGGCCACACACAGATACGTGCATCTGCTCCCAGGACACGATTCCTGCAGGATATTTGACGGTATTTCGCCGGGTTTGCGAACGACCGGATCCGCCCGGGGTAAACTTCACAATTAGATTTGGCGTACGGTACGGTACGGTGGTGGTGGTTTTCTTACTTCCACTGTGGATTTGTGTGTCGAGTCAATTAGGACGATTTGAATTGCGAGTAGAAGACTCCCGTGTATAGTCGATTGTAATATTTCTACGTGGTGGGGACGTGTTAGGATGATGGTTTTGGTCTTGACGAGGGATGCAACAATGCAACATGGAATGAATGAAATTTTTATTATGAATAATTCATTTCGAAATCGTTTTTCCAGATTCCAGCGGTTGCAGCCCCATGGTATTGTGAGAGATTAATCATGTTCAGGATCTCTTGTTCCTGTGACCCAGTTCACCAAAACGTTTTCGCGAAGAAGAAAAGAGTGAAATATGGAATTCTTTTCACACTTTTCATTTGCTGTTTTTTTTATTCAGATATTTTCTGTTGATTTTCGCAAAATTTTATTTCGTTTTGAAGAAGGCACACTTTTGAGCGTGTTTTAAAATTATTAATACTATTTTTTAAATATGAAAAATAATTATTTTTTAAACAGTGTTAATACAAAAATAAATTCAAATATTTGTATAAAAAATAACGATAAAAATTTAACTGTTTTTATTATTTGGAGATTAAAACATGTATGACTGACTGTCGGAGTAACAATTTCACAACTTTTTTTATTATGACAAATAATAATAATTTGGCTTTCCAAAGAAATCTAAACCTAAATGAAGTAAGAACGTATCCTATTGATACATTATCGTCATTCACAGCCATTCGCCATCCACTGCTAGACGAAGGCCTCTCTAACATGCTATTTTCTATTCGCAACGTTTCTATTTTGGGCAACTCTTACCCATCTTATCCCATATTTTTCTGATTTCATCCACCCATCACCTCTGCGGCCTTCCTTTGCGTCTGTTCACATTCTATCGGGTACCATTCAAGCACTTCTTTCGTCCGTTCTTCTAGCCACGTGGCCCACCCATTGACATTTCAATCTCTTCACCCTCACCATTAAATCAACCACCTTTATCATACTTCTAACCCACGTATTCCATTTTCTATTTGTCCTCGTCATGACAAGCATACAGCGTTCCAAACTTAGTTGAGTGCACTGAACCTGATGCAGCATTCTGGCGTTCAATGCCCAAGTTTCACACCCATACGTCATCATTGGCAAAACGCACTGATCGAAGATTTATGTATCCAATTAATTCGGGTGACCGTCACCACACCGAATGTTAAAAAATTGAAAATTTTCGTTTATCACGCGTGCGGTAAAACTCTCTCTCACCCCATCGTACATCCTCACTTAATTTGCGCGAGCAGGATACAACAGGAACAAGAGGAACAGGCTTTTCCTACCGTATCCTGCGCGCGCACATTAAACAAGGCTGTATGACAAAAAGAGAGATAATTTCACCGCATGCCACTGATATATATTATATGAACATAGTACTGTTTACCATGCACCCTTTTTTTTAATCTTTCGATTTTCGATCTTTGCCTTCCGATATTTGCTTTTTGATCTTTCTGACTTTCGGTGCCGTGAGGTTGACCCCTTTTAGTCATGGAGGTCCTTACTGAAACGTTATTTTCCTTCTTTGGCACATATCGAGAATTCGACTTGCCATAGCGCACAGTAGATCATACATATGTACATACATATGTGTTTACTTACACACTTGTATCACATATGGATATTCATACATATGTACATAAATTTAAATGCTTTATTTTCAAGCTGTTTGCCCGACAGTAAGAGCACAATTACGAACGCATCAAAAGAACGTTATAGCGAATCGAAAAAAAATATTTGGCAAACGAAATGTTAAGCATTGGTATTTTGACACGCGAGTGCATAGTACTCGTTTATGTGCATTCGGTGCCTAAGCCGTTTTATGGCAAGTTAAATCGTTCGAGAAATGTTTTCTGCACCATAAATGTTGACACCCCCCCCCCACTTCACGATCTCCAAACCACTTACGTCTCCTTCATTTGAAATGGTGAATATCAATTTTTTGCGGAAATAAAATAAAATAGAATTGAAAAAAGGCGAACCGGAAACGTCGCGTCGAACACGCGAGGTGTATCCATTACGAAGATCGTCTCCCAGGAGGGGAAGGAACAGTGCCGCCCCATTTCAGTGGATGATCTTCCAGTTATTCGAATTTACATCCAACCTTTCGGTATACCGTACATATGTATATGTATGTATACATATACAATACGGAATGGGATTAAATCAAACTCATTAACTAATGGATGAAAATTCGGGTGAATTTTTTTTAATTTCTATACCTTGATAGTGCATAATATCAAAAAAATCAGTATATGCATTTTAAATATATTATTTATTATTAAGTGTGACACTTTCTATATTTATTTTTAGATCTTATTTAAAAATTAGCAATTAAAATCATAAAGGGCTGACTTAATCTTTGCAAATTTTTGTCAAAATAATATGATTTGATCACAGTGAAGTATTCACAGAAAGATATTCTGTAGATTTAGTAAGTTTAACTTTACCTCCTGAAGGAATAAGATTTCATTGATTGGTGAGAAGTATAGCTTCCGATTTGGTTTTCAACATTCATCGCCATCATCACCATCATCATCTACAGCCATTCACAATTCACTGCTGGGTGAAGGCCTCTCCAACACGCTTCCATTCGTCTCTGTTTTGCGCAACTTTCATCTATCTCATTCCACACATTTTTATAATTTCATCTACTCATCTTCCCTGCGGTCTTCCTTTTAGCATTCTCTCGGGTACTTATTCTTCTAGTACTTATTTAGCCCACATTTCTTCCATTCTTCCAGCCACGTGGCCTGCCTATTCCCATTTCAATCTCTTTACTCTATGTACTATGTACATATGTCCATTACCCTTGACATACTTCTCACCCACGTGTTCCGCTTTCTGTATTTCCTCATAATGCCGACATACAGCGTTCCATACTTCATTTCAACATTATTTGAATATAATTTCAAATTTAAAATAATAATATTAAAAAATAAATTTATATAAAGTATATGTATTACAGTGAAAGCATATTTCAAGTAAAAATATATTTTCACCAATGAAAATGTATCAGACAATGAATTTACAACGTTTAACTATATAAATTTAATCCTAACAACCCAATCTTTTTTTATTTTTTTTATTTTATTTTTTTTTTTTTTATTTCATACCAGGAAGGCATTACAGGTAAACCCCAATGCGCCTTCCTGGCCAAATTACAAACAATACAGCATTTTTTTATTATATAGTCGCTAAATTACGAGACACTGACTTAAACTCGACAATTAACGAGACATCTATGAATTGTACATACATTTTTATTGTAATATTTACATTAATCATACTCAAATAGTGGTGACATAGTGGGTAGGAAGGATTTCTAGCCAATTTTTAATCGGGAATCGTTTCAACAATGAAATCAGAGAAAATTGGCAAACTCTGATAGGAAACGATCAACCAGGAGTCACAAATCATGGTCTGACCAGCAGCATTACAGATATACTCAGAAAAATTCTTTTCAATCGAGTCTTAAAATCTTAAATGAATAGGGCCAACCCTTACTTAACCTAACCTATCCTAACCCTTAAATAATACCAACCCTAACAATCTAATCATAAATGAGTAAAACCAACCCTGAAAATGTAACTGGTTATGATTTAACTGAAACGTCAGTGAAAATATATTTTCACTGTGACATATACATATGTATGTAGGAACTTGGCCAGAGGTGTCAGCTTGATATACATACATATGTACATACATACATACATATGTACCTGTATTTTATATGTTATTATAATAATTACACGTTTTGTAGTTTATAAACCAAGTATATGGGAGAGTGGTGTACCTATGGACGAATGTACCTGTGGACAATGACTTTATTTCGGTCGGGGAAAATATTTTTGCTACACAATATTCTAGGTAATTATGAACATCGAATATTGGCAACATTCAATCCACCTTTTGGTGCCACGCGCTGCCAGATTCGAGTAAATATTTACCAACGAACTGTTTGTTTTTTTCACATTTATTAAAATAAATATTCATACAAGATATGCATTTAGTTTTGTATAGTGGTTATTTAATTATTTGGTAACGACGATATCTGTGTTAAAACGTAACCACAAAGAAGTGTATTTTAATATTAGTTGAATATTTCGTTTTGTTGTACCTTTGGACATTTATTTGGTTGTACCTCTCGACGCGTCTAGAGGTCAAGGTTAGAGGTCCTTGTGAAATTAACAATCAAAAAGACTTTCAAGTATTATGTTGCTGAAGTTATGAATAATCCAATCGAAAATGATATTGAAATTAAGTATTACAAGAAAATATCGCTTAAAATGTAATTGTTCAATTTAAATAAGAATATGTTGGTGCGGTTGAGAACACCCGTAATTTATATTAATTTAATAACATCCGCGATCTATACGATTAAAAGTACCATATATGTATGTACGTCGATTAATATATAATACAATAAAAAGTTACTTTTTCCATTAAAATAGGAAAATTTAGGATTTTTGAACATTTTGTCGCTTGAACATTATTTCCGTGGACATTTTGTCGCGTGAACATTTTGTCGCGGGTACATTTTGTCAGTGCACTAATTTTAGGGTACATTTTGTCGTTGAACCTTTTGGACTTGCACCAATTGTCATGTAACCGTAGGCTAGTCTGGGAGACTCAAATCACAGTTGGAATTTAATGTAGACCTTGAGAATTTCAACATTGGATGAAATAGTTTACTTTGAATAAATTATCATATCTGTCCAAAGGTTACAACATACACTGTCCATAGGTTCAACACTATGTTTCATTATCATTAATTTTTCTTTTTTAATTTTAATCTTGAATTTTCAACCTATCTAATGACATTAAAAAGTTTGCATAAAACAATAAAATTGCTGAGCTATGAGTGAAAAAGCGAAAATTGTCCACAGGTACACCACTCTCCTCTACTTCAAATATTGAAAGGCAAGAAATACAAGAGAGTCATACAAGAATTGAAATACATATACAGAGTTGTCAAAAAATATTAGTGATTATGTATATGCATAGCAGACAAACAGGGTTAGATTGATTTGCATACACAAATTATTAAAATGAGTGAAGACATCTTCAACAAAAAATAAAAGCCACTACTTCTGAATTTATATGTATGTATGTATGTATGTATGTACTCATACGAAGTATCGTTATATGAAGTTTTGTTACGTTGATAATTTTGTTAACACGAGGTATTGTTTCAGATGTTAATAGAGTGAAATTATTTTCTTTGAACCGCAAGAAAACACAACCCCGATCTTAATTTAAATACAAAAATATGTGATACAACGTAAACAATTTCATCAGAGACTGTATAGGTACATTATTATTTATTTATATTGGGTCCAGTCTTTCTACCTGCCTCCAATGGAGTCTGGCGTCACATACGCAATATGATGCAGACAGTCAAACGCCCTCACCTATTATTCTGTGACAGTCTGTATTACCGGGTGCGTGGGCGGGTGGGCGGACGGGAGATTTCTCCACCTCCCCCCAACCATTGCTTCGGGGCAACAGCGTATTTTTTTCGAGTTTTGCAGATTTTTCTCGGGTGAAATTTATGTGTGCGGCGTTATTGCGGCGGGAATTTCCGCGAGAATTACGCGGCTTAGCCTTTATCGGCTTGTGTGTGAGTGAGTGAGTGAGTGAACGAGCTTTGGCAACACTAAATTAAGCACTGAAAAAATTCGCTTCGAATTTCACATGGCAATACTGCACTCGTTGTGATAATATATGCGGTACATATATCAAGGCTGATAAAAATAAAATGTGCTGGAAAAAAATTGCAGTTTCGAATAGTTGATTTTCATCAAGTTTTGTTCCGCATATATAAATGTACGCACATATACAGAATGGGACAGAAATACTAAGAAGACCGGTAGCTTGAAAATGAACACTTCATTGAAAAGTAAATATCATTAGCCAAATAAAAATCAAGCAATCTATTACAAAGTAATTTTTTGAAGATAATGTCACTCAGATGAATATCACTTAACGCGTTGTCGGACATAATCCGTTACTTTATTTAGCATTATGTCATAACATTTTTAAGGGTTTTTAATGGAAATTCTGAAATTCTAGAATGGTTTGGTTTCACACGGTTGTGACATACTGCACATATGAAACTGCACACTGAACGAAATTCCATGTATGTAAGTCTTCGGAGAAATGTTCTCACAACGTGTTTGTATGATTTCAGAGATATTGTTTGACCTCTATATGTTAGCTTGATTTGTGGAGCTATTTGAAATAGAAAGTGTAGGTTCGTCGACCTCAAACTATTCAGTACTATTTAGTATCCGAGTGGACATTCAATGAATTTCAGCAATTGTTTGATACGCTTGACAACGTCTCTAAAAATGAAGTAAAAAAAAGACTTTATGGTACAACTACATATATATTATACATTGTTAAACACTTATGTACCTTACTGTGCTAAAAATATCCTCTAGCCAATGTGCTGGACGCCAAGCGTCCAGTTAAAAATGTATGTCTTAAGTTAAAATAATGCAAAATTTGCGAGGTTAATTATTTGATTAGCTTTAAAAATCATTTTATCGTTTATCAAACTTCGAATAATATAAAATAAGTGCAAGAAATGAAAAATAACGATCGAAGCAGATCTGTCGTTCCAAGGTGGATGTCATTTTCACACTGATCGTTGAGCGCTGTGTACCGAATTCCTCTTTTCACTCGCATCTGTGAGGCACGGGTGTAAGGCTTTCCCCGAAAATATTTTGATAAAATATTTTATTATTGATCAATGTTTATATTTCTTAGTGATATAATTCAAACCATCAAGGTTTTGATGAGGATTACAGAAAAATATGAAGACCCTACATTCAGTATATTTGGAGATATAAAATAATATATAGGTATAAGTAATGGTCACTCGCTATCCCTCACAATGCGGCAAGTGTTTACCGAATGAATATTTATTTTTCAACTTGAGTATATTTTCAAGGTACTGAAAGTTAATTGTTTCCGACCAACTCTATATAAGTATATTAAATATAACCTATGTTTTCTATGTTATAGGGAAACGGGATTAGGGAGACAGAACGAGTCAAATGAGGGATATTTATCGATTCTCAGTTGGGCGGGAGAGGCCCTGCAAAACTCTCGTTTCAAATCACAAATTTCCCTTTCTTATCTGAGCAGCAAAGCCTTAACAGCCCCTCTAATAACCTATAAATTATCTGCCACTTGTGAGATAAGCGGCAGCCAGAATAACTGCTGGCTAGGCGAGCCACCTCTTCTCGTCCCGTTCTCCTCGCTGGCAACATTCAATGACAAGAAATGAAAGCCTTCACCCCCGAATATATTCGCAGATTATACGGAATCGCACTCGGAACGGAGCGGAACCTGCGGGACCCCCCTTACACTCTTAGCGCTCGACTTATGCCCCATAACGATAAAAGAAAAATTCGCATAAGCGCTGCATGCCGAATAATTCCACTAAGTAGAACGTTGCAGAAGGTTGGGGCGATTTATGAAAACATTAAAGAAAAAATAAAAAAATTGATTAAAATTAGTCACTCATATATCAGTGGAAATGAATTGCAGTAAATTTGTAATAAGATGTAAAATGGAGTAAGTAATTCATTCGTTCATGAATCACCAATAAATAAAAATTACTTAAATGAACGTGAATCTTTAAGGACTGTTTATATGCCTAATTTGTTATATCATTTCAAGTGAAAAACTTTTGAAAAATAATCGAATTAGGACAAAATATATTTGGAAACATCTTATTTAAATCTTAATGTGTTGATATAAGAAATCAGCATGATAAAATATTCCAACGTCTATAGCGAAAATATATGATTTCTTTACCATCTTAAATTACAAGATTAAAAATGTTTTGGACGAATGATAATTAAACGTCTTATTCATCAAAAATATAAATAGAAAATCTAGACGTTTCGAAATTAAATTTTTTAGAAGGCGTTTATAGGAAAGTATCAGACTTTCCAATTATACGCAGTCGAAATAATAAAAAGGGAAACCCGCTTGGAAAATGGAGGAGGGGTCGAGGAGAGCAGAGGGGGTTGGAAAATTTCCAGATAGCGCTTTTTCTTCTCGTCGCTATCGCGTGATCGGAATCGGAATCATTTCTCGATGCGTTTTTCATATTGTATGAAGATTTTTGTAATCTGCACGGAAAATGAGTTTTCTGATTGAAACGCCGCCAGCCGATATTCGCCCTTAATGACAAACCGATACACTCTCTTCGTAATGCGAGTGTATAATATGTGTTTACAAGAGGGGATTCCTTTCGTTTATTTTATATAAATACACACGTGTACCTGTCTATCAATCTGCAAACATGCATGTAAATATTTAACCGTCAAGTGCGCGAATTGGAATATTGACATGGGATCTACATATAAACATATAATATGTACGAAATCATATGTTATGTATAATAAATACATACATATATATTACGAAGAAAATAAAATATACGCACCTTCAAAAATTATAAATATTTTTTATTTTGAAATACTATTTATAATTTAATTAACGAGTATCAAGGTATTTTTATACTGGCACAGCACATGCCAGAAACTGCACCTAAACAGCAGTACGAAAAATTATCTTTAGAATATTCTATATGGATACATTCATATTTTCCCTAATTTGTACGTGGTGTAAACGTAACAACAGTAACTGACACTATCTATAACTATTATATAGCAGTACATCTCACCGTAACATGTTAAGCAACATCGGTTTTCTTTGACCATTGTGGAAATATTCACGCATCACGTGAAGTCATAGTGGTGAGTGCACGTGAACTAACGAAAGTGCGCGTATGAATATTTTCGGAAACGTCATGTTGTGACAATATGACGCAGGCAATATTTCGTCGTATTGTCGTGCTCTGTAATGTATGTATGTATATGTTAGCCGATTTTGCCTTGCACTTCTTTGAGAAAAAATACTTTATCTATGTATTTGAGCAATACAAGAATTATAAAAACCAAAATTGGATAATGAAACATAATTACATCCACGTTCACACATGAGGTCATGTGACCATTTTCGATAATTGAGCGCAAATGTAGGGAAACTTACACAAGACGAAAGTTCTACTTCTGGTTGTCAGATGTTGTTTAGTCATTTTGTTACCTAACATTACTGTACATATTATAAAAATAAAATATCAAGAATACAGAAATAATTTAAAAGGTCAACATAAAATATTGTTTTATAAAAAAATTATAAAATTTGAAATTTACTCTAAAAAATTAAATAATTTAAAGGGTCGAAAAAAAATTGAACAAGAGTAAACTGCCACTTCCGGTTGACGGGTGTTCACTAAATTTTATATATAAATTAAATTTTATTTATAAATTAAATTTTATGTAACATAAATTTTAAATTTTATATATAAATTTTAAATTTTATATATAAATTTTAAATTTTATATATAAATTAAAATTAAATTTTATATATGTATGTATAGCTTGGTATTAAGTTAAAACTTCTAGATATGAAATATTAGTTCAATACACTAAAAGATTTCCGAGGTACAAAATCTCGATTCTCCAAAGTACTATTTCCGGTTGAGGCAAAAAATTAATTGTAAAAATCAGTTGTAAAAAAAATTTCAGTCTGATCCGTTGAGCGGTTTGGCAGATAATTGAATACAAAAACTTAAAAAAGAGCACACCTATGTACAAGGGGAGGTACCATTTCCGGTTAACTTAAAATTTTGAAAAAATTTACGTCGTATCGATAAGCATTTCAGTAACCGATACTAAGTTTCGGTTCGATAGGACTAACGGTGTTAAAAAATCTCCAAAATACACAGATACACACACACATTTCTCTAGATCATGATAACGTGATCAGTGATCGATTCTGAGTTTGAATCAGTCAAAAACTCGAGTTAGAATTTTCGCATGATTACAAAACTTCATCTATTCCTACTACATACGTGAAAGTAAAAATTCGTGGCCTAAATTGAAAACTGTAGAACAATATACAAAAATTAATTTTAATAAATAAAGATAATATGTATAAAATGGAATAAATATTTTTTACAAAAAATTGTAGCAACTACATAATACACTTATGTATATTATGACATTGAAAGCATGTCGCTTCGCTGGCATGGCAGTTCAAACGAACCATTAGTTATGAATATAAATTTAAGTCATTAGGGCACATAATTCAAAATTCAATCGAAAATTAATTGGAATTGGTCCCCTTTTATGTCACGGAGCTTCGGGCCAGCATTGTTTTAAATTTGTTAAATGTTTCGATGTTGAAGCGCAATGACAGCGCTATTGGCGAACGGGCCAGTGCGTCCACCGCGCTAATTGAATTCTGTTTTCGCATGAAGGACGCGATGGTCGGTGGATGGTTTGAAGAGTGGGCGGGGGATGGCGAGAGAAAGAGGATGGGGGGTGGGCGATGAAACGGCAAAATTTCATAGTAATCAAGCGATGATATTTCAAAGCTCGCGGAGCTTTGCTTTGTGCGCGTCGCCGGAGCACCGACATTAATAAATTAGCAAACGATATTAGGCGGGAACAACAGCTCCCCCCCACCACTCTCTCGTATCTCTCCTTCTTACCATATCTCTCTCGCGGTTGCTCTCGTCCTCTCCCTTTCGTTCGCTGTGTCTCGAGCCGCTCTAAATAAACTACTTAAGGGCGGGAAAAGCCTCAAAGGTCGCGCGCTCGCCGCGGAAAAACCACCCTCAGATAACGGGACAACCCTGAGCCTGAGGCTTACGCGGCCTCTTGCAAATTTGTTCCGAGGGATGAGCGGGTGGCAGAAGGAACGGGGGTGTAAGAATGAGCGGGATGGTAAGGAGAGAAGGGGTCGCTTAAAACGGTGCCGAAAGTTGGACAACTTGAGAGAGCGCTGCGATGCATAAGCAGATTGAAGTGGCATCTAAGCCTTTCATTATGTATGGCCTAAAGACAAGTTATCCTAAAAAATATTATAAGCTGTTCTGGAACAGACGGCGTTTCGGCATTCGAAGTTGTCAAATATGTTATGCTCCAGACAGTTCAATTTGTTTCGATTTTTTTTTAATAGAAAAAGTTAATAAGAATGTTTTGTTTGCAGTAGGTTTTCTGACTAAGAACTGTCAAATATTTGAATTGTGATATCGAATTTCAAATATGATAAATTTAAACATATGTATGTACATAGATACATATGTGCATATGTACATATACATATGATATACATATGATACATCTAATATATAATTTCGAAAGAGACTTTGTATGCATATAACTATTGTTGGTTCGTAAAATCCGTGACGTTAAATTTAATAATAAAGCAAATGAATATTCAAATAAATTTAAACAAAAAAAAACTTCAATAAATTTAATTATTTGAATAAAATAAAATAAAATTTTATTAACTATTAAATTAGCCATGTTTAAGCGGTTAATATTACAAATACCGAGCGAAGCCGGGTAAAACCACTAGTACATCCTATTTGAGGAAAATTCCGAATGTAAATAGTGCACAATTTTCTATCCGACGTAATTATAATATTTTAACTGGTCAATCCAGTGACTGTCATCTCACCCGCGAAAGTTTCCCCCAAACGCAAATATCTATAATAGAAATGCAGTTGCAGTGACTGCAGCACTGTTACATATGTATATATGTATGTACATACATATAATACATAGCCGACTCGTCTGCAAAGTTTGTCTCTGGCGAGCAGTGCCTGTCATTTTGATAAAAAGTGAGCGAAACTTTCCGAAAGTAGTTGGCACAACTCCTCTACTAAGAATTAACAGTGGCATTATACATATGTATGTTAAATGTTGCGACGTTAAAAACTCTACGAGACGTAGAAAAATCTCGCTAGAGATTCAGATAAGAAAGATACGCAGCACTAAGTCGGAATATTGCGCGATAAAAAGTGTATAAAAAAATAGCAAGGGAGAGCTTACATATACTATATGTGAAGGATGACGCATGCATCGCAAAGTGAACGACTGATGTGGTCTTTTATGGTTTGAATAAAGAATAAATTAGACATTTGTGGTACAGCAATCTAGTGCATATTAACCCTCGATTGTCGATATGGACAAAATTGTATGCGACCATAAGACAAACTATGACTCGTATATATATATATATATAGATATTTTATATGTATGCATGTACTTTTTCAGATTGGAGCATTTCAGCGCAGCGTCGAATAATATCTCGTATTATTTTCCGCGTCAGCGCTTCTCAAACAATTTGGTGGCGCCTTTAATACGCGACGAGAACGGGCGCAATTCCGCATGAAAAAAATATATCTAGAGCGGCGGCAGTATATGGGTTAAGCTCAAAGGAGGCTTTGATAGAATTTTTATATCGGTATCGATACGAAAGGTGTGTGTTTTTCTGGCGATTCGTTTTTCCTCTCGTTTTTTTTTCGCGATAATGTAAGGGTTGCGTGATCCAATCTTGGTTATTGTTATTTGTCGAGTTGACGCAAATTTAAGCCGCTCACTTCGCAGTCTTGAGCGAAATATCAAAGATTTAAATTCGAGGAGGATTCGTCGCAGTGAGGGAATCGGACATGGATAATTCGTCCTTGTAACTGGGACAGACTTACTACTTACTAAAACGTAGAACACGAACTGAATCCTAATCTCTTCGCAAAGTACGACGGTGTAGTGTACAGTTGTACTCACAAGTATAACAATATGTTTAAGGTTGTTAAAAGTATATGAAATGATATAGTTAATATTATCATTTAATATAATTCCAAATTATTTTAATATAAAATAAAATAATTTATAAATTTAAAATTATAAAACTGATCTAATCTTTCTATATACATATATATATATATATATATATATATATATATATATATATATATATATATATATATATATATATATATATATATATATATATATATATATATATATATATATATATATATATATATATATATATATACATATACCTGCCTATATTTTAAAATTATTTATTTATTTATACAGGTATACATACATCCATTTTTATTTTAGACGACACTATGGTCAAAAATTGTAAATAAGTATTGTAAGTATTATTCATAGCCAATTATGAAAATCGGTTAGCAATCATAGATACATCTATGGACAAATTTTGCAGAAATCAATAAATTTTGAGATGCTGTAAACTTCAATTCTATGAGAAATAAAAGAGATTGTCAATTTTTTCGAACCGTGTCAATGAAATGAGATAAATTGGCAAACTCTGATAGGAAACGATCGATCTTGGAGTCACATATTCAAGGTCTGGCCAGCAGTACAGCCAGGAATTGAACCAGTGATTACACAATTGAAAGCATTACACGCTTACCTATTTATACCATATTCCCATTAATAGCTTTGTACATTTGTGATCCTATAAATAATATTTCATTATCTGGCATAAATAATTATTATGATAATAATGTATGGCAAAATTGCGTCGTTAAAATCATCAAATCAAAAATCACTGGAGCAGAATACAAAACTTAAAAATGAGTAAAAAAAGTACACCGATTTTATTATTAAATATTAAAGGAAATAATTTAAAATACAACTTAACCCAGCTCAACAATTTCGAATAAAACTTTGCAGTTAGTTGGACAGTTATATTCGAGTTGATAATAATTATCACTGGCGAAGTTACAATATCTGTTTTATTAAATCAAATTAGGACCTGAGCAATTCCGTTCCGTTATTATAATACACATACATATGTATGTATTATATACTTCAATCATTAAAATAGATGAGAAAATTTCCTCATACTAATATATGTAAGATAAGTTGATTAAAAAATTATGATCGTCTGAAAATTTTACAAATTCAGAATATTAAGAGAATAAATCCCCTGTAAGCGATAGCTCTCACATCTCACATTGTTCGAGCTTCTACATACATAGTTTCTCATACTTCAACAACTGTGCACATGCAGTGACGACGACAACCTTCGAGATAAGGGGTTAATTGAAAGAGCAATTCCGACTTGCACAAAGTCAACGTATAGTGTTCATCTAAGTCTAAGTCTAAGTTTCATGTGTATATATAAGAGATGCAAAATCGACAAGTAAAAGTTGTCAAAGGAACTACAATGTATACAATTAGAATGCCGTAATTAGAAAGTCGCGTTGTAATAACAAGTTCAACCAAGCAGTCGAAAGACATAAATGACAAAGGATCTGTGTATGTACCTTTGTGCTGAAGTGTTCTGATGTATTGTGTTTGTACTAAGAATTCTTAGTTTCAGTGAATATGTACGTACATATGAGTGGACAATGCTACATATGAAGGTACATACATACTTCATATGATCGGATTCATTTGATTTTTTTATAAGAAAAATGTTGTATTATAAAATTTTATTCCGGTGTATAATATTGTATATAGTTTTGTTCTATTTTAAGTCGAATCTAGTTAAGACGTCCTCTTTTAGCCGAGGGAAGAGAGGGAATTTTGCGGCGGTTCGCTATGCGGGGAGCAAATTGTGCCCGCTTAACGTCGCATAAATTTAAATATTCGTTGGCGGCTTTCAATGGCCGACCATTTAACAACAACCGGCCGAGAGAGACTTTCGAATTTAACCAAAGAAGTATTTCTCTCCTCTCGGGAACGACTGGGAGGATCCGATCCTCTCCCATCCAAGAAATTCCAACGACTCTGTTCCAATGCTAAACAATTCAATATCAACCGATAGCCACTCGAAAATAGACTACGTATTTATATTTACTACCCATATATACATAAAATTGAAAGATTTTGTCTTCATAATCATAATGTTCAGCTCGGAGCCTAAGCTGAAAATATAAACTCAAGTAAGTGCTCACAATCTATTAATACGTAATTATTTTTAAATAAATAAATTGCTATTAATCAAAATACAGCTGATATATGAACCAAATTTAAGACATTTCATTATAAAATGTTACAATTACAACAAAAAACGAAAAAATTGTACTATAATATCTATCAAATAGTAAATATCTGGATACATAAAGTGTGTTATCGATGCTATGAAAACATTTTCCTGCAATGAATTATGCAGCGTAGAGATATTTGCTAAATATATGTACATAGATATACTCGCTGTATTACCCGGCTTCACTCGGTATTTATAATATAAACCGCTTAAGCATGACTAATCTAATAGTAAACATTTTATTAAATTTATATGAATAGTTTTATTTTATATAAATTTATTTGAACACTCATTTGTTTTTTTTTATTAAATTGGCTGTCACGAACAAACAAACATTAATAGTAAGTATCTTATATAAAATTATATGTATACCAGAACCACGGGGGTGCCCCTGCGGCTGCACCCCCTAGGGCTCCGCCTCTGGTGGCTTCGCCCTCGGTGCCTTTGCCCCTGGGGACTTCGAATCCTTTGAATCGAAAAAAATCGAATTGGCGCCTATGAATCGGATAAAAAAATCGGATGTGTTGTCTACGAACGAAGGTTATATACATGCAAACATAGAAAGTCTCTTTCGAAATTATATATTAGATACATATGTACATATGTATATAGAAATCCTCCATAGACAACTGCGTTGGAAACTGAGATCTGCTCCGACATTTTATTTTATTTCTTTATTTTTTATTATAAACATATATATATGTAATTATGTACCATGGCAGAAATCACTTTAAGGTGACATATATGGTTAGATTATTTTTGTATGTAAGCACTAACAATACATATGTAGATATCTATGGACAATGAAAAATTTTTTTGATACACAGCATATTTGAGAGAAATAAATTATGTAGGTAGCATTTTATAAGATTCAAAAAATTTGAGATGTAATAACTCAAAATTGCAATACTTATACGCGTAATTAATCGTCCCAAACGATTTTCCCAAGTCAATTTATTTAGTAGACACGGGAGCTTTGTCGATTTAATTGAGATACTTTACTTTGCGTCATCCTCGTGTTTGCCACACACATACATACACTGATTTAAAATTGAAATATAATAAAACTCTGCCTGTTTAACATATTATACGGGCGTCGAGGAGATGAGGGAATCACGTGGGGGGTGGAGGGGGGTGGGGGCGAGGCGCGCACGTGTAATTGAATCGGTTTGAAAAATGGACCGCAACAGAGCCTTCGGCCGAAAACAAAAAGGCTATAAATTCGACAAGCGACCTAATGAGATACGGAATTAATTCCGTAATGCCGAGCGAAATAATAAAATAATTTTTCATGCGCGGATTATTCCAGGAAAGTTTTATCAATGGCCGTCGCCGTCTAATTAGATTACGAATTCGCCGCATCAAGGACTCGATTATTGCGCAAACTTCCGCAGCGCTAAATATTCGTCATTTTACCGATCGATTTTCCATCCGACCCCTTGGAAAATCTCTCGCCTGTCCCCCTCGTCTACCCTCCGCCACCTTCTCTGGTCTCCTTCATTAGGGATGCCTTCCTTTGGTAATGGATCGAATTGGATCGTTGAGCCTCGGGTCGACCCTGCCAACCTACTAATTTATTCAAATTTTTAAAACGGACGCGACAATATAGCACCAATTTAGTGTTCGAGTGGATTTTGAAGCATATTCCATAAGTAAGTGAAACCCAACCCCCCGATATACATATATGTATATATACAGCAGTGGCGGGCGGTGACTTTTCAAACAAGGGATGCTGTGCCTTGTTTGAAAAAAAAAACCGACCAATTTATTTTTTAAAATTTAATTTTATTCTTCGTTCCTTTTTACAAAATTCATCGATAACCGCATCATAGAATTTTTTATTGTTTTTTAAATTTGACATTATTTTCTTTTCGATTGCAATTAAAGCAAGACCAGAGAGTCTTTCTTCACTTTGACTACTTCTGGTGAACGTTTTAATTCTTTTCATAGTCGAAAATGATCGTTCAGCCGATGCGCTCGTGGAAGGTATCGTACAAATTAATTGTATTAAACTAAATACTTGTTCCAAAACGTCTATTAGATCATCTTTCACAATTAATTCCTTTACGTCATTTATAGATTTCAAATGAAAATCTTGCGTTGAGTACATGTAAATTAATTCGCTTTTTAATTTCATAAAATCAAAGTATTTTCCATAAGTTAGGTGGAGTGATTTAAATAGGAAATCTGGAAAATTATTTTCATATTCTTTAAATTTTTTGACGTTAAAAAATTCGAGAAATTTTAAATTTTCGATATCTCGAAATCGATTGGTTGTATTTACTGAAAGAGTTTCTAAAATTTCAGAATAGTGAAGTTTATACGTTGTTTTCACATCTTCTTCACATTCAGCATATTTTCTTTTTCTATTAAAATTTTTAGTTATTACTTTGTTCCACAATGAATCAAAATCGTCTTTTTTGTTATCTAAATATTTTACAAATTTTTTAATTTCACTTACGCAATACGATATGTCAAAGGTTTTTTTTTGTAAAATTTCAAATAAAAAATCTGCCGAATTAAATATTGCAGAAAATAAATGCAAATTGAAATTGAATTCAAACTCTTTTAAATAACGATGAAGGACTTCAGCATTTATGACAGCATCAGTATCCCATTCGTCTTCATCATTAATTATTTGATTAAATATTTCCATTAATTCTGTTTGATATTCTAATATCATATTTAAAATTTTGCTATTGTAGTTCCATCGTGTAGGGGCAGCAGTGGGAAATCGTTTTTTTATTTGACAATCGAGAAGGGAAATTCTTCTTGAAGACTTACAAAAAAAAGTTGAAAATGACAACATACGGCTGAAAAAACGTTTGCATCCGGATATATGTTTAACAGATTGCGACAAAACTAAATTCAATCTGTGAGCGTAACAATGGACAAATAAAGAATTAGGACAAATATCTCGAATTTTTCGTTGCACTCCATTATGCTCCCCGGACATTACAGCCGCTCCATCGTACGTTTGTGCAATTAATTTGTCCAAACAACCAAATTCTTCCAAGGTCTCACGTATGTGCTGAAAAAGAGAATTAGCTGTTCTATTGGGACTAACATCGACAAATCCAACAAATCTCTCCTGAATTTCATTGTTTTCATCTACATATCTAAAAATAGTAGATAGCTGAGTTTTGCGACTGATATCTGTAGATTCGTCCACAATTATGGAAACAAATTTTGATGCACGTATTTCAGTTTTAATCTCATCTAGCAAGACTTTTGATATTTCGGATACCAAGTCATTTTGTATATGGTTCGATAGTCCAGTAAACACCGTAGAGTTATCTAAATGAGTTTTCAATTTTATGTCTGATTCACTCAACAGATACAGCAATTCAATATAATTCCCTCTATTTTCCGATTCCTGGTGTTCAAAATGTCCTCGTAAAGGTTGTTCTTGTTTTGCTAAAAAACAGATCGCGCTTATTAATTTCGACAAAATGTATCTATTTGCAGTAACTTCTTTGTTGTGCATTTCAATATTTGCTTTAAATTGAGCACTTAAAAAATTTTCTATACGAGGTCCCTTTCCAAATTTTTTAAATTGAGCAGCAGAACATATGTGAGCTTGAGAACATTCATGTCTCTTGCGCGATTTACTTAAATTGTTTAGGTCAGAAAATCCAAATTTACTCCAGACATTCACTTCTTGAGAAAATAAAATACATGGCCAACAGAATAATTTCGTTAAGTGAGCACATCCACAAATCCATGAAATTTTTTCGTATGTTTCTGTGTTAAAATACCTTTTAAATGTTTTTGTTTTAGACTGAATATTTAATATTGGTGTGGGTTTGGGGCTCTTAACAATAATCTCCTTTTCATTAAATGGGAGAGAAGCAAATCTTCTTTTCAGCACATTTTCAATTAAACAATTGCAATTATTATTGATCTCGACGACAAGTCCACTCTCATTGTTATTTTCGATATCCATATTAAAGGCAATAATGAAAACTCGTAAGTAGTGGAACAGTAAACTAAAAATAAAGTTAGACGAAACTAATTTAAATGAAAACTTAATTCAAAAGTAAAAAATAACCAACTTACAGTATAAATGATTAACTTCGTCTAAAGAAATGAATCGGCTAGCTTTTTGATAAATAACTTGGGGCGTAGCGTGCGGAAATATCGATCAACAGCAGCTTCCAAGTGAAACTCAATAGATAAGCAAACAGAGAAACCGAATCCACCGTAGAGGTTAAACAAGTGTCAACGCGTCCGCGCGAATAAGACAGCCTCATAGTGCGCATGCGCAAATGGGATCGGTCTCGACTCCGAATCCATGACGCGCGCGCACTTCAGTCAGCGTCTACTCGCCAGCGTCACTCGCCTGTGGCCGGCCGGCCGGCCGCCCGCCTATGCGAATCCTTAATAAAAATTATCAAAAGATCCTATATAATGCATCATGTAACAAAAAACACGTGATATGTGAAATATATATATATATATATATACTCATATACTACATCATAATCACGTACATCACTAAGAATACATCGAAGCGAAATTCAAATATTTATTAAAAATACTCTTGGCTTTTTAAAGTTATAGGGGATGCGCCGCATCCACCGCATCCATGGACCGCACGCCACTGATATACAGGTATATAATAATTAATACCCACGAAAAATTTTACAAGATATATGTAGCCAGCAGCATAGCTCGGTCGTTAAGCTTCTGCTTAGCGTCGAGAGGCGCCGGGTTCGATCCCTGGGTCCGGGCCTCGAATGAAAATTAATTTTTCAGAGTATACTGTTGGTCAGACTTGGATTTGCGACTCCAGATTGATCGTTTCCTATCAGAGTTTGCCAATTTTCTCTGATTTCATTGTTGAAACGGTTCCCGGAAAAAAAAATTGGCTAAAAATCCTTCCTACCTACTATGTCACCACTATTTGAAATATGATTGATGTACAATTCATAGATGTCTCGTTAATTTGCGAGTTTTTCAGTGTCTCGTAATTCAACGACTTGTAATAAAAATGCTGCATTTGTAATTTGTAATTGGCCAGAAAGGCGCATTGGGATTTACCCGTAAGGCCTTCCTGGTATATAAGGTATGTAAACATAAATAAATAATAAATAATGTACATATAATATAATATATGCATATCTATGTATATAGAAAATTCTAAATACATACATAAATAAATATATACACATATAAACTAATATTATATAATGTATTGAAAAATGTCTTTGATGGAAAGAAAAATAGCAAAATAACAATAACATACATATATTAGTGGACAAAAATATATTTTTTTCTATAATAGGTTGAGAATTGACTCATTTACCAAAAATTTGGTTTTTTTGGGATACATACTGAAGAACTCAGACAATGTATTACGAGAAAAAAAAAGAAAAAAATCGAATTCTAAGAGGGGCTTTAGCTACGCCCCAGTTGCGTCCTCGTTAGAGATTTTCTATTCTTTTTATAGTTCACTTATTGTACATATATGATTTTTCTTTATATTTAATATATATACATATAATATTAAATCACATACCATAAAACTATAAGTGGTGAATAATTTATGTTATATATGTATGTTAGTGCATATAAAAAGAAAAAGGTACATATGCAATATATTGACAATTTACTATGCTTCATTCGGATAACTTTTAATTTATTCCATTTTAGAATATATTGCTCATAAGACTAAAACTGCACTTGGAATATTCACCGAATATCGTTGCCTCTCAAACGTTTTATGAGCGAATATAAAAATTTAAAGTGTCACATGTTAAACTCGCTCAAGTAAGATACATACATATATTAATGTATATATGTATGTGCATACAAAATGAACGTCAAAAATAACTTGATGAATTTACGAGAATTTACCTCGAAATATTATCCATATATTACATAAGTATTATTGAAGTTAAGAACCCTTCAAAACATGTACCTACAAATTTGAAATCGCCTATGTTCTATCAACGTATCTTATTTAAATATGTACATACATATATGAAGAAGCGATGAAACTGTTGTATATATATATATTGGTATTTTATCCTTGTTATCCTTCGTAACATACGCTCTTCCAACGAATAATCGATTGAAAATGCTTCGAAACAATCTGTACAGTCGATACCGAACAGCATCTCATCTGTTAGCTAGAATGCTTAATGCTCCAGCTAACTTTTAAATCAAAATTAATCGAACACACGTATGTACATACATATATATGTATGTAGCAACATATGTACATACATACATATGTATATAAAAAATATTATTACCACAAACCAAAAAAAACTATATTATCATTTTTTTAATTGAAAAACAATAGAGCTATTCTGTGAGTGTGTGTGCGCCCATCTATTAAAAAATAATTAATTAATTTTTCTATTGGTGTTTTATATTGTTGATATATGTGTATGTAGGTAGGTAGTTTTTACTTATAATACACCCGATTCAATTTCCATCAGGTCTATCACTATATTACAGGTCTGTAACCGATAGTTGGCGCGTTCTCATACTCACGCACATGCGCGCGAAAGAGACAGAGCGTCTTTTTATTATTTAATACAGTGTGTCAGCATGCTATGCACCTATTCACAGACACTACCCAAGTGCATTTGTTTGCTCTAACTCTCGGTAACAGATGTATAATAGAAATTGCTTACGTCATATATAACGGTAATTTGATTTAGCGCGGTTTCGAACCATTTTTTTCATATTAAACAATTAAGTATAAATATTAAATCTAATATATAATTTCGAAAGAAACTTTGTAACTATGTATGTATGTAGAGTTTGTTGGGAACATCGAAAACAAATCAAAGTTTTCATGACGACGATATTGATATCGTTGAATTTTATTTTTTTTCAATTCAAATAAATTTAAAAACAAAACAACTAATGTTGACTTTCAGATAGTTTTGCCATGTTTAAGCTGTCTATATTACAAATACCGAGCGAAGCCGGGTAAAACCACTAGTTAATTATATTTTAAAGGTATTTGAAAAAAATTCGACCGCAATGCGGATCGAAGACATGACCGACACATTTTTTTTATTTATTTTTATTATTTAATAACTTAATATTCCATAATCCATGCGATGATATTTCATTGGGAATTCAACACTAGTTGAAAATAAGATCAGACGCGATTTCAAAGTTCGCCAAGAGAAACCTTTCGCTGAACTGCGCGTTTTGCATGCATGTTTTCAAATATTTTATATCCATTTGTGTGTGCACACTGACGTTATTATGCACTTTACATAGACACGAATGTCAAAGTTGGATTTCGAGAGAAAGGAACGGGTCTTGATCAAATTATTTCACAACAAGAGTCCATATTCGCCGGAAGTTTGTTTATAATAAGAAAGGAGCATCTCTGTCCGTGCGCTCGCAAGAAATAAAGAAGATCGACTCGAAAGAACTTAACTCTTCGCGAAGTTCTCTCGCATGTCTTTTATTTGCGTTCCGCTATATTTCCTATTCCAATCTCGATTCATTTTATATTTATTAGGATACATTTGGTACGTTAGGGGATAATTGAACTCGGACACAATACAACGCTTGAACACATATGTAGTACATATGTACTACATATGTGTTCAATACATAAAAATGTATGTACGTACATGTGTGAGGTTTTCTTTCTGGAGCCCATTCGAACCGTTGTTCGTGCATTTATATATATGTATACATATGTATATAATATTTCGTTCCGAAATTGAATAAAAATATAATAAATCCCGTGATTAATCATATTGTTACATTTTACGATGGCGCATACTTTTTCTCCGAAATAATAATATTTAACGTACATATGTACCTACACAGTGGGCGTACAACGCGTATCTTCCGTAAATGCTTTGTAAATAATGTACCAATATTATCGCATTATACATATATGTAGTATGTACATACACACATTTGGGCGTATTTACGCGAACGAAAAAGTTGTTGTTTTCGCAAACAAAAATAAACATATTAGTTTTTCCAACACAATGAGAGTTAAAATGTATACCTATATTTATTACGGATAGAAAGGGTGATGAACTTTTTCGTCCAGTATATTTAGAATTTTACCAAGAACAATTACGCTGTTTTGACCTTTGCGTAATGTTAGATTTATGCAGTCGTAACAATGCGAATTAAAAAGGCAGTTAAAGGGTGAGTTCTCAGCTGAAATGTCAGGCTGTTTTTGATGAACCTGCAATTTTTTTAATAATAGAAAGGTCATAAGCTGATTTATTTGAAAATATGATTTAAAAGCCGATATTATACATCGGTCGATATTTTTTTATATTTGACGGTTTTTTAATATAACGTATTTCTATTACAATCATTTTCGATTAATAATATATTTCTATATCTATCTGAAGACATTCCTTTCATTTTGTCCTTGGATATGTGACTATCCTATCCTATCCTATCCTGATATGTGACTATCCTATCCGATCGTTTCCTATCCCAATTTTCCAATTTATCTGATTTCATTGAAATGGTTCCAACAAATTGGCAACCTTTTCCTATCTTTCACAAAATTCGAGTTTACAGTATCTCAATTTCGCCGATTTGTAAAATGCTACAAATTTGTCCATAAATATTTCTACGATTGTTAATTGGTCTTGAATAATACTTAGAGTAATTGTACAATGTTTGACTATAGATTGTAAAGAAGTGTAAAATAAAATAAATGGGTTTATACCTGTATAAAAAAAAAATATATACATATATTAAGAGAAGCGATGTACATACATATGCATATAAGTACGTATGATTTTTTGCATAGAGAAGTATGAAGATTTAAAAAAAATTATAATCATCAGAAGTAACAATCATCAGAAATGCAGTTGCAGAAATGTGTATAAGCTTGTATGTACATACATACATACGTGGATGACCGGGCGAGTCACGGAAGTGCAAATGCAAAATGCACCGTGACCACTGATGAAAACACATGCTCAATTGCTTCATTCCATCAACATGGCAAAGCATACGGGGATGGAATGAAGGGGCAACCCTGAATTGACCGCAAGGGCTGTGCACTCTGAAATCAATAGCCTCACACGTGATTCATGTATCAATTCCATTCCAAAACCACCCGTTGAAATATCGCAACACTAGATAAACATTAAAAACAATGTCAATCGTGCATAGCACACCCGCCGCCTCATTTGATATTTATTGAATTACAAAGCCGATGACACTTTTTATTTTCTTTCTCAGATCAAAACCACGATTCAGGTAATCAAATGCGAAATTGGTTCAGCGGCAGCATCTCGGCTTGTGTAAGAATGATGGTCGTTTATTATTCATGGTTGACGCATCATCCGACGGGACAGGAAGTAGGCCAAAACCGCGCAAACTCCAGGCACGTCCTCAATTGCTATTGCGAGTTCGCGCCAACTTTATACGCATATGTATATAATATATGTAGTATAAATATATCTTTGAAACAAGTCGGTATGCAAATCTCGTTGGTTATTTATGAAAGATGAAGATTTGAAAGACGGGTCACCTTGGAAATGAGAAGATCAATCGTAGACGCGTAGACTCAAAACGTATTTGCATAACATGACATACGTATGAGCCGTTTATTTTGAACGTCGAGAAACCCCACTTGAAAAATATTATAAAAACTTGCTCTATCATACATACATATGTACATATTTTATTTTATTTTACAATCCTAATATACCAGGAAGGCCTAACAAATAAACCCAAATGCGCCTTCCTGGCCAATTACAAACGTTGCAGCATTTTTTTTATTTCATAAATTTGACAATTTCGAGATTCTGAAAACTCAAAATTAACGAGACATCTATGGTTTATTTTGTACATAAAATTTATTGTGCATAAATCATATTAGCCAGCAGCATGGTTCGGTGTTTGGCTCTTTGCCTAGCATCGAGAGGCACCGGGATCAATTCCGTGAGTTGACCTCGAGTATATCTGTAATGCTGCTGGTCAGACTTGGATATTAGTTAGCCAGCAGTTTGGCTTAATGGTAGCGTAAATATTTAGCACCACTACGATCACTGGTTCGATTCGCCAATAAACTGCTGGTTAGATTTGGGGGTTTTGTGACTCCAAATCGATCGTTTCTCTATCAGAGTTTGCCAATTTTATCTGATCATTGTTGAAACGGTCCCTGAAAATTGGTAACAGATCATTTCCTGTTGTCACAAAAACCTATGTGTATAATTTGTAGAAATTATGCACAGAAATTTGAAATCTACAATTTCGTGTTTATTATGTGTATAAAATTGTAACAAAAATTGTGCACAAAAATCTAAAAATAATCCATAGATGCCTCTATGATTATTATTTCTGTACTTAATTAATTATTGTATTCTACGTATTCTGATTGTATTCTATATATTATTGTATTCTGACCGTTCTTGTACACTCGTCGCATTGGAGCGATCTGTAATGACGAGTGTACATTGATTGATTGTAATAAAATAAAATAATTAGTGACTCCAGGTCGATCGTTTCCTATCAAAACTTGCCCATTTTTCTGATTTCATCGTTGAAACGGTTCCTCGATTAAATTGGCTAAAAACCTCCCACCTACTATGTCACCACTATTTGAGTATGATTAATGTACAATAAAATTTATGTACAAGTAAAAATAGCATAGATGTCTCGTTAAATTCAAGTTTTTTAGTGTCTCGTAATTCAGCGACTTACATATGTAGTAAAAATGGTACATTGTTTGTAATTGGCCAGGAAGGCGCATTGGGTTTTACCTGTTAGGCCTTACTGGTATATATGTAAATATTATAATAAAAATTCAAATAGTGGGTAGGATGGTTTATGCCAACTTGATGGAGGAACCGTTTCAACAATGAAATCAGATAAATTGGCAAACTCTGATAGGAAACGATATGTAGAATGATAGAAAAATCCTTATATCGAGAATATAATTCAATTAATACTTTTTAAGTATGTTTGAGTGACCTATTTCATTTTAAAATAATAGAAAGCATGCGTGTAATCCTAATTACGAATTAGGATTTGAGTGAAGTATTGTATAAATTGTGTAAATATCAACGACCGACAGTGTAATTATCGCTGAGCCGTTGAAACCCAGTGTCACTTGAAATTTTAAACCGCGGCTTAATCCGCGTTATCCACCGGTTAAATACAATCGTGAAGAGGGACTGGAAAAAGGGGTTGGGATGAAATTTTAGGGAGGGGGGGGGGGGTTTAGTTAAGGTGGTGGTTTGGTCACACCCAAACCCCCAAGGTGACAATAAATTTTCCAGTCTGGTTATATTCGATTTAAATTTAAACGTTAAATGAAACGTAAAGTATCGATGAGTAATTTTATCTATGCAGCCGACCGAATTTCTCTTCCTTTCTCTTACCGAATTATCGAGCAAGTACGAAAACACTTTCAATTGAATTACATAATAAAATCAACCCCGCCCCCTTACTACTACCGACTATTTTATTGGGAATTTCAATTGAATCACCGCTGAGTACGATTTAGTGTCTATTGAAGCTAATTTGAAAGGGGAATTATCATAATAAAAAGCGTATAAAAAACCTTCAGCCTGTTAAATAAATTTTTGTGATTTAAGTGAGAGATACGTATACATGTGTATTTCTACGGGTATATTTACATTTAGTATTTCTACAAGATTTATATATATAAGTCCCAAAAAAATACAAGGCGGAGAATGACGGGTGGTACATATACATACATATATGTATGTACATATGTAGGAAATATGTGTATTTTACAATGTTTTATATTTTCAATGATTCTGCATGTCTCATATTACGTGTATTACAATAAACCTTTGAAGTATCTATGCGATTGAATGGAAATACTGCTATTCTGACAAAAATAATAAATGCTTCTTACCAATAAAAGTGAAGTATTGTGGCATGAAAATTCTGTGTAGGATAAATGTGCTCTTTTGTTATTTCGTTTATTTAAAAAATGTGTGATGCTCATTTGTTTTTCTTTCTCGATATTTTACTACTGGTTGGAAAATTTTAAATATACAATGTAATGAATTTAATTATCTGATTTCTTTTTCAAGACTACATACATATGTACGAATGTATACATATGTACAAATATGTTTTTAAATGTATGTGTAATTAACATTCATTAATAAAAATTGTTCACTAAATCATCATTTTCTTCATGTTTCCGTGATTATTTTGAAAATAAAAGTCGTTGAGAACCTCCTTGAGTATATAATTTTAATTTGAACATAATTATTATACACACATACATATAATAAAGAGTGGTCCACGAAAAAAGATGGTTATAAATAAATCAATACTCCATTAATTTTTTCTCGTTTATTTATTATTAATTATTAACTTATTTAAGTTTATTAATAATTACGAATTATTATTAAGTTTATTAACTATTAACATTATTAATTGACATATAAATAAAGTTAAAAGTATGCCATTTTGAAATGTTTAAGTGTGGAAATTTATATCATTAAATTTATGACCGTTTTCATGCGCATACGTTTGGAGCCATTTTCGGAAATTTTTCTCCACTTTTCCCAGTGTTTCTTCGATTTAATTTTGTATTTCGGTCTTCAGTTCTTCTTTAGTAGATAGCCCCATAAATAAAAATCACACATAGAAAGGCCAAGCGAACGGGCAGGCCAGGAGTCATCACCAAAGCGTGAAATTATCCGATTATGGAACAACGTTCAAACTGCAGCCATTGAAGCTCTGGCTATATGGGCAATACCCTCGTCTTTCTGGAACCATATATTTTCCCTGTTGATTTCTCGACTTCGAAGTTCTGGTTAAAGAAAATCGTTTACCGTGTTTACTTAAATGACATGGAGTGAGAAGTCGAACGATTATCACTACACATAGGTTCCTCCTTCCTCCGGATGCCGAGTATTACTCATTACAAAATCATCCGTTTCTGAATGAGGAATCTAGATATTTAGAAAATACACATTTATCTATAAATGGTAATGTTTAAAAAATGTCGCTTTGATAAGTCACAAGTTTAGTTGAACTATCTTTTTTTTTATTATAATACACCAAGTCCAATTTTTAGTTCCAAAAACATTATTTGTGTTTGTTTGGCTTAATTATTTATTTATTTATATAATTTTAGCTATTTAGCTAATTTAATACTTTATAGGTTTCTATCTTAATTACATAACTCCTATATAATAAACTTATATGTATATACTGTTCTTCAAATACATAGGTGTCTCCTCGCACCTCGTAAGAATGCATCCATGGTCTTAGAAGAGCACACTCCTGTGAAAGACATCACCAGCTGTTTTCTTTTTACTTACTTCAGCTAAATTGCTTTTATTTCTAGTATAATAACTCTGGATATCACTATTTATTATTATACATTTATATAATCCTTATGCAATAACTTATGATCTAACTTATAACGTATGATCTAATTTCACAAATTGTTACCAATTATTTTAATTCTATATGTCCAGAATCTCAGAAAAGCAGAATAAACCTATCAAAGGCCTCCATACTTTAAATATTGTTAAATGCAAAACATTACATATTATGTTTTGCGAAATATTTCTCGAAATGAAGAAAAGTGGACTTATGCCTATTATAGTCTACATATGTATATATATATATAATGTAACGGCTCATACATATACAAATTAAATAGTAGTGTGTATATGTGTAGTAAAAATAATCAAGACGTCCTCTGCATGTCTACATGTCGATTATGAAATAAAAATAAAAATAAACAAGGGATTGATAAATGCGTTGAGCCGGATTTGGTATTTGCTGCGGCAAAACTCGGCGTGTTTAGTACGCGGAAACCTTCTCCTATTTTGGCGGAAGAATGATGTGACGTCTAACAACATTTTCTAGTGGGCTTAGCGAGTGGATGGAGGATATTCAAGAAGTGGAAGATTGAAGAGAGACCCTTTTACAAGGACTATGAAAACCACTTTGTATGTTGGCCGTTGCGGTTGATTTGCGGCGAGCTTTCCACCCTCTACGCACATATGTATGTACATATATACATCTTTATATGTACATATTAATGTATACTACACGCGAGTATCTCCGCGCGAAAGCTCGCCGATCAATTACAGGAATAGTAGAAACATACATTTGGATTAAATTGGCATAAACATTTGTATTCCCCTCTGTTGGTCGTTTTGCGTTAAATCCATCGGACAAACTTGGCTAAGTATAATACAATATTTGCAAATAACTTTATAAATATTGGAAGCCTTTAAACAGCACTCCTGGTTAGCAACGAAGTTTTCACAGTTTTTCCACTTTTGGGTATTTTTCAAAAGATAAACTTTCCATAAGCTCTTGAAAATAGGCACCACTCTAATAATCATGCTAATTTTATCTCTAAAATCTAAAGAAGCCTCTAGTTGAAGCCTCTAAATGACTTGATTATGATAAGTTTACATAATCAAAATTATTTAAACCATTTATAAAAAGCAATATTTACAAAGGCCTACTATATTTATTTAAAGATTTTATTCTTTTGAAAGCGTGGAAATCTAGGTTTTAGATAGGAACGCTTCCGTGTTAAAATTTTGCCGTAGTTCTGAGCGTTAGAATGGTCTACATATACAATGTTTTATGATTGGTATTGATAGTAGATGGTGAAATCTTATTTTATAGTTTTCTTAAATTTGTTGATTTACAAATTTAAGAAAATGATTTGATTTGATTTAAAAAAAAACTCCTACCAGGCGTATATCATATATCTTTGTATATAATTTCGCTATTTCGTCTGTCTATCTGTCTGAGATAACGCTCGCCGTACTATAATAGTCGTTTCGATTCGACATACATATGTACGTCACAGATAAACCACTCCCAAAACGTATACGAATATCATAAGAATATAATAACAAAATAAAAATTTTCTATATATACTATTTGTTACCAATGTTTCCTCTAGGCAAATAGACGGCACCAAGTCTCGGAGCGTTTACCGCCATCTATTTAAAATTTATTTAATGAATTAATGAACGAATTAACTTTTATATTGGTGTTTTATATTGTTTACATGTAGGTAGGTAGGTAGTTTTAACATTTTGTTTTAAATTAAATATATTTAAAAGATATTTGAAAAAAATTCGAGTGCGTACGGATCGAACATAGAACCGACACATTTCTTTTAATTTAATAACTTAATATGCCAACACCCATGCGATGTTTTTTCTTCGGATGCAACACTAGTATTATGTACATATATACATAGGTATGTAAATATTTTGAAATTTGCAACGTTGATACAAAATAGTAGGCGTAATAAGATCAAATAAAGGTTTTATCATTCATTTACATATAAAATATTTTATTCAATGTATTTAATGACTACACCTTAGTATACAATGCGATTTGGCATATTCAAATGCTTCACGTAAAACGGGGAATTTATCAGTCGAAACGATGTAAAGTGAGTTGGGATGAGAGAGTGAGAGTTGTATGGCGTATGCAACAAGTGGCATTCGGGCCTCCTCCGCTGCACTGAATATCAAATTGGAGGCAACAAAAAGGCGGCTCAATTAAATTATGACGTATGAAAATGGCTTACATTTATTAAGCATCAAGGATCCACCCTTGGCGCGATGGTAGGACCATTGTGACTGTTCACAATGACCGTCGCTCGCAAAGCCTTCATATCGGGCAATTTATTTCTTTAAAAAGAGGGTGTGGGATGTTAGAAGGTAGGGTAGACATCCCCCTCGGGTAACAATGGCACAGACATAATCAAATTTTGCTACAATGTTGCTTATTAAAAGCAGCCGACGAAGACGCGACGTCTACCGACACTGCTTGAGTCGCACTTCAAAAATACATAAGAAATATTGTATTACTGCCTTTTAATAAAGGTTCAAAAGCTTATTTAATAAATAATTATAAAATTTAATTTTGTTAATAAGTAGATGAATGGATAAAAGCCTCGGGTAGATTGACTTCATTGAGTTTAATTGATATTAATGCATATATGTATACATATGTACATATTCAGATACATACATATATATTCAGTTTAAATTTGTTTGAAAATATTAAATATTTCAATCTTAGGTTATTAAAAACCTACATGATAAGTGAGAATTTGTGTTAATTGTGACGAACGTCTGGAGGTCGAATTTAAAAGAAAATATTTCTGAATAAAAGACAATATGATATTTACTAATTTGAAATAATAAAAAAAAAAGCGTGATTCTTAAAACAGAATGTGAGATACCTTATTATTACATTTTCGGCATATAAACGCAGGCACTGGTAATAAAATAAAAAAATCACTTTCCATGATTTTGCATTTCAATTTTACTTTATTTTAAAATCAAGTATGTAGATATGTATATAAAACTTTAGAATTAAATATGTATGTATGTATATAAAACTTTAGAATTAAATAAATTGGCAAAAACTTTTAATTTTAAAGGTATCTAATATATAATTTCGAAAGAGACTTTGTATGTAAGTATGTATGTATATATGTATGTATGTAAGTATCTTTGGTTGGGAACTTCGTAAATAAAAAAAAAAATCGATAACGACGATTCAATTGGTTGAATATTATATTTTTTTCGATTCAAATAAATTTAATAAAAAAACAAATGAATATTTACTATTATTACATATATGTTTATATTACAAATACTGAGCGAAGCCGGGTAAAACAACTAGTTATATATAAACAAAAGATGCTGTCGTGAATTGGAAAAAAATATAGATTTTTTTTCTTATTTTTGACGTTGAAAAATAATTTTATTATTTGCTACAATACAATACCGTTAATTAATTTACGAAATTGATATTCTCATTTAATTTATAAATATTTTGCTAACGGAATATTTAAAATTCCTTGTTTCTAAATGTACAGCTTTAAGTGAACCAAAGTACATACTAATTATAGCAAAGTGGAGTTGATAAAATATTGAAATTGAAATGCAATTTTTCAGCATTACAACTTAAATTAAATAACTTATAATATTGTCCAAAATTAAAGTTGACATACTGTGAATAAAAAACTCTATTCGAAAAAAAAAGATTTTACGATAAGTCAATGTAAGTGCCGTGGATTTAATATGAGAGCGATGAAAATTTTTAGATCTGCCTTCAGAATCTCGGACATGTATGGAAAAAATTTAGTACGTACCTGAAACCTTTGAAAGATGCTGCACGGCTTGGTTTGTGCGTACGCAAATCGATATACAAGAGGCGAACGTAAAAAAAGGATAAAATATATAGTCTCGTGCGGATCTGCCGAGGAAAATATGCAAACGATTCGTGAAAATGTCGAAGGGGGTGGAGGAGGAGAGGTCTCGAGGTCTGGAAGGGGTGGAAGATGGGAGAGAGAATTTTCCACCTGGGGGACAGGTGGGTAACGGCGAACTCGAGCAGTAATATCGAAAATCTTACATCGGCGATAAAGCGCCCCCGGCTCCCCGGCTTTCCTCATCCCCTATACCTTATAGAACTCACTTAGAAAAATAGACCGACTCTGCTTCGTTTATCTTGATACTGAAATTCCCTTCAAATCCAACTCATCCTCCTCTACACTTTCTCAAACCCACCCATCCGATTTTCTGTGTAAACAAATCTTCTTTTCCCGCTTTCAAATATGAAAATAACGCATAAATGGAACCCAACGATCATTTTTTATAGACGTTTATTTATTATGTTTTTCATTGAAATCGTTTCTGTAATAGAAAAATTGTAAATATTTATTACTTCGGTTAAACGTTGGTCTCGATTTATATGTTATTTACATACAGGCAAAAAAATCACCTTAAATACATATGTACATATAAAGAATAGTTCAAATGCTAACTTCAATGTCATCTTAACTTGTCAAAGTATGTATATATACACAAAAACATACATAATAACTAGAGGTACATATATGAATCTAAATAGCAAAATGAAAAATTCGCCTGAATCCATAATATCACATATATTTACTTTATATTTTAATAAAATGTATATTTGACCAGATGTTTGTACGGGTTTTACCCCCGAGCGACTCATATGGCATTAAAGTACACATACATATGTACGTATATATAAATTTTATATGTAGATTATAAATATGAAATAATATTCAAATAATGATGAGGAACCGTTTCAAAAATGAAATCAAATAAATTGGCTTCCTCTCATAGGACACGATGGACTTGAAGTCACATATCCAAGTCTGACCAGCAGCACTGCAGAAATACTCCGAATAAATTATTTTCAATTAATGTCAACTTGAACCCGGGAACCTCTCGATGGTTAGCATTATCGCAACCACTGAGTTTTATTGCTGGAAAAATAATATAATATCAATTCTCGTGTTTATATCAAAGTTCTTTCAATGTAGAGTATTTGAATAAAAAAAATGAGCATATTTTATAATATATGAACATATGTATGCACATAAATACATATGTATGTATTTATGTGCATACATATGCGATTGTGTGGAATCCGCATGAAGCAAATTACTCTCTGATGATTGAGAAAGTGCAAAAAGCATTTCTTCGTTTCCTATATAGGAAAGAATATGGGTATTACCCATATCTCTACCCCACTCCTTTCCTTTTGGGCATGCTTGGGTATAATTCCCTTGAACTTCGGAGAAACTTCTCATTAATTCGTTTCGTTCTCCTGCTCTTACGTGGTAATACGTCATGCCCGTTGTTGCTGGAGCAGTTGGGGCTTTATGTCCCTAATCACTATGTGCGTGGTAGACATCATCATTTGTTGGCTGTACCTCCTGCCCGCACAGTCCTTTTTCGAATGGCTCCTATTCCAAGAGCTATCCGACTTCTTAATGAAATCGTTGCTGCCGAGACTGAATGTGATATTTTCCACCTTAGTGAGCGTAAATTGTCGGAAATTACTCTAACCCATTTATCTGGTAGTCTGCGCTCATCATTGTTTTCATGATTGATTGTGATTTATGAGTGAAATTTTGATTAACTCTCTTCCATTTGGGCCTACAGGGATGTTTTGTATTTGTGTGATGTTTCTTACATATTTATTGAAACTGGCTGTAGGTGCAAGGCATTCCTTATGCTATATTTTATTTGATATTTTTACTTTATCTGTTATTATTAAATGCTATTTTTTATGTATGTATGGATGTATTTATGTTTATGTTTAATTGTTATTTTGTTTTTTTTTCTTTTTTGTGTTATATTTTTTGACCATTGTGGCGCTTTAGGAATTCCTGTTATGCCACAATGGTCTGTTTAAAATAAATAAATAAATAAATATGTATATGTAGGAGACTCATTTGATTGTATTAAGAAAAGAACGTCACTTACATATATATTTGATATCTCATTATGCATTTGTATACATTGCTTATACAATTATAAATATGCACTTAAACACGACTTTTTAAAATTAATTTAAAATAAACTATAATAACACAATACAGGCAGATTAGTAGTATTTTTACTAAAGACTCATTATATTAAATATATTATTTATTTTTTAAAATAATTTACAAAGAAAAACTAATTTACAAAGAATTTGAATCTTTAGGTGGGGAGGAGGGACATTTTTTTTGAAGAGCGTCCCTTTTTGAGTCCTGGGAAATATGGTCACCCTAGATAAAAGTTTGTTTGAAAATGAAAACGGTTTACTTAGTTACCATATCAATTAATCAACATTCAGTGTTTGCGTTATAGTGTTTGAATATGTTGTATTTTACAATATTCGTCAGATATGTATGTATTTTAAGGGGGACCACTAGTGTGACCGCGCGTAAAAAAGGTGATTTTTGGGAATTAAAATAAAAAAAACTACTGGATGGAATGTTTTATAGTTTTATGCATATATTTATAGATATATACTAAATACATAATAAAAGTTTTTAGATAAAAAAATTGAAAATTCAGCGAGTTATACGCAATCTCCCAAGGCTCAAAAAATACCCCCACTGCTGCAGTGATAGCGACCTTCACAGTGCCTGAAATCAAAAAATTCAAAAAGTGTATTAAACTAGAAGATATTTCCCGTACAATGAATCTCGATCAAAAAAAAAAATTGAAATTTAACAAAATGGTGGAGTTTAAAAAAAAAAATTCAAATTTCGCGAATAAATTTGTTGATTTTTGGGCAGCCAAAATTACATTTTTTATTCAATCGGAAAACTGGAGGTTCATGGCACGGAGAAACATATGTATATAAAAGAAGCTGAAAAAAAATCAAATCGATCGGATGATTCATTCTCGAGTTATAACTGCAGCAAATTTGAAAAATGTAATTTCGAGAAAAATGCGTTTAAAGTTTAAGTTACTGATTTCGTGGTTATAAATCAAGAAATATCATACCTACTGCTAATCTGCTAGGTATGATATTTCTTCCAGGCCCCTACAATGCACCTTCCTCTTCTTTGAAAGACAGCTGTTGGGCTGCTGAACCAGCTTTTCTTCGAGCTGATTGGCCCTCTTTCGAAGCAGCTTGTTGACGATGATCTGTTATTGTCAGCGGCATAATCGTTTGCTGCAGGTCCAACTATTATTCCCCATCACATTGAACATTTTTCAAATATAAGAATAACCGTCATTGAATATTGACGTAGCAAAATAATTGGATAATTCTATAATTTTGAGACCACTGGAGTTTATTAATTAATTTGATAGTTATTTTTTATGTATCCTTGCTTTTTCCTCCTAAGGTCTTATCAACGTTCTTCAAACTACGGCATCGTGATCCCATTATTTTCTTTACATGTAGACAACACTCAAATATTTGTATTGGAGCATCATATGGATTCAAATCCAACTATCCTTTGTAAGTGGCACTATCACCATCGCCAATATACTGCGTATATGTCGCTGTAACTCAAAAACTATTCGAGATATGCACTTGAAATTTTAGTATGTTATTTTTAAAAGTATAGGCTATCGAAATATGCAAAAAAAAGATTTTTTAAAAATGTCACACTATTGGTCACACTATTAAATGAAAAATTTAGCTTAAAAAGTATTTTTACACGATATTATATTTTATAGGAGTTGATATGGTTGGGGCTTCAGATTTTATATTTATTTAATAAATACGCATTTTCCGACAGTTGTTAAAATAATCTGCATGATATTTACACATATAAATATGTATGCACTCGAAATAAATATAATATATTACATTCAATTAAAAAATCACTAATGAAGATTATTAATAAGTTATATAAAGCACGCGTGGGTACTATAAATGGAATATTACACGAAATAAATTGGACCGCATGGTATAATTGATACACAAAAACACGTCTGACTTTATTATGACCGCTAGATTAAATTACATTCTAAGAAATATGTACGAATATCATACAGAAAATTAATATCGCAGTATTTATAATACATTTCATGAATGTATTTGGACTTAAAAAATAAAAGAATTGAAACTTTATATGTAATATTAGTATAATGATTTCTATTGCATGGAGTATTTCAGTCTGTATAAGTTTTCCATTGAATTACGTACCATTGAATTACGCATGTACGTTCATAGACATATTAAAAAGATTTTATATCATGTTATTGAATTTCTCGAAATATATGTTTTTAAGTATGAAACATAAGAACTTGAAATACAACACACGCATGCTCTAACTAAATTCCCAACCCTATACACTTAGTTGCGTACAAACGTTATTAATTTACGAAGCTTTATACCTAGTACCCAGATTTATATAGTCTCGTTCGCATATTAATTAAGCGACATTTATTTACGTGGGGGACCGAATTAAAAGGTCGGCCTGGGCCCTTTGTCGTCTGTGTGCGGTCCTAATACTTATGTTCACTATTCAACTAGAAAATTACGAGTACAAGAGACCCTCCGCCCAACCCTGCCCTGGTAATGTCCGACGATATTTTTCACTTTTTTCGGGTCACCCTTGTAAGTTGAGTGTACCTTGTAAATAAGGGTTAACTCGTATCTCCCGTTACTCACCCGCTCGCGACCCCTTTATCTACATTTTTTCACTATCTCTCTTATGTATGTACATAAGTATATCGGATGCAAAATTGACACTGAGACGGTATAATTCATTTTATAGGCGATTAAATATGGCTAAATTTGATTTATTTTTTAATGTAACCGAGCGATGGAATTCGTTTGCAGTAGATTTAGTATAGTATACAAGTCAAAGTAACTTTATAACTTGTAATGTATGTACATAAGTGGGACTAAGTAGTAACTCAATATCTGCGATTGACATAAAATAAATTATTATGCCACTTTTGTTCATTAATTTTGCTCTTAAATATAATTTCAGAGTATATATTTTTAAAACAAAATTTATCAATTGTATATGAGACGTTAAAATTGAAAGTGTCGGGAGTCCAATTTTCAGTTCCAAAAATACTATTTATGTTTGACTTAATTCACAAAATGTAATCACAAAATGTAATCAATGGCCAGAATTTCGGAAAATCAGAATAAACGTATTAAAGGCCACCAGTATTTTAAAATATTGTTAAACGTAAACCTTATATTTAATGTTTAGCGAAATATTTATCTAAATTAATAAAAGTGGACTTTCGCCACTTTCAAATATAACGACTGATATGTACATGTATACATAAGTATATGTATACATAAGATCCACAATAATTCTGTATATGCAGAAGCTTAGCATTTTAATTTTTTTCTTTATATAAAGAATTTAATAATTAAAATAAAGATAATAACTATTAGGTAATAGGTGTATCAAGGAAATTGAAATGCCTCAATAAAAAAAAATTATAATGAAAATAAAAATAAACATATTTGTATGTATGTATTTTTTTTAATAAGAAATATAATTTCAATATAATTTCATTCAAATTATGTAAATTTCAAAGAAATATGTGATCATACAAACAATTGAATCATTTTTGGATGACTTAGCCAGCAGTATGGCTCGGTGGTTACGTTAATGCAAACCACTGAGGGGTGGGTTCCCGGGTTTAAACCTTGGGTGGTTTGAAAAATAATTTATTCTTATGTATTTCTCCAGTGCTGCTGGTCATACTTGGATATTTGTTACTGCAAGTCGATCGTTTCCTATTAGAGTTTGTTGATTTATCTGATTTCGCTGTTAAAATGGTTCCTCATCAATTTGACAAAACTATATCTACTATGTCCCCACTATTTGAATATGATTTCAAATTTATAATCCTCTAGCTGAACCCGGTATGCGTTGCAATGCCATAATAAGGCATGCACTTCCCGTTCCCGTTCCCGTTCCCGTTCGTGTTCCCGTTCCAGTTGCGTTCCCGTTCCCGGTCCCGTTTCAAGTGATGGCTGGAGCTCAAATAATGTCTCTTCAAAGCCGTGTCGTCATAAACCAACTGGTAACGTGGTTACCAACGACCACATTTCCTTGACTACACAATGGCGCTTCAAACTTTCGCGTCGGTAAAATCGTAATTACGAATAATATTAAGAGGTTTTTTACAGTAAGCTTTCCGGACATGCATACAACAAATCCTGAAAGTTCCATCATAATCAGTTGAGTGGTTTAGAAGCCTATACGAGGAAGACAGACAAACAAACAGACATTCAATTTTATATACATATGTATATCAGTATATGGACAAGTTTATATAAGCTGAATACCATAGGTGTCACTCAGGGCAACCCGGACTGGCATCGTGGAAAAATATTAAAAAAAAAAAATTAAGCGGTGATGTTGATTTAATATTGTATTTTTATTATCGAATATTGTGTACGCAAAAAAATAAATTAAAAAAGTGAATGAGTCAACTGGCACAGGGTTTCTGAAATATTTATTTCTTGATATTTATAAATATAATATGACAGAAAGATAATGTATATACATAAAATGTACGTTCGTCTCTAAAGATTTCATCTCAATGTAAAATAAATTGCTTTTCTTGGAAATTCTACTCCATATGTATAGTTTTACATAGAATACTCAGTGAAAGTATTCCTGAGAGGGTCTAAAAATAATATATCGTAGTTTCGGCGATGTTGATTAGCTTGTATCAATAGTATTGTCGTTGCAATTGGTGAGTAGGATTTGTAAAGTGACAATTATCGACTAAACAGCTTATTTGGTTTGTTCGGATCGGTCAGACATGCTTTCAGCTCCACCTTTGAAAGGTCGCTTAATGAAAAGTGACTCGAGCTTTGGGGGATTTAATCCGATTGATGAAAATTGAGGAATGGCTGCCCGTCTTCATCACACTCGACTGATCAATTTCGCAGAAAGTATCCATCCGGTGATGCTTCGTTAGTCAAAACGCCGAACAGAACAGTCTGTAATTTGTGCCCAAAAGCACAAAGGAAATATTTTGACCCAAAATTAAAGCTCGATTCGTATGACAAATGTTTCCCCGTCCTTCCTTCTCATCTTCATTGCCTAGCCCCCCCCCCCATGAGCCCTGCAACCTCGGTTAAAAATCGGGAAAATAAGTCAAAGTTAAATGTAAGCTGACAATCGTTAGCCGACAGCGGCCTGACGTAATCGCGACACACATTTTTTATTCCTCGGGGGAGAAGAGAGTAAGAGGCGATGGGGTTCGAGGGGAGAAGTGGGTGAGAATTATCCCACCGATCGGGAAAACAATGGGCGTGAGAGGAGGAGAGAGGAAACCGCACGAAAAATATTAGGCGCGAATTTTCCAATTCAAATCCGAACAAAATGGCTGCTCGTCACCGCATCGTATTATTATTCCGAACGTTAAAAACCTTTTCATTGCCCGATCATACTCATTTATTTTCGGTTCATCGATTTAAATAATTTTAATTTAATTTTTTTGGGTGTCATATATTGTATAATACTATCGTATAATTTAAATGAAAATTTTCTGAAAAAAAATCATTATAATAATCTTAATATCAAGAGAAATTCGTAAGATTTGTAATGGAAATTGGAAATTTTAGAGGGTTATATAAAAATAAATATACTTTACATAGGTTAATAAATTATCATAAAGTTACATACATATATGTATGTATATATTAATGTATGTATATTACACTTAAATATTCTGCTATTATTTAACTCACGATTTTATGAACTGCTTAAGAATGTGAAAATACACACACACATACACAAATATAACAGAAAAATATTAAATACGTAGATAACTGAAAAATATTAAATATTGAGAAATCAGAAAATCTGAAATATCATAAAAAGATTATGATAATATGATTAAATTATAAAATATGTGATATGAGGTAATGCTTCATTTACGCCAATGACCTATTTGATACGAAATGGCATGTGTAATTTTCACTGCGATTAAATCAAGTGAATTTATGTAAAAGATAACACCACAAATTAAAATAAAAATGCGAATGAAAAAATGGTATATTACCTATATAATATACATAACATACATATATATCGCTTGGAAACTATGAATTCGATTGTTAAAAATTAACAAGAAAAATCAAACTTTTCATTAAAAAACTACATCAGATCGAACACAATTGCATAATTACTCTGGGACTAATTAAGTACATTGATAGGATATACTCAATATTATGTGCAAAAGTCATCGATTGAACGACCCTTCGATCACTCAATTCTACAGCTCGACTTTTTCTATGATAAAATTGGTAAGCACCACCCCCTCTGCATCTCACCCCAACCTCCTATTCCTGCTTAGGGCACAACACAACAAATATTTATGGGGGTGTTTAGGCAACCTTCAGCTGTTTGACAAAGCGCGAGCGCTGAAAGCGTCCATTGTTGGGAACTCAATCGCCGGCAAGAGCCACCCTTTTGTGGGTGAAACGAAAAAATATGCACCCCCATCCCCCACAACCACCCTTATATGCTTCGATTACCAAATCCGCTGTTTCGCTCTCCCGTATAAATTTACGAACCCGAGCCGTACCCGAAAACGGGCACTTCTTACTATATATCCACTGCAATATCTACGTGCTCCCAAACCGATATGTACACGTACATATGCATGTATGTATGTATATGCATATTTTTGAACCCATCTAAAATCCTATGAAATATAAAAGATTCATTGTTGGCGACGTCTACTTCAGATAAATATATAGACGATTGTATAAAGAACGTAATATTTACATAAATATATACTTTTTTTTAATTAATCGTAATTTAATTGTATTTAAAATGAAGATTTGAAAAACGTGGATAAACAAGCTGTCGATAAATGTATTTGAAAATGTTTCAATTTGTTCGTATTGGTTTTTAATTTATAAAAATGTTCATTTCTCATCCTACATTAAAAATATATTCTTAATTACGCATAGTTTATTATATCTATGACATATATGTATGTATAGTGAACATATTTCAGCTCGTATTCTATAAAATTAAAAATCAATCTTCTCAACTACTATAGGATTGTATTTCATTTTTTATCAATAGGGTTCCCAAATTTATATTTAAAAAATGTAAAGAATAAACCATAGATTAGCATACGGGATAAATGAAACGTCTTAGGTGTATGGTAAATACACGTAAAAAAAAGCGTGTTTCAAAAGAAAACCAAAAAATATAGAAGTGAGGAATATAATGAAGTAATTTGGATGTGTTTCTAAAATTATGATAAATATAATATCATTAAAAAGGTAGCTAGGACGTGTATTTAGATTTCGTATACACTGTAAAATAAACTATCACGTAAAATCAAATTGATATAAATTAATTCCGTGAACAGTGATTTGATATCGTTATACCGTTGAAATTAAATAGCAAACGTGGCGTCTTGAAAGGGGTTTTACTTGCAGAACAATATTTGTAGGGCTGTCGACTTTTCTTCTAAATAACAATACCGCCGATGAAATCAATATTGGACGTATTATATCAGATTTCTCAGTCGCCGCTTGCGGGTCCTTGGAACAAAAAATAAAAATAAAAAGGAAGAATAAGAAGAGACACAAGAGCCCGAGAGAATAAATAAAATTGAGCGTTGCTTTTGTAACAAAATCCCGATAACTTATTTCAGATCGAGTGTTTTCTAAATTTTACTCGGCGAAGATCTTTCGCAAATATTTGCTGGAAGCTACAGCCGGAAGTTTTTACCTTCCCGTTACGGGCACAATTGAATAGTCATACCCAGACATTTTATATTTATTTATATAAAAAAAAACCGGAATACAAAATCTACGGCAAATAAATTTTACATTTTTTCCCTGGACCTTTCAAATGTATGTACTTTTTTCTACAGATTAAATAAACCACGGATTCAACATTGTATTACGTGAAAAGTGAACAATTTAATCTTTGCCGTTATATTTGTGCACGATCTGATATATGTATATTGATGGATGCAAAGTTGTGTATGTATATTTGAACGAATGACCTGTGCAACGGCCACGAAGGGTTCTTTTTCGAAGCCAGCTGGTGCCCTCGTAAATCCGAGCGGTGGCTTTTATTCCCAAACTGTGCAACGCGCGTCTCGCGAAACGATTGCTTATTTTACCGTCGAAACGTAAATCACGATTTGGTTCACTACAAAAAGAACAAAAGAGAATGAGACCAGGTGTTTTGAAACCGCTAAAAAAATACGCCACAGATCATGAGCGTTCTGTTGCACGTTGCAACATTTTAAACCGATACAAAACCTAGACTACCTCTCCTATGGCAATTATAGTTATATTGTTGAATAGAGCAAAATTCGCGATTTGTAATAATATTAATTAGCTGACCTGATGACTAGTATTACATCATTCTGCAGAATTGCGTCAAAATCTATTCGAAAATTGATTTAAATAGCGTTAAGGGGCAACGAATGTAAATGATGATAGATCCAGTAAACACAATTTATGCAAAAAATACTAAGCAAGGGTATGCAGTTCTATATATGTACACATGTACATAGCAGTAGTATAAATATAACGTATAACGGTGGTTGCGTTAGTGTTATCCAATGAGGGGTTCCAGGTTCAAGCCCCGCGTTGACCTCGATTAAAGATAATTTATTCGGAGTATTTCTGCAGTGCAAATTTGGATATTTGTGACTCCAAGTCGATCGTTTCAGAGTTTGTAAATTTATCTGATTTCATTGTTGAAACGGTTACTACCTATTTGTATGTGATTTCAATTTTAAAATCTATAAATTTATAATATACATAATTCAAATTAAACACCATAAGTGTCGTTAAATGGTATAATACATATGTACATTGAAATCACTATAGTCCTTCACTTCAGACCCTGGTAGTTTTTACCTTATTTACATTGTGATAATTTTCTTAAATGACAGTCTTATATTTTAAGAATAAAACATTCCATGGTAGATATGAACATATGTAAATAGGTATATTGAAATTTTTGCTCATCTCATGTTTAACCCTTTGAGTGCGAAGAAACGAATCTGAATTTCACGGTATGATGGCATTTTGATCAAGGTCAAACTCACACCATAATTGAACAGACAAACACCAGAGAGAATAATAGTCATGAAATTAAATGATCTAACCAATCTATAGGTAATTAATTTTAGAAAAACAGTTTACTTGATTGTTTTTCTAATACTTAACCCTTTGAGTGCTGACTTCATTTCTTTTGAAAGCCTGCCACGCTTAAAATTTCGCCAACATTTCCAACTAGAATTATTTAGACATCCAATAGAAAGCAGGTATAAATATTGTAGCTAATCCAAACAAACCTTATATCACTACCTTAACTAACGCCGAGAATTTCGAGATTTGAAAAGTGTGTTTAGATTCTTTAATATATCTTGCAAAAATATAGAATAAACAAAATAAGTCTATTAGTGAATGTATTTTTCCAAAACTAGTTCCATTTTCTTCATTGTTGTTAAAATGTAATGCTCATAATCTAAATGCCAAGCCACAATCTGAGTATTTTATTCAGTAGTTAGGGATTTCCATTGGGAAATCTATGGAAATATATGCTATGGTTATAAATTCAGAAATTCCAGTTGAAACCGGTCTTTATAAATATTGAGACGGATTATACTACCCATGTTCAATGCATTTTTTTTCAATGCTACCTGGAAAGGCTTAGCGGGTAGTATTATTTTTTATTTTTTACGTACTCAAAAAACAACGCTTATTGGCGTATTTCAGCCTCATGGACTTGTTAGCAAAACGCCGATCGGCGTTGGCCAGCATTCAAAGGTTAAGCACATGGGACTTGTTTAAGTACATCCACATGGTTCTGGTGTTATTTTCGTGTACTTATGTGTATTTGGTGTGCATTATATATGTATAAATACATTAGATACATAACTGTCATAAAAACAAGAATGTTTAAAATTGGTATGTGTAGGACGCGTGATTACATCAGCGTGACACGATAATTAGAGCATTTCATATTTTGCGGTACACATTTTCCGAGCACATTTTCTCATCGGATTTCCCATTTTCCGACGCTCCGCGAAAAATGGAGAAAAGCGACGCTCTCTCTCTCATCACAAATGGGTCAATTATCATCATCTCCGAGCACGCTCGCGCAGGGGGGATCAAGTTAACGCTACCAATCCCAATATTTATATTATACTTCACTCTCTAGCGCACTTCACATTTAAATAATGCGATTTTTAAATAAATTATAAATAAAATAATAGTATATGCGAATAATTTATATTGGAAATATAAACGAGATTTGGATCAACGAGACTTCAATGAATCGACGAATTTTTCTTTAAAAAAAGTTTATTAATAATTGAAAGGACAGAAGAGCACTTTAGATTAAGTATAGTTTAAGGAAGTGATCAGCATTTGAATTGTCAGTGTTGATATAATAATAAATGCATACATGTACATATAGATATGTAAGTGGATAAGAATATAAAGTGGTTTATGTATGTACGTACAGCGAGTAGCTTATAGATAAGTATTTATAAATTGATGATAACTTGCAAAATATGAAATATATTCTTATAAGATATGAAGAATGAAAATTGAATGAACTTTTAATTTAATCGTCTTTGTTTTTAAAAACAAAAGAGCGTTTATATTTGTTAAGGATGTTTAACTCTTTCGAACGAGTTTACGTATTTTGTTATGTATGCTGTTAGTCTTTCAAAGTTATTGAGCGTCTTTGACTCAATTCTAAGAAATCTTCTATTTAACATGAATATGAGTTCTATAACATTATAGGTACATACATATGTATATGCAATATAATAATTTGTATAAATGTATGTATTAAACTGCTTGTTAATATGCAACTAAATATATAAATTTTAAGTTATATATAAAAAATATAAAAATATATAGTCACGTGAGCCATATTCATATTTGTACCTGTTTGGCCACATATGAAGCTATTTTATTGTATCATAATTGTATTGTATTTTTTTTTACTTACGTACAAAAATTTCATCAAAGGTGTCACCTTGGTGCAACATGGTAGAAATGTGTGTAAATTATTTTTTTATTTTTTTTATTTTTTTATGTAAATGAATATAATAAAATAAAATATAGTATGTTTGTTTCATTATATGCTACTAAATTTATAGTAAATTGAATATTTGAAATTTAATTACATATTACATACATACGAGTACATGCAAATGTACATACATACATAAATATATGTACATATGTATATATTCTGTACCTATAACTTTGGTCTGTACAATTCAGTAACGAAAGAGATTTTAGATCAATAAATTATTTCCTTTAGTCATTCTGATTTGTTTGATTGTGAATAGTGTACGAAATATATTTTCATTAATGACCCTTTCATGGAGTTTGAATAACCGGCTATTCCTCTCTGCTTCGAATTTAAGAAAAATTCACAGAATTTAAAATTTACAAGACATAATAATAATAACGGTAAACTTCTTGAACGTTCAGTAATAATTTACAACTCAGTTTATTGGACGGCCAATTTCGGTGTTTGGTGGGGGCTTTGTAAAGCTTTTTCATTTAAATGAGCTTAAACGCTAATAAAATATAATCATTTTCCGTCCAAGGAGGTACAGTGAAAAAAAGAGAGGGCATACGAGTGCTTTTGGGCTCGTTTTAGTCAATTTTTGGCCCCAGGTAGAGCAGAAAAAAAATCATATTACATTCACTTTTGTGCTCGCCGGGGCCGAAAAAAATATTTTATTTTCTTTTCCGACGGCGGGGAAAATATTTACGTTCCTCTTGCGGCAAAAGAGTTTGTGTTTTCCGTTTCCCACCCCCCCTCCTCACTTTCTCTCCCACCTCAGCTTCCCTTTCCTCGGTAAGGGTCGTGTGCGAGAAGGGCGAGAGCGGTTCTCGTTGGGGAATTTGCCCAGACTGCTGCTTGTACATGAATTTCCCTGCTTATGCGAATTAATGACTTCTTGTCTCTTCACATTTTCTCGTTTCCCAAAGAGCAGTACGTTAGGTTTCATCAAATAAATAAGAGCAACTTAAGCCAAAAAAATGTGGAGTACGTGTACCGTAAAAGGGAGCTCCTGGAGGAATGGGACACCCAGATTTCCCAAAGCACATACGAACCTACATATGTCATATATATGTACATTGCCTATATAAATACATAATACCTATGTACAATGAAGTATAACGAGTAAATAACTTTATATGTATTTCCTGAGGCTTCGGAAAAAATATTGCATGACAAGAACAATGATATTTAAAATTGGGTACCATTTATCGGCCCAGCAAATAAAAACAATGCCCCTCTCTACATAAAATAGCTCGCACGATTCGGTTTTCGCCCGGCAAATCAAACGTCAAATGGGTTGCTAGTAACAAAAATAAAATTTGACAAAAATCAATACCGACCGTAATAACCTAATCTTAAATGAATAGGGACAACCCTAACTTAACCGAACCTAACCTAACTTTTAAATAAATAAGTGTTGGCTGCTAAGATATTACGATTACCCAGTGAAAATGTAACTAGTTATGATTTCACTGAAACGTCAAGTTTTATTTTTGTTACTGGCAATCTGTTTGACGTTTGATTTGGCGGGCGAACGCCGATTCTATCGTGCGAGCAATTTTATAGATATTAATTTTACATTTGTGGTATAATTTATATTACAGCCGCGCCAAAAATATTATCCCTTTAAAATTTATGAAAACGCAGAAAAATAAATTATATGAGAGACCACATGAAATAAAATGTCGTCTTTGACGATTTGCGATTATTATTATCAAAGAAAAACACATATTAAATCATGGAAATTTTCTTAAACAGATATATTTATAAAATGAACAAGCTATTCATATCAAGCTATTCACAAAAATCACAAAAGTATGTACATACATTTTTATTTAAAATTATATTTACCATGGTGCCATTACAGATTTCCCCAAGGCGACACCTATGTCTAAATTTGTACATACGTACATATAGGTACTATTGTTGCGTAGAGGTGGGTTCAGGATTCAAAGGCTAAAGTCGCTTCACAGCATTTATTGAACGACTCAGAAGGTCCACACATAACTACCGGTCACTCCAAAATAATCTGATCTACCGTGTGTACCATCATATAAAGGAAAAGTTGCCCACCACAGCTTCCCCGATCCATTGATGTGTCTATTGTCTGGACACTTAAAGGTCTACCCCGGCGAGTCTTTTGTTAACGCATGCACTCGCCCAAGTCAGTGAGAACTCCAGCGTATCCTTTTGTCCGGGCACTTACTGAGTCCCATTAGCCTACTCCGAGGTCTTTATTGTTCACCCACGAATTCACTTAGACAGTGGATACTCTCTCTCATGTTCCGACGTTACACTATTTATAAATTTGTAACATTATTATAAATTTGAAATTGTATGCAAATACTGGTGACAGATAAAGGATAGGTAGCCAATTGTGTGAGGAATCGTTTCAACAATGAAATCAGATATATTGCTAATTTCTGTAACGAAATGATCGACCTGGATTCATATACATACATATATCTAAAGTCGGACCAGCAACATCGCTGGGCCAGGGCTCGAACTTGTAACCCTTCAGTTGTTAGCAACACGCTAACCAGCTGTGTGTAATTTGTACGTAAATATGGACATATATAATATTATAAGATGATTGTATTATGAAGTCAGTTGAGTTAGTATATTTGGAAAAAATTCACCCGGAGCATGTTTAATTGGATGCAAAAATAATTAATTAAAGTAATATTAAATTTTTTTGTCAAAGTTATAGCATTAATTTGAAAATCTTTAAGTGCCTTATATTTCATTGAAGTTTAAAAAACCCTACACGATGGTAATAACAAAGAAAGCGTTTCCCATTTAAATTTTTTTGAATTTATTCAGAGATGAAATGTTTTTAATTAAGATAATTTTTTAACATTTTTATTTCAATATGATTTGAGCTCGTTTTAAAAATGTTTACACAGCATAAAATTAAGTTAAAATATTCCGCCCTCACGTTGCGCTCTAAGCGTTTTCATTAAATTCACTTTTTTTTACTCATTCACCTTTCTCTCTCTCATTCCCTCTTTGTCTCTTTCGAATTCATTACAGAATATTAATCTGTTAAATTGATTACGAAAAATTACAATTCGTTTTGCATTTCGCCTACATAACGAGAAGGTTTTGCTCTGCGTACCAGAAAATCACTTTCAAGGCTTCGCTTAATTTGAAATGGGGTTGTTGTGTTTGCGTTTTCAGAAACAACAATCCTCGGAACGGTCTTATCAAGGTTAATGAGCTACTCCACCCAACTGGTTTATATTACAATGACCGAAATTAATTCATAATTTCATCGCGAACACGATTATTCCACGTCGATCTTATACAGACGAGATTTTCACATTTGTTTGTATGCGTGTATCTTTTACTTTTGAGAAGCCGGCATCTGTGTTGTCTGGCATTAAGTCGTTTTGAGTCTTGTCGTTGGGGTGGGTTTACAATGGACGGTTGCGCGTGACTGCGCCCAATGATAAGTTGTTACAAAGGGTTGGAGATAGAAGGGATGGGCGGTATTTCAAGCTACGGCACTGGGCCATTTTTCACGCGAATGAGCAGGACGCAGCTAGCCATTTGCCAATAATTCAAAAGAGACGCCGCATAATACGCTCCTTCAGAATAGTACTATCATAACTAGAAAATAATCGTTTACCAAAAAAAGGAATATTAAACCGCGCACGGTCGAAGAGAAATTTACGATCTGTAAATGTAGAAAATTCGAATTTAACATTTTTATACTAAATGTAAATAAAAAAAAATTCTGTGACATTTAAATACATAAAAACAAAACAGGATGCGTTAGTTCAGCTTACTATTATTTTTTACCATGGTGTCAATACGGGACTACTCCAAGGTCAATTTTGTACAAATGTATTATATATAAATATAAAATATTATAATGAATTTCAAATTTCGTATTATTCTGCTTTTGCCTTTTATTCTATGAATTAATTTGTTCTCTCTTGTTTTCTTATGTAGGCCATTGTGGCGTATTAGGTTCTTCCTGAAATGCCACATTGGTTCAAACTAATGTTTAACATAAATAAATAAATAAACAAATAAATAGATAAATAAGTAAATAAATTAAATTGAAATGGTTACAAATGAGGGTAGGTTATCAATTTGGTAGAAACCGTTTCATCAATGAAATCAGATAAATTGTAAATTCTGATAGAAATTGATTGAATTGGCATCACATGTATCCAAGGTCTGGCCAGCAACACTGGATCAAGGATTGAACCCGTGAACCCTCAGTTGTTAGCATTATATGCTAACCATTAAGCTATGGTGCTGACCATTATTATGCTAACCATTAAGATATGGTGCTGCATATAAAGCTATAGCATTATATGCTAACCATTAAGCTATGGTACATATATTAATATTTCCTAATAATAGTAATTTTATATTATTCTTTAATAGTTATGTTAGTTAATTTAAAATTATATTGCGCGGTCATATTACCATTATTAACCTATGCTTCACCCGCATGGAATAACGCCTCGAATACTAACCTTTCCAAGCTCCAAGTAATACTAAAAATAATTTATAATACACCCATATACATATACATAACTTGAAAAAACTGCATTCCATATATAATATTCCGTTTGTTACAGACATTACTAATAAACTAACCAGTAGATTCTATGACAGCATCACTAATAACCATACTAACACACTTGTGAAGAGTCTCGGTGATTACAACAAACGTATATCAAAACATCAATCGCAGGGCTAGATCGTCTATATGTGCAAAAAGTGCAATGCAAGCGGGCGGCCGGATTCGGGAGGCGGTCGTTACCATAAGGATTATAAAGCCGATCCCGATAGTTTGTTTTCCTGCTTGGCTCGCAAGATATTTTTAAATAATCTCCAAAAGTACAGTTGGACCGATTCCGAGTCTTCAGAAGTCAGCAGCTGTTTTTGTCATATGACGGAGAAATATATCAAAAAAGCTCTGCTGATATTTGCTGCTTTCTCCATTAGAAACCTTAGTGAACCTCTGTGGCAAAGCTGTATAGAAAATTATGCATGTACATATGTATAGGTATTTGTGTGAAATATGTTTTTTAAGAGGTATAGAACTTTAAATGAAATAAAACATACAAATCGTGGTAATGGTTATAATATTTGCTTTATTGGAAGATAATGTCACGCCATTAGTGTTTAAATATAATATCGGGCATGGGCGTCACAGCTGATTCGAATAAAGCACAATCTGGAAGTCTAATTTTCGACCACTTTTTCGAGGAGCTTGTACCGTTTATCGGCAATAACGCGGTGAATGTTGACTTCCAAGTAGTCCGTCGTCTCTGTTTTATCGGCGTAGACTAACTACTTCACATATCCCCACAGAAAATAATCTAAAGGTGTTAAATCACACGATCTTGGAGGCCAATTCACAGGCGTAAAATGGACTTAGTGTACGTTAGTCTATTCATAGTAAAATGGAAAACTAAATTGAGCACAAATCAGCTATTAGTTGTTAAATTGGCTGTCGATGGAAAAAGTAGATAAAACACTCTTTATGTATTTTATCATGAAAATTGCAGATGGGAGTAAGCGGAAGTGATCTATTATCAATTTTTGGACACAATTTCGATTAAATTTCAGGGCCAAATCTACTCTGGATCTGGTACTCATTCCCATCAGTCGTACCGTGTGCGACGTGATTAAAATAAAGAGATCGAAATCACCAGATGATATTTATAAAATAATTACTAGCTCAATATCGCATATGCAAAAATAAACAAGTGAACCTTGAATATTTTATGATCAATGCAATAACACGTGTAGATAATAATAATATGTACATATTATATTAATCAAATCAGGTAGTGTTCGGACTTGAACTTTTCCATTGTTAAAAATCATTGAAAAAATTTCTTATAACAATTGGTTCCACTATACTCTACATACATACATATGATGAATGAAATACTACATAAATACTTCGATTTTGTCGGAGCATTAATTTTGGGCGCCTGAATGCGGTAGAGCTTTGCGTCATCGTCGACTTTTCCAACCTATTGTTGCGAAAATTCGTCTCTTGTCTAGACTGTCTGGTAAAGTAACTAAATAACTTAGTAAATAAGTAAGTAACTAAATAACTAAGTAAATAAATAAACTAAATAACTCGTCTCTTGTAAAGGCTGTCTGGATCCTTAGTGTGATAGATGAGTATTTGCACCTGTTTGATTGTCATGTTGATAAACTGGTCAGTTTCATGAGATTTAATACGAATTTATTTCATTAAAATCATCACAAAAACTCCCACTAACAGTACTAAAAATATAAAATTGGTGCATCCGTGTGAAATCCAAAATATAATACGTAATTTAAAAAATAAAAAGGCACCTGGGCGAGATTCAATAGATAACATCACAATCAAACAACTTCCATTTAAAGCTTTAGTCTCACTATCTAAAATATTCAACGCATGTTTACTCACCGGGTATTTCCCAGAATACTGGAAAACAGCCAACGTAATTCCCATACTTAAGCCCGATAAAAGCTCAAAAAACCCGGCCAATTATCGACCCATTAGCTTACTTTGCACGCTTTCAAAAATTCTGGAAAAAATAATCTACACACGTTTACTTAAAGTCGTAAATAAGAAATTAATAAATGAACAATTTGGATTTCGCACTGGACATTCCACGACCCAACAACTAACAAGGCTAACTGAACACGTGACGAAGAACTTTAATATGAAGAGAAGTACCGGAATGGTATGTCTCGACATAGAAAAGGCCTTCGACACGGTTTGGCACGATGGACTCATTCATAAGCTCCTTATTAACAAAATACCAAACTACCTAATTCTCATCATCAAATCGTACTTAACTCGTAGAAAGCTAGTGGTTAGCGTAAATAATGAATTATCGTCTCCAAAAATAATCGCAGCTGGCGTTCCGCAGGGGAGCTTGCTTGGCCCACTCTTGTTCTCCATATATATAAATGACATACCTATTCCAAAAAACTGTCACATAGCCCTATATGCAGATGATACAGCTTGCTTCACAAGTAGCAAAAAACCAGACACTATTCTTAAAAATCTTGAATTTGCAATTAAAACAATGACTGAACACTTCACTAAGTGGAAAATTCAAATTAATCAAACCAAAACAGACGCCATATTCTTTAGTGTTAGAAAACATAAGCCAAGCTCAGATCTGAAAATCCCCTCTGGAGAAAGTCTGAAATGGCAGTCAGTAATAAAATATTTAGGAGTAACGTTTGATAAAAGAATGAGATGGGCACCTCACATTGAGGCAGCGAAATGCAAGGCGATGCGGGGTATATCCTCAATATATCCAATATTTAATCGCCATAGTTCTTTATCAACGCTAAATAAAATAAAATTATATCGCGCGCTCATATTACCATTATTAACCTATGCTTCACCTGTATGGAATAACGCCTCGAATACTAACCTTTCCAAGCTCCAAGTAATACAAAATAAATCCCTTAAAATAATTTATAATACACCCATATATACTAACCTGAAAAAACTGCATGCTATATATAATATTCCATTTGTTACAGACATTACTAACAAACTAACCAGTAGATTCTATGAAAGAATCACTAATAACCATACTAACACACTTGTGAAGAGTCTCGGTGATTACAATAAAATGTCTATACCCTTCAGGTATAAACACAGATTACCTAAACACAATCTGCTTTAGGTCATCGACTTTAGATAGTCTTTAATTAATATTATGTATTAGATGTATTATGAACATTTATAAAGATTGTAAATAGGTTTTTGAGCTCTTTTTCCTATTATGCTTTAGATTAACATTAGAATAATATAATACTGTGATTACTAACCAAATTAAATTAAAATTGTAAAATAGAAAATGATCAGTAGATCAGTAGCTATTAAAATATATATAAGATGTATTGTGAACATAATTTCGTAATAATAAAAAGCATTTAAAAATCAAAATCAAAATACGAATTTATTTGAATGAGATATGAATGATTGCTAATTTGTTACCGTTCTTGTTTTATTGTAAGACTTGTGTGACGTATTGGGGCAACCTGTCAGGACACACTGGTCATAAATTTGTCATTGTTATTATTATTCTTTATTCTATATCTATTTATTATAATAATAATATAAAAAATTAAATTAATAAATAAATAAATATAAAGCGTGTACAAGTATTAAACTTTTGAAACGAATGAATCAACCACTTAATCACTACGCGTTTGTATTCGTAGAAACTGATTCGATTATTTTATTATATGTATTTAGTGCCAACCCTTGACACTACCTCTTGAATATATCACAAAATAACGAAAAATATTGTTTTTTTTTCAATTTCATTAGTAATCAAAATAATCAAATAAATCAATAAATTTCGAGTCATTGCCTTAAATACGAAGGAGCGCGCACCGGGGTGCTTGAAGTGGTTAAAGACAGCCAGCAGAAAATCTCACATGTTTAAAACAAAGACTGCCCAGTTGCTAACAAAATTTCACATCTTTGTGACGCTCAGATCTGACGATCGCCGTAACATAGAAGTTCCACTTCAAAAAATGTGATCAAAACAATTACTCAAATCCAAAGCTTGTACGAGCCGGATCGAAACAGCGAGCGATATAATCATAACAACAATAGCGATGTTGAATTTTCGCACGGGCGAGACGCAATAAATCGGCTCGCTTATAATAATCCATCATAATACGCCATCTTGACTTGTCACTGCCGATCGCCATCCATCTTGCGCCGAGCCGTTTGCTTAGCTGAGCAAACTGAGCCGCCGATTTCGCAGTCGCCTTTGCGGCAGCCGCCGTTTCCGGGAAGCGATCTGGACGAGTGGCCCTCTCCAGCATCCCACACTACCCCCTCGAAAAATCCGCGAAAGCGGCAAATTGCCGCAAATGTACGCAATCATACTTAAATAATATGCGGAGATGTTCATCGGGCAAATACGCGTCCCGCACGTGTCGTTTGGCTCTACTCCATTTCGGGGCAAACTTTCCGGAGAGCGGTGGAAAAAAATGTGCGTGTGTATGTGTGTGTGTGTGTGTGTGTGTGTGTGTGTGTGTGTGTGTGTGTGTGTGATATGTAGACCGGGTTGAATCGTCGACTTGGGACGTGTTCCATCGTATTTTTATCAAAACGTGTCCTTCCAATTATACGTATTGTTTTAATAAGCTTTCGTGTCACGTCTACACCCCTAATGACACTAGTATTCTTGGCGTCCTTCTCTCCCTCCAAATTGGCTGTGCGCAGACTCTTGTTCTACAATATGTGGTTCTTTGGTGATTCAAATCCAATTTGGCGCTCTTCTTCTCCATTTTCAATCATTGTTATTTCTAGTGTTCGTTTCAGAATTAACAATAAGCCTTACATCGTTCGAGCTACTTCGCAATTCCATACAACATATGAACATACGAGCCATTATATGTATGTATTTGTAAGTGGCAAAAGTCCACTTTATTTATTTCGAGAAATATCTCGCAAAACTATACTAAAAATAATTTTTTATAAAAATACGTTTATTCTGCTGGAATCAGAAATTTACAAATCAGAATCTGCCATGAATCGGAAATATGTAAACAATCATTTTTATCTATGCATAATAAATATAATATATTCTAAAATTAAATTTAAATATTTCGTAATCAAACGTTAAACAACTTTAAATGACATTGAACATTATTATATACTATGTACATATATATCTACATATAAAATTTATACAGTATTTACATATGTATGCACATATGTAATAGACACACAGATTTTTTAAGAGTGTAAATTACTTCTATGACCTTTATGAGATTTTTATAAACACATAATTTTTTTTTACATCGATATGTATATACCAGGAAGGCCTGACAGATAGACCCCAATGCGCCTTCCCAGAAAATTAATTACAAATATTGCAGCATTTTTATTACATCCATTACTGTATTTCGAGAGGCTGAAGAACATGAAATTAACAATTAATTAATTAATTAATCCATTGAGACATCTATGGATTTAGACTTTTACATATTGTACATAAATCAAATTCAGATATTTGTGACACCGGGTAGGATTATTTTTACCAATTTAAGGAACCGTTTCAACAATGAAAATCAGAAAAATTGGCAAACTCTGATAAGAAACGATCAGCTTGGAGCACAAATATCCAAGTCTAACCAGCAGCATTAAATATTAGCACGGGATCGAACCCAGTAAACTCTCGGTGCTAATCATGAACGCAACCACCGAGTCATACTGCTGGATCGGTGGTTGCGTTGGTTATATGTAGATACAACTAAATTTAAATATCTCAAATGTACCTATACATAAAACCATTGTAAATCAACAGAAAAATTTATTAAATTTGAATCATATAAAATGTGGCTTTCCTCAAAGTGTATTTTATACAGATGTATATATCCTTCTTCTCTACAATTTCAACTGACGGTTCTACAAAGAAAACTACTTAGATGGAGGTCAGCGTTGCAGATGCAAGCGATGCAACTATGTACGTACGTCCAACATTCCTTGGTCAAAGGCGATTGCTTTGGTCGAATCCTAGTTGCTTTAATAGCCTTGGCTGCCAGATAATCGTGACCATCCGAAATCCATTTGGTGTGGCCATTACCGGTCCGCGATAGGGCCCTAATGAAGGGATTTCGGATGCAAGGATGACACTCAACTTTTGCCGGTAATGAATGCCACTTAAATACTAATGGTCCTCACCAGCGGACATTTTTGGAAGCCACTCTCAACGCAAAACCTCACGATTTGTTTCCTGCACCACCACGGCTATTCGTGGCATCGATTATACGAAATTGAAAAATAAAATCCACACAAATTTGTGTGGTTATTAAAAATTCACCATGTTTTCAAAAATAATCCAAAATCAGTATTCAAATTCATCGCAGCATTACCATTATTATCAGTGGAAGATAGCGAAGTTGAGTTTGTGAGTGGGCCCCGTTTTAAAGAATTTTCACTTTTAAAGAATGTATTCTCGCTTTACGACGAGTTCGCCGGACAGATACCAGAAACAGGAAGTACGCCAAATATACACACATAAGAACCTATTTGCGTGAAACGCAATTTAAATAATTGCTTTTTTGTATGGCAATATTCTCACCGGAGCACTTTTCCAGAGTCCCGATGGGAGGTTTTCTGGCCTTTGTCTCGTTCGACCCCGCTAAGATCACCGGTAAGAATGTAAAAAAAGAAAGAATAAAGACAAAATTAAAATAATGGAAGAAAAGATAAGGCACATTTTGATAATACATATTTAAACCTAAATTAACATAGGTACATATTATGCTATGCAAATTAATTTCTTATTTTAATAACGAGAAGAAAGAAGAAGAAGAAAATTAGGTATGTTAGTAAGTTTTTTTGAGATAATGTTTAAGAAAATGTTTATTAAAGAAATACTTCGATAAATATGTGCTATTTTTTTGTCATTACTATACGATGTTTAAATATATGGCATATATTTTAATATTTTCTCGATACCAGAAAAACTCTCGGGTGTGAAATGAAAACAATTTTCATACGTTCGTAGTGTATGTACATACATGTACATGTGATTTTCAACGGAAAGTTAAGTTGTTGCGGGTACACGTGTTAGAAAGTTCAATTCTTGCCTTCATCAAAGAAGGCTTTCACGGTAGTTGTTCGAGTTTGGTAGAGGGTAGATGGGGAATGAGGTGTGAGATTTTTACCTCCCCACCTTTCCCATCACGTCTCCAAGCGGTAACATTGCATTTTATTGAAAAATCTGATTTCTTTGACGCTCTACTGAATGTTTGAAATGGTAAAGCGAACGTGTAGAAATCGGAAATAAACGAAACATTCGAATATTATAATTCTATGGAAAGTTTTTTCATGAAAAAACACACCAAAATGTTATACAAAAAAAATAGATAATAAAAAACGTTTTTGTAGTAAATTTAGGATATATGTATTTATATTTGATGAAAGTTAAAAATTAAATGAAGTGATAAAGTATGTGTATTTTAATGAAATAAAATATTTTTTGACAACCTCTATATAATATATGTATGTAGACCACCGACAAAACCAAACATTCCAGTTAAATCCGGGCAACTTTAATTAAAGTTGTTTTCAAGTGTGTCAAGAAACTCTTGCATATAAAATATCATTAAGCTAATTTGACTCTAACCAATGTTGAAATTTCTAAGAAAATTTCATTACCAAGAATATAAATATAAAATAAAGTATATTTTGATATGTGGTAAATGACTTTTGAATTGAGTGTATAACACTGCACACGGGAAAAGTGGATGTGAGATAGATTTATTGGGCAACACCTGAAGACACAACCACTCTATCTGGCGTCACACCTGACAATAATATGTAAATACACCTCGTATACATGGAAACTTGTCAAAGATTTCGCATGTAAATATTATGCTACCGTTTATGCATGTTACATACATATGCCGCAAACAAATAAAAATGTGAAAAAAACAGGAAATTTTCGTTTTATAAGTAAAACCAATATTAACGTTCACGTTACAAGGAAATATTCACATAGTTTTTAAAAAAATAAATAACTTTATAAAACGGATTTTACGCGGGAGCTTTTTCGCACATCGAGGAAGTTTTACTTATAAATATAGAAAAAATATGAAAAATTGACGAGTCGAGCGAATTTCGTGCGCCTAAAAGAGATTAACGATCGGAAAATTCCTTGTTCACTTTTCCGTTCGTCGGTGTATACTTTGTTTTTTATTGAGTTTAAACACGGCCGAACTTGATCAAACAAGTCTAAATTAGGTTAATACACAATCAACTTTATTCTTTCATCTTTTTTCGAATGTTTTTGAAAATATATTAGGTATACATATATACACATCCTTATATAAAAGGTCAATATTTCCGTCTTCCCTTCCCAATGCCGCATATTTCATTATGTCAGTTGGAAACTGCTGATGATTTTCCTCGGAAAACTTTCTGTGAGATTCGCGCTCTGCAACTTTTACAGCCAATTGAAATCGACGGAAAATTTCTTCTTTTCGGTGCTTTTTTGTATTTGCTTTCGAAACATTCAATTCGTTTCATCCTTGAGTCGATGAAGTATCGAATTTTATTTTATTTAATATAAATTGTCACAATGGTGGGAACAATCATTTATTTAATTTTTAAAAACAAAAAAATAGCGTAGGTAACAATTAGGTGTACTAACAATTGAAATCCATATTTACTATTTTACATATGAGCTGTTATATTTGAAAGTGGCAGAAGTCCAATTTTCAGTTTCAAAACACTATTTCTGTTTGACTTAATTTACAAATTGTTATCACTTCTTTTTATTCGAATTGTTCAGAATAGACAGAAAAGCAGAATAGACGTATTAGAGGCCACCAGTATTTTAAAATATTGTTTAACGCAAAACATTATATTTTACGTTTTGAGAGATATTTACAGAAATGAAGCAAAGCGGACTTATACCTCTTTCAATTACATATAACGGCTCATACTCGTATATACATATACATAAAATGAATTTTCTCACTGTGGAAGACTACTGTTTATATTTCATTTATTTATATAACATCAAAGGAATACAATTTATATTGCATGTACATACATACAATATTACGTTTGTACATATGTATGTATCCACAAAATTTCAATTATCATACATCCAATTTGAATTTCAGACATGTCTAAGAAATGTCAAAATAATTAGATTTATGTATTACGTAATTTGCTTGAAATTGTATAGAGAGAATCGCATGGAAGTTTCTAATCATAAAATTGTGGTTTATTGTAAATCAAAGTTTCTATGTAAATACAAGTGTACAATTACAAAACACGACTTAAATGTATTTAAATTTAAATATACTAAAAGCACATGTATAATTATATTATATAATAAACACAACACATGTCAGCGTAACGTATCATTTAACATGGGCGGAAATTACAAAAACCTTATCATTTTTTAAAAAGATTCTTTTAATGCTATAAAAATATATAACTATGGATTCTGAGTTTCGCTCCAATGTCCCCTTCAAAAAGGGTTCACACGTATGTTATTCCAAAAAACGTTCAAAGCACGAGAGGGTCATAAAGTCTTTATTTATTCGGCAGAAATCGACACAATTTCGAACAAACGGCACAATATTTGAACGGGCTTAGATATTTAATAGAGTACGTGCACACTATGTACATGTGGTTAAGATGAATATGCTAAATTTTAAGCATCGTGTTGGTTCAGATGTCATAATATAATACATACATATATAGGTACAATTCACATGGTAAGAATAAGTAACATTTCCAGCATAACGGAAAAATAAATTGACCGATAAAAAGGATTCACGGAAACAAAGAAACACTCGCACACTAAGTCTTCCTTATTTATTTGTTGGGATATATAATATAAACTGGCGAAAAAAATCATGCTTTTTTTTTCTCCTCCTTTACCCCATACTTCCCGCAATATCGTCGTGGACAGGGAAGAAAAAAACCCTTTTCCGAACGAATAAAACCGTAAATAGAGAATTCTTAAATAACATGTAATAATATGCAAAGCCTCTACCCGCACGAAAGGACCGATTTTTCTTCACCAGCCTCCAACTTCACTTTCTCTTTCCCCGAACGAAAAGTTCTTTCCGATTTTCACGCCGATTCGTTGTTTTCCCCGAAGGCAGTTCCGGATCTCTTATTTGGCGCTTTTTTTTATTTCCCGTTGCACACTTCGCCTACTCAAATTTTCCGCGAGAATGACCTCGTCTCGAACGTTCTGTTTATTTTCATTTGGAAAATATTATCGATCCCACATCTACATATTTCCAATATGCGAAAAGAGGCGCCAATATTTTCATCAATCTCTTTTTTCGCACATATCAATAGGATCAACTTCGAGATGTGATTCTACTACACCGCACCCATAAAAATATGCGATCGTATAAAATATGTATGTATGATATATGTATAAAGAGAAGCGACAGATTATAAAAACCAATTTTTTTCAGAAAAACATACGCGCGAAATAAGATTGGCTAACATAAAATGGAATATCTGTATATTATATATATTGGAGCGTTAAACTTGATGTTAAATTGTATAATAAAAATATTTTTGAAGCGAACGTAAGATTATTTTTTTGTGACGAGATGCCTCTTTGAATTTATTATATTTGTGTTAAATTTGTTTTGATCGAGTCGTTTTCTACATCTTCCGATTCATGAGGTATCGATTTCTCGGCTTTAATAGGTGATTTTATATCCGATGGCAGTTAAATTGAATGAGTTCTCTGCGAAGATGATGAGGAGGGACGATTTCTTTCACTTTTCTTTTTATCCTCGTGTCAAAAGGTATTTTTTTATTATTATTTTTTTCGCAAAGGACTCCTCCGGTCGTAAAATGTCTTCCCCTCTTCATAATAGACCATGAAGTGAAGTCACGCCTTTGACAATAAAAAATATAAAAAAAATGCCGACTTTGAACATCTCGAATGTTTTCATTGAATCATATCAGAACGCGACTTGAATATTACATACTACATACGCTGGATGATCGAATGTAATTTTGATTTGTTTGACCTTTCAGTTAATCTTCAAAATGCAAACTCGTATGTTTGAATTATTGATCTATCGCCAAATTTTCCACGGTAACTTTGCTCGACTATTTTCCCCTTTTTCTGGCCGGTCAGATCCCAGCCAGTGCAAACTACTTTCGTTGGCGATTCAATATTTGAAGGATAAAATGCTACGTTAAAAATATCCTCCACATAAATCATAGAATTTGTTTCGGGGCCGACTTGATGAATTGGCGTCATCCCTTAACGGCTAACCGAATTAATGGCGGCTGCTACTGGTTCGGCCTTTCTTCGGCCTCTTTTCTGCTTTTTTTAATTACGAAAGGAAGATGAGCGGTTTTTTAATTAGAGACCCGCAGAAGGCTGATGAAGACGGACACAGACTGAATGCAAACGGTTTTAATATACGCTTCATCCTATCGTTTCACTTGTCTTTGTTTGCTATGAAAAGGTCGCTTTACTTTATTTAAAAATATGTGTGTGTACAGAGTTCACGACGAGACTTCTACATGTTAAAACTCTATATTAGAAAACTCATTATTTTGTATTTATATTTAGGAATACGTATGTACAATGAATATCAGTTGTTTGTGTGTGTGGAGTAAGAACCTAAATAAACACCAACTTATGTCAGTAATAATCAATACGCTTACAGTAGCGGTCAATGAAGTGTGTCTAGACACCACGAAAATCCAAATTGTCTAACTTCACAAATGTACGAGTTTTAAATAAATTTCCTGTGCATAAAATTTAGTTTATAGTATGTGAAAATGATTCAAGTGACAATGTCATTCAATTAAGATTTTAGAAAAAAGTGCTATTTTAGAAAAAAATATTAAATAATCCAAAATACATTCATTGATAAAAATACTTTTGCCTTAAGAGGGCTGGACCCCAGCACCTTGTTCATACAAACGTATTAGACTTCTCCCTTTCTCAATTATGACACTAGAGAAATTATTTTTTAGAAATCAATAAATCAAATAAATCAAGAAAAAAAAAAAAAAAAATAATCATGCCTAAGGTGGATATCCATAGCATATTAAAAAATAATTGCTCTATGTAGTGCCATAATTGAGGAAGGGAGAAGTCTAATTCGTTTGTATGGACAAGGTGCTGGGGCCCAGCCCTCTTAATACTAGCTTCAAATAAAATAAATTAAACATTATATCTTTCAATCTTCTTTTAACATACGTATTATGTAGTCTCTTCTCGTATGTATTGATTTTAGCTTATTTTAAGTACTTGTGCATAATATTGTATTGTGTACATGATTTCTAATTTAATATTATATATCGTTCATTGTTTTTAATTTTGGAATTAATTACTAATAAAATTATTAATTAAAGAAGAACGGCTTGGTAGTTACGTTAATGCTAACCAACGAGAGGTTCCCAGGTTCAAGCTTTGGGCTAGCTTCGATTGAAAAGATTTTATTTAGAGTATTTCTGCAGTACCTACTCTGTTGGTTAGACTTGGTTATTTGTGACTCCAAGACGATTGTTTCCAATTAGAGTTTTCTAAATTTATCTGATTTTATTGGTAAAATAATCCTTCATCAAATTGGTAAAAATCATTATACTATTATGGTTTAAAATTTATAATCTATAAATTTATAATAATGTACCATAAGGTGTCTCTCGGGGGCAATTCGTAATGACATCATGGTAAAATATTCATATCATAAATACAATCGTAATCTAATATATAATATCGAAAGAGACTTTGTATGTAAGTAAATATTGTTGGTTGGAAAATGTTTGGGAACTTCGAAAACAAGTCAAAATTTCCATGACGACATGGGACGGGGGGCGCCGGGGGCGAAGGGCACCGGGGAAGTCGCCAGATTCTGGTATGATATTCTTCTTCTTGTTAATGCCTTGTCCGCATCCGGACGTTGGCAACCACCTCGTCGATTATTTGAATATATCCGCATCGGTCTTCAGCGGCTCGGAACAGTTCTTCGGCGCCCATATCGGTCCACATGCGTTTCGAAGCCAAGATAACTTTTTCCTGCGAATCCATTTTTTTCCTTCTATTTTCCCCATGGTTATCAAACGGAGAAATTCGTATTTTGGACCCCGTATCATGTGTCCGAGGTACTCCATCTTTCTCCGCTTTATGACAGTAACAAGTTCCCTGCCTCTCCCCATCATGACGAGGACAGCTTCGTTTGATATCTTTTTGGTCCACGGAATCTTCAGCATACGCCTATAGACCCACATCTCAAAAGCTTCAATGCGGCTGATCATCTTGGTTTTCAGAGTCCACGTCTCACATCCGTGTAGTAATACTGTCCAGACGTAGCTCTTCGCGAATCTCAACCGCGTATGAAGATTGAGATGCTTGTCTGTAAGCGCCGCCTTCATTTTTACAAATGCTGTTCTAGCCATCTCGATGCGGATTCTTAGATCTTCATCTGGGTCCATCTCTTCATTCAGCCAGGTACCCAGGTATTTGAATCTTTTTACTCTTTCTATCACCTCTCCATCCAAGGTTAGATTCCCGATGTCTGTTATGATAATACATTTAATATATAATTTCGAAAGAGACTTAATAAGTTTGAAACTATAGTTGGTTGGAAATCGAAAACAAGTCAGTTTCTATGACGATTCAATTGGTTGAATTTTTTTTTTCAAATGAATATTTACTATTAGATTCGCCATGTTTAAGCTGTTTATAGTACAAATATTGAGCGAAGCCGTGAAAAACAACTAGTCTAATATGTAATTCCGAAAGATACTTTGTATGTAAGTATCATTGGTTGGGAACTTCGTAAGCAAGCCAAAATTTCTATGACAACGAATCGATTTGTTTTTTGGATTCAAATAAATAAAATAATAAATGAATATTTACTATTAGATTCACCATGTTTACGCTGTTTATATTAAAAATAATGAGCGAAGCCGGGTAAAACAACTAGCATACAATAAATTTAACATGTTGCAACAAGAATTTGTGGACTTTTCAATATGTACACCTTTTACTGACCGCTAGTGTACATATTAAATATTATACACACACATACAAACATATGTATCTATTTATGTATATTATAGTGGTACATATATAAATATTTTATTTTATTGGTTAAGTATTATATAATAATCAATTTTTTTTCATTGTGATGATATTAATAAGAAAAAATCTTAATAATTTTCTATCCTCGAACTAACTTTTAATCAATTAAAAATAAGAGTGATATTCAAAACACTTATTGCCGATAAATATCAAGCCAGTCGAATCCTTCCAAATATAATTTCGATTTATTTGTACGAATTTGAATGGGTTTTGATTGGATCGTAACGAATCCTTCGAGCGCGCGTCGGAGCGAAATTCCAAAATTTACACATCTCAGAATGGATTTCAGCGATCGAATCGGAATAAAATTCGATCATCGGATTGAAACATACAAGAGTCAATTTCGTCACGGTTGCTCGCTCCGATGGAGAACATCGTGATTTATGTTCGACTTCCATTCCATACCACCTCATCCCCTTCAACCCCTTCGCGTTTTCTCGACAACTTCCACGGCTTTACGGGAGCGCGAGACCCTTAGGCGCGATGTAATTTAATAAATTATAATTCTGTTTTCCAGAAAACCAGTTGAAAAGCTCATACGTCACTTTGCAATGGAGCATAAATCATCAAAATTAATTAAATATTAATTTCGCATATGTATTCTTGTATCCTGACAAAGGAAACGCTTCGTATTACATATGTACATACATACATACAAGCATTTACATATGTACTTAGGAAAGCGGAAGTGAAAATGATTCAGAGTTTGTTTTTTTAATCACTCTTACACCAGTATAAGAAAGCAATGAGAATATCGATACTAAAGCATTGACAGGAAATTTAATTAAAACTGCTCCGAGAGTTATTCTTGCATATAAAATAGCGTCGGGTTCATGTATTTCACAATTACTCAGATAGCTTCATTTATGCATGAATGTTTGTATACATACATATATGTATATACACATGTATGTACTGCATAAATACAATATTGATTAATTTACTTTGTGTTGAATTTCAGTCATAAATGAATAGCGTTAAATATTGCCTAGTATGTGCACTTATACAGCATTGACATGGATAACCTTAACGAAATTACTTGAGGGAGACGAAAACGTTACTAGTTTTATTTGCAGCGTAAGGATGACAAATACACATATAAATATATATATATATATATATATATATATATATATATATATATATATATATATATATACTGCATGAGTCGCAAAGCACGTACGTTTTTATTTTTATGCGGCCATAGCAAATAGGAGTGGAGCGAATGCGCGCTAACCGCCAAAGTAAACAGTATAAAAAGTAGATTGTTCTCCAGATTTTATTATTGAATTTGGATCCTTAACCAGCGTAGTTTACAAGTCGACCTTTTGAAAGCGAATCTTTATTCGCTTTTTATTTTTATTAATGCAGGAAATAACAGTTCCGTTGGTTTTTTACGTGTGCCATATAATATTTGAATGTTATCGGAAATGTATATTATTTCATGTAGACCGGCATCTATTGTACAAATTCATACATACATAGATTACTTAAATATGTTACAAAAATAAAAAAGTACATACACCATAATGCATACACTATAATATGTATAATATAATATTATATATGTATATTATATTAGTTGATGATTCTTCTTCGAAAAATTTGACGGAAAAAGATTTATTTTTCTATTAAAAATTAATCGACAAAATCTGACGTGAAAAACATATTTACGTTTACGAGTGGGAAATTTCTTTTTTGAGAAATTGGCTTACGATTGAATATATGTATATGGTTTAGGGGAGGCTAAGATTTTTTCGTTTTATGAAAGATCTTGAATTAATTTTATATGAAATTTGAGTTCTAAAGTATATTTCGTGCTAAAAATCTGTGTTGCTAAATCTTTTATAAGATCGGTAATTTTAAGGCAACAAATTTTTTGAGCAGTTACTAAAATTCAAAATGGACTGGTCAGGAAGTCAGTAAAAGAGTTCTCCGATTCTGATATATCTAACTGTTCTACATATTTGACCAAGACTAGCTTTTATATGTGTATCAAAACATGTTTTTTTTTAATACTGTCAAATAGTTAGATATTTTGCATCTTATTTAGAAGCCCATTTCGAACAATATTTCGTGTATTTTTTTACAGGAATATTCAAATCGTACAGTGATGTATTTTATGTTTTCCTATTACAATGAACAACAAAAAATCTCACTTTTTAGTTACCGGAGCGTAAATTAGTCAGTCTTCACTGTCTATCACGGAAAAAATATTCAAAAAATATGTATATTTTTAATTTTTAAAATTCGCTAGATTATAACTTATAAATATTTTTAAGCAACAAAAAATCACAAAATAATAGGAATAATATGTATAATTATTGATTCCCGTACTCACTTTTGGCACAACAATACTAGATTTAGAGTTAAAAACTGCTAAAGCCAAAAAATCGCATTATTTTAAACGATTTTATCTCATAAACGAAAGCAAAACAAAAAAAAAATCATAGTCATATACGAATTCAGTGGGTCAAATTTATGTAGTAATAACTGATTATTCTCCGCTCCGGTATTTTTTTGTATCTTGAATCAAACTTCTTGAGTTGTATACTTGAGCGCATTTCTGAATATTCAATTTAAATGCCTTTTATATAAATTACAAAAATTTTAATTTACGTAAATACAGCCCATTTAATTTATCATTTCACTGAAAAAATCCTGACTATTTATAATACTAACTAATTTAATTTACTGACCTAAAAGGGGAATTAGTAACTGGCCATTTGAATACATGCCTAACTTTACTCGATTTTTATGTTTAAATTGCAAAAATTAACACTTTTTTCATTTCAAAGCCAACAACTTACACAATATCACCCTGATGTGGTAACATAAAATATAATCTAATATATAATTTCGAAAGAGAATTTGTATGTAAGTATTTTTAATTGGGAACTGTTGGGAAAGTTTCTATGACGACGATTCGATTTTTTTTTTCGATTCAAATAAATTTAATAAAAAAGACAAATGAATATTTACTATTAGATTCGCCATGTTTAAGCTGTTAATATTACAAATACTGAGCGAAGCCGGGTTAAACAACTAGTATTATATAAAGAGAACCGAGATTGTATACGTTGTCGGTGACACATGTACGTATGAATGTACAGTGTATAAGTACGGGTCAAAACTAGGTGAGGTTAAAATTTAGTGGGTAACGTGTTGCAAGCTTTAGTCGAGTTCTTTTGTGTCGGCTTCTGCAGTTGAGAGATTGAAATTAACAGCATCCGGCGAGACCGGTTTTCCCTAGTTTTTCCGGGGGTTTTCCCGTCCGTTGGCCGGCCGCCAACTAGTCGACCAACTTCCCGTCGAACGAACACTTTTTACTCGACCCTCGAAGCCTCCAACAACAATTTTTCTATGTCAATATTCACCAGAGTTATGGCCGACGGTCGCTAACAAGTGAAAACTGTGTCGGCATCCTTTCAAAAATTTCAATGTCCAATCATACAACACACTCTACTAAAATGTTTTATAGCCATTTATGTACAGAAACGAGTTGTCTATTACGTGTAATTGAGTGTCGATTATACGTCGATGTGATTTCATACTGATGAATGTGAGGAAATTTAATTGAATAAACATACGTATGAAACATCATATGCATGAATGTTACACAGGACGACTTACGGACATGTACCCCCTGGACACGTACCCCCGGACACATACCCCGGCCAAAAATCTCCTGGACATTAACCCTCCGTGCAAATAACCCCCGCCATGGATAAAAATAATAAGAAAAAATTAATTATTAATAATAAAGTAAAGTAATAAATAAGAATAAATTGAGTGTGGTAGAGCATTTTGAATTTAAATTTATTGCAGTAAATAGAATAAATGTCAATTTAAAATAGTTTTAGTCACCAGTTTGCGTTCTGTGGTATTGAAAGTTAATTTTAATAAAAGTACTTGTTATATTATTATTATTATATTTTAAATATTTTTAGACTATCCATGATGGAATTTGTAAAATCGAGAAAAGGAAAAGAAAAAGAGATTAAAATACGATTAATTTTGGAGTTTTGTATATTTTAAATTATTATTATTGATTACTGATATTTAATTATTGATTATTTTTAAAGAATATGATATTTGTATGTATTATTAATATCTGTATTTTTCTGGCTGAAATAAATTAGCATTGATACTGACTTTTTATTAAAGATTTTTATTAAAGATACTGTGAATTTTTATAAAATATTTTTATCCTAGATGGGGGGGGGGGGTTAATGTTCGGGGGGGGGTTTTTGACCGGGGGTATGTTTTCGCGGGGTAAGTGCCCTAGAACCACACAGGACAACGAATGTCAATTTCAGTTTCCACAAAAAGCTAATTTCTGATAGTTTTGTCACATGATACAGTAGTCCTGAACACGTTATGGATGTGGTTACATATGTATATGTATTTGTGCGGTCTCCGTGACGGGCCGGAATGTGAAATTACCGAAAACGCAAATATCGGAAGGCAAAGATCGAAATTCGAAAGATCTTAAGTCGAAAGATCAAAAAAAAGGGTGCATGGTTAACGGTATATACTCGCTTAATTTGCGCGAGCAGGATACAACAGGAACAAGAGGAACAGGCTTTTCCTCCCGTATTAATGTGCGCGCACATTAATAAGGGAGGAAATTGGAAATTGCGATTTCGGTAATTTCACATTCCGGCCCGTGAGGTAGACTCAGATAGATTTGTGCTAAGAAAAATGTAAGTTAAAGCAATTTTTTGGAAATTAAACTCTAAATGTTCACACCAAGTGCTAAGAATTTACTTTATGCAAATGTATTCTTTGGTCACCTTTTTTATGTATCACTAGTTGTTTTACCCGGCTTCGCTCGGTATTTGTAATATAAACAGCTTAAAAATGGTCAATCTAATAGTTAACATTCATTTTTTTTTTTATTAAATTTATTTGAATCGAAAAAAAAATAATATTCGATATCGTCATCATAGAAACTTTGATTTGTTTTCGATGTTCCCAACCAAACCTTACAGACATTAGACTTTACATACATGCAAAGTGTCTTTCGAAATTATATATTAGATTGACAAGCTTAACTTTTTCGCATAATATAACCTGCCTGTATATTTGTACGTGACTTATAATTTATTTCGACACGAATACTTGTAGCCAGGGTGAGTGAGACAAGTAGTTGATAAGAGAGAAAGCTGCAATATGATAATTCTTCTCATGATTTATTCATCGGTGCCATATCTGATTCACCGATATATGTGTGTACATATACACATTCGTAAATTATAAAATGTATACACGCGTTTCGCAACGTCAAAAATGACGTGGAAATTTCACCACTTCTCGTCTCGTTGTATGTTTTTTCCCCAAGCATGTAAATGAACAAAAATTTCTGGAATTTGACATAAGTACATAGGTAGGTGTACGAAACACATATTATATGTGGTTCTCACGAGTGGGTAAAAAGAGAGAAAAATGCGCGTATAAATAAGGCATAAAGAAATCGTATTCCCCGAGCCCTTTTGCGGCACACCTTGACGTAATACATATTGCCCGAGTCACGTAAATTTCAGTTATATTGCGACAAACAGGGGATACGGAACGAACATCACTTTTGCTCTCCCCGGACAAATTTGATCCGTTCAAACAATTTTTACAAAATACGATTCGTTTCGGCCGATCAAACAATGTCCGCCATACCGTGAAATAGCAATTTCTCGTCGTAAAAATGAAATAAAACAAATAGTATTTCCAGTGCCCGGTTCTTATTGCGCATAAAACTGTTTCAAGTTATAGATCGGACAGTCGATAAAAAATGAGTATTCGTAGTTAATATTAATATTGGCAGACTACTAAGTTCCAGAATAATTGATATGTATTTCAAAGTATGAATGTATGTATGTATGTATCTAAGTACATATGTACGTTTAATAGCATTGATCATATCATATGTACATATGTATGAATATACATAATATACGTATGTACATATACATATATGTATATATCACAGCGAAATCTTTATTGATTATTTACATACATAATGAAAATGTTTTTTTTATTTTTATTTTTTTAGAATCTACTGTACCAAATCTAAAATAAATAAATATAGATAATTGGACGATTCAAATAAATTTAACTAAATGAAACCTTACATTAATATTTTATTTCATGTACAGTAGGCTATTCTTCTATCGCCTTCACTCTTCTCTGATTTCCGTGACTTCATTATCATCGCTCTTCTTTGCCTAATCATATTTTTCCGATGTTTTCGTTTTTTGAAGTAACTCTTTTTCCCCTTTTATATAATTATAGAATTCAATGCATGACATTTTATAATTTAAAGTATATTGAATTATGCTTTTTACTGTGTCAATAGAAAGCGAATTGCGCTCATCTGTCCATTGATTTTTAATTAATGAGAACACACGTTCAACATGTGCATTGTGCGGTGGGATGGCGAACAAGTATTGGCACATTTTCAGTAGATTAGCTTTTCTTTCTGTCTCTTCATTTTTTTTGAAATAGTATAACCATTTATCATGCACATCTTTCATTTTCCATTCTTCGGCTTTTTTATTTTCGATAAATGACTTCATATACTTTACTTCCTCATAGATTGAATCCGTGAACAATATTCCCATTTCACTTAAATAAGCAATAGTTTTTTCAACATGTTCCCATTCGGGTACTTCATTGAGAAGCATCCATGAAAAAACATCATATTTCGCCAGTGGAACTGACCACTTTGCCAAATAATTAATTCTAACGTTGTAAAAATTCTCTACATCTTTTTCAAATGCTGCTACTTGTGTCGTCGTAATGTCCATGTCTTTTTTCAGTTCATTGTATGCCTGGGTTGCTTGAATACTTAGATATTTACTATGTATTGAAAAACGTACATCAAAATATCAGTCCTCTTCGATCAGAAACAAACAGAACAAACGGATATTATCAGCAGACAGTAAACGAACTGCGCGCGCTTCGTACTTGTCAGTGTCATTGTCGGTGTTGCCAGCTGGCAAAATTGGGCAGTGGGCATCCGCCGCTCTCGTTGTCGGTGTTGCCAATATGCGCGCGCGTATCCATATTATTTCGATATATGCGTATCCATAATACAAATATTATTTCGGTTGAAAGACTTAGTCATCTTGAGGACATTCATGAATGTGTATGGCTAAAACTAAGATTTGTTAACATTCCTTTTTTTATATACATATGTACTATTTATTTTCCACCAAGATCTCCACCAAATATTTATAAGCGATTTTTTGATTTAATTATATCTAATTATTCACATTTTAGTAATGGTCGCATTTTTATATCTGGAGATTTTAATCTGAATTCTTCTAACTGTTTTCCTGATGACCTTAATTTTTTTATATCTTTATTCAACTTAAAACAAATTAATACTATTCGAAACTATTTTAATAATTCCATGTTGGATTTTCTATTAACAAATTTAGATTGTCAGAATATTATTATTTCAAATTCAGTTGATTCCTTGGTTCCTGAAGACAGCTATCATCCTGCTCTTGATATTCATTTAAAATTAACTATAACTTATTCCTCACTTCGTTTAATAAATAACTGTCTTAATACCTCTGTCCTAAATGGATGGTTATTTACAAATGTTGATTTCAAATATTTAAATGATATTCTTTGTAATTGTCAATGGGAGCGAGTTTATGAGTGCAAAGATGTTAATTTGGCCCTCTCTAATTTCTATGACATTATATATTCTATTTTTAATGATTGTTTTCGGTTGAAAGGATTAGTGACGAGTAAAAGGATTTATCCGCCCTGGTTTACTAAAGAAATTATTAATCTCTTAAAAAGTAAATATCAAACACATAAACTCTGGAAGAAATCGAGCAATCCTCTTATCTTAAATAATTTCCGTATTTTACGTACGGAAATTAAGAAATTAATTAATAATGCATATAATGTTTATGTAGCTGATTGTGAAAGTTCCATAGTTAAAAACCCTAAGAAATTCTGGAACTTCATCAATTCTAAACGTGTAAATCGTGTAAAGTCGACCATTATGTACAATGATTCTGGATTGTTAGAGGGTGATCAAAACATTGCTAATGGATTTGCCGACTTTTTTAAATCAGTTTTCAATAATCCTACTGATTCCATGGAACCTACCAATGACTCGGAATTTATTTTCCCCACTTTAGCGATTAATCATCTTGACTCTTCCGATCTGAAATATGGCTTTCTAAAGTTAAAAAATATTTATTCTTCCGGTCCTGACTCCATCCCTAATTACATCCTAAAAGGATGTGAGGTTAGTCTCTTAGAACCTTTAAAATTCATTTTTAATTTAATTCTAAGGAACTCTTCATTCCCCAATTTATGGAAATGCTCTAAAGTAACTCCTATTCATAAGAAGGACGATAAATCTTGTGTAAGGAACTACAGACCAATAACTATCTTGTCAGCGCCAGCCAAAATGTTTGAGGTAATATTACACAGATACATTTTTAATCACTTTCAAAGTATGCTCATTGATCAGCAGCATGGCTTTCGTCCGGCCAGATCAGCTATTACCAACTTGTTATGTTTCTCTAATGACATAACCAGCACTTTGGATTGTAATAATCAAATGGATGTAATATATACTGATTTTGAGAAGGCGTTTGATAAAGTTGATCATAAAATTTTGGTTAGTAAATTAAGTTTTATTGGATTTACTTATAATCTTGTTGGTCTTTTTATTTCTTATTTACAGGATCGACGTCAATTCGTTAAGTTTGGGAGTTGCTTTTCTTATGAGTATGTTGCCACTTCTGGGATTCCCCAAGGATCAAATCTTGGCCCTTTATTATTCCTAATATTTATCAACGATATTCAATCTTCTATTCACCATTCTAAATTTTTATTATATGCGGATGACTTAAAAATCTATAAGAGAATAATTGATTTACCTGACGCTCTTTATTTGCAAGAGGATTTGAATTCTATTTATGAATGGGCTAATGTTAATAAACTTCCCTTCAATATCCTAAAGTGTCGGGTCATTTCTTACTCTCGTTCTCGTTCTCCTATTAAATATCCGTATAAATTTCATGATTCTCTTCTTCAGAGAGAATTATTTATATCTGATCTGGGAATAGTCTTCGAAAATAGTTGGAGTTTCAACATTCACATTGAGAATATCTGTGATAGGGCAACAAAAATCCTTGGATTCGTAATCCGTAATTCGTCTGAACTAGGGCTCACTGCCATTCGTCTCTTATATTGTACATTAGTTCGCAGTGTGCTCGAGTTTGGCTCCATTATATGGTCTCCCTATCAACTTCGTTACTCTCTAATGTTGGAACGAGTCCAAAGGAAATTCCTTAGATTTTTATATCTGAAAACATTTGGATTTTATCCATATCTGTTCCCTAGTGCCTTTGTCTTGGGATCTTTGGGTTTCAACTCCCTGGCAAAGAGAAGAGATTTATTTCTTGGGAAACATTTCGTAAAATTACTTAGAGGAGAGATTCACAATCCCACTATCCTGGAGAAACTAAAATTCTGGGCCCCGGAAAATCGTAGAGTTTTAAGAAAACATGATATATTTTTACCAATTAGGGCTAAATCAAACGTGCTCATGAACTCCCCCCTCTCGAGAGCTGTTCGACTCCTTAACTTACTGGCACAATACTTGGACCTATTCGATGCCAGTTATGTTGAGTTGGTGGAACACATCCTAAATAGCACGATATAAATTTTTCAATCTTATTTCTTTGTTTTTATTTTGTGTACATATTTTTTACTTGATTTTTATTATTTTTTTATGATGTTTTTTTTTTATTTATGATTTTTATTATTTTCTTATGTTTTTTTTTTTATTTATGATTTTTATTATTTTTTTTTATGATGTTTTTTTTGTAATTTTTATGATTTTTATTATTTGTATTAAAATCACATTGACGCTTTGGGGCAACCTGTCAAGTCTCTGTGGTATTGATTTTTTAAAATAAAATAAAATAAAATAAATATTAGATATTATGTGGATACAATTTTTGACGTGTAAACGTCTTTCCTTTTTGGACCACAGTATAGAGAGTGCATCCTGAGATTTCTTGGTTCAAAAGGTCTTGTTCGATAGATATTAAAAAATAATTGAATAATTTTTTTAAATGTCTAAATTTTGAAATTAACGGGGACAAATGACTCTCGGACTGGGACACCGGGACACAGACCTCGAAACTGGGACATGTCCCTGTCAACGGGGACGTATGGCAGCCCTACTTTAGGTCCACCAATGAGTAGGTATCTGTATCATTGATGTACACATAAAAGTCGAAAGTTTATGTTTTATTTTTTAATGTTTACATATAACACGCTAGAATATCATTAGCCAAACAAAATATTATTAAAATAATTCATAGTCATGATAAAAAAATTAAGTTTATTTAAGAAAATGTATTTAACTGCGGTCGCTTTGATTTTTCTTTATAATACATTTATCGTCAAAATTTAATACGGTCATTCAATTATATAGTATCCATTTTTATTCGTTATAACAAATTCATATCTGACAAATTAAAGACGAAATTGAACTGAAAAGCCAAAAGCTTGTTTTAGATATGATTAAAACAAAATCAATTTAAAGCCTAGGAACGAAACCCAGAAAATATAATGAATAATTAATTACCGAACCTGAAGAGGACTTCAAACAACATTTCGTACATTTTTCGGAAACTTGGAGGAAACGTTCCGGAGTGATCAAGGTTAAAATTAAAATTGATTAAAATTATCAAGGGCAAGTGATTAGTACTTTTACAAGATGCTATGTTTGTAGTCTATTATACGATTTAATTATTATTGCTTTAGTAGAGATAATCTTGGATTTGTAGCGATTTGAAAGACGATACATTTTCGTGTCACGCCTACCGCTAGTATTTACCCTTACGAATAGACAAAGTTTTACTCCAATAGGCGAAATATTTCATAGGGGAAAATTATAATGGAGTTCGGGCCGGAAAATTCGAAAGCGACCTTCGGCGAAAAATGTGTGCGCGGCGAGAATCGGATATGTATTTGTTTTAAGTGCGGAAGCCCTTTTCGCGGATATTAGGGTTTTTACAACCCCAAAAGTGCCGATTTTTGGATTTGTTGGGGCGTGCGGACTCGGCGGGACATATATTTGATGTATGTGAGGGTCTGCGAGAGGAACGGGGGGCGCCATTTCGGGGCAGAGTCCCCCGTGAGGGCAGGTGCGCCGGGGCCCTTTATCGGCGTCGCGGGGGCCCTACGACCAGATTGGTTTTTGGCACCGGAAACGGTACGTGTCCTCACTAAAACTCGCCCACCCATTTCCGGTCCCCTCCCCCTTCGTCTTATGGACCCCTCCCCTCCACCTGTCACTGGTGACCTCAGCCAGACGGGAAAAGCTGACGGTAATTATGGAAAATTGATGCGTTCGCAGAGAGCCACCGAGCATTACTTACTACGTTCATTACTTAGCGTTCGCTCTGTGCGCCGCCGTTCAAACTTCTACGGATTATCCGAAATTTCGGAAGATTAATTGTAAATAGTATATGTACAACGTTTTGTTACAGTAATGTATTGTTTTATATAATTCAATACATACATACATACGTACAATATACGTATCTGATCGACGTATGTATGTAGTGTCGATGAAGTACACAGTAGGTGGCGATTGTTATGTTTGATTTAAAGCAATTGATATAGTCAAGTGTGTATGCTGTTCGATATGCGAACATTATATCACACATATACGGTTGGTTGGTTGGTCTTTATATTAATATATGAAAATCTACAAATTTAAATTAGGATGCACATAGTGTTATTGGAACATACATAGCTGTTATATGAATTCACAAATGTCAACATATTTATTTATTTGTTGAAATTATATTATGGTCGAATCATTGACATGTCCGGTAATTAAGAAAGGAAACAGAGAGATGTATGAAGTTAGGATATAGTGCATTTGGGCGAATGAATGCCGTTTTCAAATCGAAAATGCCACTGTGCCTGAAGAAATAGATCTTAGATCAATGTGTTTTGCCAGTGATGACATATGGATGTGAAACTTGGACATCAAATGCCAAAATGATACACAAATTCCAATGCACTCAAATAAATATGGAACTCTGTATGCTTGGAATAACGAGGAAAGATAGAAAACGGAATACGTGGGTGAAAAGTATCACAAGTGTAGTGGATATTTTGGAGAGATCAAATTGAAACAGTTGTCAATTGCAGATTGAATGATCGTTCAGTGTGAATTTTCCGAGGTACATATGTATGTATATGTATGAATGCAATACGGTTGGCACAATGATGTGAGAAAGCGGAATACGTGGTTTAGAAGTATGACAAAGGTGGTTGGTGTAATGGTGAGAGTAAAGAGATTGAAATGGAAATGGCGGGTCACGTGGCTAGAAAAATGGATGAAAGAAGTGCTCGAATGGTACCCGAGAGAATGTAAAAGGATGCTAGGAAGGCCGTGGGTGAAAAAAAAAAAAAAAAAAAAATGTGTGGGATGAGATGGATTAGAGTTGCTCAAAACATAGTCGGAGAGGTCTTCATCCAGCTGTGATGGCGAATAGCTGTGAATGATGATAATGAAAAATACTTGGGAGAGGTGACATAGCCGATGAACCCAATAGGTTTGTCAATGTATTATAACAAAAAAAAAAAACTAAAACCAGAACAACAAAGTTTTAGATTTTTTCGTACCTTCGCAATGTGACGAAACATCCTATATAAGGTTTTTTCAGTGTAAAATTACTCCATTTAAATAATGAGCTGAATTAAAAAAAATAACTATTAAAACTGAGCATAAATGAAAAAAAAACCTTCGAAAATCGGTAAAATTTACGATTTTCACAAGCATAATTTGGCTGGCAGCAGTGCAAATAATATTTTTAGAATTTTTATATTATATTTTACGGATTATCCATTATACAGAAAAACTTTTCAAATTAGAGGCGTTTAAAAATTTAAAATTCGCTGTTTATTATGTACTCAATGTACATATTTATTTATTTACTTATTTACAAGTAAAAATCCATTTCAATACATCATATAATATAAAAAATAATAATAAAAGGAAACAATATATCAATAGATGAAAGTAATAAAAACAATAATATGCTGTTAATCATATGACACAAAACATAGTAAAATAAAAATGAAAAAATAGTAAAAAACATAAGAGATATGATAAAGGAACATGAAACTAATAAACTTAATTAAAAAAAATATGTGTATATGAAATAATTTGAGACTATAGTCTTATTCTTATTCAAAAGGACTTTAATTTAAACGTGGCGTTTTTTTTATCTAAATAAGGAATAAATAAAATAAATATTTCAAGGTCATCAAGATTCATCAAAAAATTCATTTTAAATTAAATAAAGACATTGTTTATTTATTTCAATGATCAATCCCTTACACATACATACACGCCACAGGTGAATATGTTTCGTAATTGAAGTGAATTAATTATAAGACTGAATTCATTATATCTGTTATAAATATTCTTATTAGTTATTATGTTATGTTAATTCAAGCTATTTTTAACGAATCAAAGCATTTTCCGCATAAAATTAGTAAATTTTTCTTCATTTTATGTATGCATGAATTGTTAAAGACTCGGGTAAAATTTACATCTTATTTTTCTTCCGGCGAAAAAAAATACCTGATTATTAAAAATAGAGTAAAAACGCTATGATGGGTACACTGATGGCAAGATGGTGGAATACAATATCGGTCAAAAAAACCACTAACTCAAACATTGTAATAAAATGCAATATAGTTTTAAATCGAACTATAATAGAATCACGACATTCCCGCAACAAACCAAGCAGGCCGCTTTCGAAATTATCACCGTCACCTACCGACCACCTTGTATATTTATTTTCGCGGCAAGAATGCAGTCAGTTTCCAATATTACGTTCCGGCATTCGAGGGGGTTCGCGAGCCGCCACTTGACGACGCCACTAATGCTTGGCCGGTGCATTCCACCATCGCAGCCTCCGAGTGCCGGAAACCGGGACCGGGGATGCGACACAATTAATAGCCCGTTTCTCCGAGAATTCAATTTGCATTGCAACCCATGGGAATCCCCCTGGCTTACACGTGTCCCCCGCTTATTACTTCATTTATCACACACGTGGCGGTCAAAACGAGCCCCACCTCCTCCCCAGTTGCCATCTTCCGATATTCCAATATCTGCAATGGTCTCTCCGTGGTACATCGCTCCCGCTCTTCTCTCTTTCCATCCTTCCTTTATATCTATATATGTATATATATTTATGGATTTATAGTCTTGTCGCTTAGCAAACGTAAGACCGTGATTTATTACCGACGCGTCGATAAAATTAGTTTTCGATTTCTTTTCGGATGGAGTCTCGAGTAAACTTTTTTATAGTCCTGCTCTTCATTTGGTCGATACTTGAAAAGTTTCGGTCCCATTATAGATAGTGAATTTATTACGAATAAAATTTTTCTTGGTTTACCGTACACAAATCTTTCCTTTTTTATTATTGTTTCCTTTGAGGATTTATTTTATACGTACAATGCGAAGTAAAACCGCAGTTAATTTTTGACCTGAAAACCTAATTACCACACATAAAAATTATTTATGAGTTTTTTGTTTAAATAAATATGGAGGTGCAGGTATTAAAAATAAACTAAATCTATAATATTATATGAATAATTTAAGCCTTTGATCCTCATATTAAAATATTTTTCAATTTAAAAAAAATACTCGCAAACTCGCAGACACTTTTAAAATAGTCAATTATTCTACTTTGAATTTCAAACTACATATAAATCTCTATACATACATAATATAGGCAGAAAGCTAAATCTGTTTATTATCTCACTTACCATAAACTCATATCCAATTACTTTGATAGATAGTTATATGAAGAAGATAATACATATGTACATATATTCACATTCACAGCATGGATTAGCGGTTAGCATATAATTCTTTCGAACACAGTGATCACGTGTTCAAATCTTATTGCTTGCTGCTAGCCAGTCTTTGTTTGTGACTCCAGGTCAATCGTTTCCTCTCAGAGTTTGCACATTTATCTGATTTTCATTGAAACGGTTCTATCAAATTGGCAACCTTTACCCATTTCTCGCAATTTTCGAGTTTTCAACATCTGTAATTTTGCTGATTCATATAAAATGCTGCAAATTTGTCCACAAATTTCTCGCAAAATTAGAGATTTTCAGCATCTCAAAATTTGACCATTTATATAAAAAATGTAAATATATCAAATTTTTCAAAATTAATATATGTCTCTAAGACAGTGGTTCTTAAACTTGTTGGATGTACTGAACTCCATCAGCTTCATATGCGCATCCACCGAACCCTTGTTAATTGGAAAAATAAAATATGATTTTTTTCAAATTCAAAACATAGATATATATTTTACTGGTGCACAAAATGAACCGTGCATCAACATCACTGTGTTCAAAGAACAAAACCATTAATACATGATTTTCAGACAAAAACATAATAATGAATATTTACTGCAAATCAGTGTGACTTCTGCTGTTGCCTTTCAGAGATCAGTTCAGAAATGCGCGGCTTCACCTTTGCAAGTGCCACTCTTATGTTATTTTCGCAACAAATTCTGTTCCTTTTCTTCGTTTTTTTGTCCAGCATCCTCGAAACAAACGGTATGAAAATCTCCAGAGCTTTCTTAGCAATAACAGGGTACGTTACCATTTGTTGACACCAAAACGTTGAGAGCGTTGTTGTTCTGAAGAGTTGCTGTTGAACCTGGCTCTGCTGAATTTCCACCGAACCCCTGAGATTGACTCACCGAACCCCTGGGGTTCGATCGAACCCAGTTTAAGAGCCACTGCTCAAAGATGATGCTTTGTTAAAATTATTCTAAAATTGTATATCGATGTTTGTAATTGGCCCGGAAGGCGCACTGGAGTTTACCTGTTAGGCTTTCCTGGTATATAAAAAATAAAATATTGAATGATTTAAAACGAAGGCCATATTTGAAAAACTTTAAAATCAACGTTTGAAGTTTTTCAATAATTTTTAGCATTATGTTTATGTTTTTATACTAATACCTAACATCACATGTCAAAACTTGTCGTAACCAATCGAAAATTCTAATTCTAATTCCAATTCTATTTAATCCCTCTGCAGTGCGGGTAAAAAAAATGGTTATATAAAAACCACTAGTTTGCCAATTTTAATTAATTTCCATGCTGTTATAATTTCAATGATTATTGAAAATATAAAACTATAATATGTACATACATACATACGTATGTTATATCGTTCAATATTATAAACATGAAAATAGATACGGACGTGTTTACTCCGGGCAAATCGTAAATATTTGCAATGTACGAGCACGAATTTGTACGCTCATTGCGCGAGCTTTCAACCCCTTGAGCGCCGGGCGATACAATCAACGCGTACGCGCTCGAATAATCTCAAAGATCGAATTTATTAGGTTTTTCGGTTGATTTACCGGTCACGTAGGGTTCAGGAGTTTACGATACGGGAAGACTGAGGGATTTGGCGACAGTGGCGGCGAACAGGTCGTTTTATTTATGGTCGAATAACGGTGACGGTTTATGGGTGGCCGAGTTATTTGCACGGGGATGAGTTATGGTGTACGCAGGACACGTGCTACCCCTTCCCCTCGTCTATTCGCCTCCACTCACCCACATCCCTGGTCTTCGATCTTCAACCCCACTTCCTCGGTTTTCCATTAACCGACATGATTCGCCGGACGCCGAAAAGAAAACTCTCCAAAAACTATTGAAGGAGGTCACAAGTTCACCTTTGTCAAAGTCAAAAGCGGCCCCTTTCGAATTGCGCCTTCTCCATATTTATTTTCGACGCAGGAAATCTATCTCAGTTATCAACATCAAATTATGCCCAACTCGTGAGTGTATTCATGTTAAAATCTACCGTGTTTCTTAGAAACGTCTATGACGTACTAGACTCATGTTCTAGTACGTCTGCCTACTACGTAGAATTATTTTAAAATGCGTAGGAAGTATAATTTCCATATATTATAATTTCCAGAAGATGATGCGAAACAGATACAGATTTTTAAACGAGCCGAGCCGTATGTGTGGTTGGCAAAACTGCTAGGGATAAAGTGTGTGTGGTATGCATGGGGGAGACCGGATGCGTGTTGTTATGGTCACTTGTTGAAGAACAAGTGAATCTTTCTGAATCGGCGCGTTTCACTTGGAATCCTTCACATCCGGATCCTATATATATATATATATATATATATATATATATATATATATATATATATATATATATATATATATATATATATATATATATATATATATATATATATATACATAACATATATATACATATGTATACATAACACTTAATTTTTATAATTTTATGTCCCTAAATATGTAGATTTTTTTTGGAAAGAAGCTGAACAGATGGTTAAATATTTTAATTGCTTCACTGCACTGGCTAATATTTTATAGGCTTATAATTGAATAACATTTAAAATGACGGCACAAAATGAAATTACTCTAAATTGATTCAATTTGTGACTGAACATTACCAAAAGTTATTTAATATATATATTTAATTTGGAGCGGAGCTCGGAATAGCTTTTTATATATTTGAATAAATAGAAAACTTTAATAATTTAACGGAAAAGAGTGTTTGTAAAGGTAGCAAGAAACGTTGATTGGTCAATGTAAAGACACTTCAAAAATAACTACAAGTTTTTGTATAGAATTCCTGCTTTAAATGGTTTACAAATTACCATCTATCTAATTTATTTTAGTTACAAGATTTAACGCCTACCTGTACATATGGCTAGATTTTAATATAACGCGATTTAAATTTAAATTTAAACTTTAGAGAGGATTTTAATATCCTATTTTCAGACGTGTTTTAATAGTTCCTGTATTCGGTATTCAACGGAGAAATATTTAATATACGTTGTGCCCTTTGTGATCTGTTACGTTTGAAAGTTTTTCAGGTAACTTGACTTATGCAAATTCCAGATCTCTAGTCCTATTGACAGATGAGCTTTGTTACATATGTATGTGTGTTCCTTCCTAGTATACGCGAACCTCTGAATACAAAATCACTTTTATGTATTTCTACCCAAAACGTATGCCTAAATGGAAAAAAAACGAATACAATATTGTGCAATGACAAAATATAATAATACATATTGAAATTCATTATTTTTTCCCTACCTAGAAAAATAACACTCCATTAATCACCTGACTCGGTGAGGAGTCCTTTTAGTACGTAACAACGACGAAAAAACCTCAAGTATCTCAGAAAACGATTTTCTTGACAGAAGACACTGAATAATTCGACGAATTCACCAAACGAGCCCTTGAAAGGATCTCGTTACGGATCAATCAGAGAAATTCGAACCAATTTGTTCGTTGAAAAGCCTTTCAGAAAAATAATTTCTAACGACATTAGCGGCGTGCCTACAAAAGCGAACAGTTTTTTTAATGTAAAATACGTACATTGTATATAGACATACATATGTACATATGTACATTATACGAATCCAGAAGCACGTATGTAAGAGCTTGTGCGTAATATTCGGTTACACTTCGTGTAATTAAATACTTGTTAAATCTGCAAGAGTACATACGTAGCAAAGGCTTTATCCCCTGTATAAACAAGATACCGTTTGTTTCCGAACGAATTTGGGTTGGACCGTTTTTATTTTTATTTTTTATAAAATTCACTTTTAAATAACATTTCCTTACGCAAATATATTTACTCATAATTACACTTTGAAAAAAAAACTCAAAAAATTTTAAAATAAACACGTATATACATATGTATGTAAATGTTTTGTACAATACATATAAATATGCATTTACATATTTAGGTGATTTCCAACAGATTTTAAAAATAAAATAAATTAATCAAATTCCATTTATTTTGTTTCATAAAAAAAATATATGAAATATGTCCAATTTTCAGTTCCAAAAACACTATTTCTGTTTGACTTAATTCACAAATTTTATCACTTCTTTTAATATTCAATATGTCCAGAATCTCGAAAAAGCATAATAAACGTATATATAAACCCAAAGTATTTTAAAATATTGTTAAACGCAAAACATTATATTTCGGGTTTTGAGAGATATTTCTAGAAATAAAACAAAGTAGACTTATGCTACTTTCAAATATAGCGGCTCATATGTTCATTTATCCTATATATGTATGTATGTAACGGCTAATATATTTGTTTAACTTGAAATGAAAATATGAATTCTGATTAACATAAATATTACTGTACAAATATGATATTCAATTTTGAGCGAACTTATTCGAGTAGAATACTTGTTTGTTGTTTCGATTTTGTTAGATTTCCCATTGTTACAAATATTTTTTCATTAAAGTTGGTTGTATTTAATGAAAAAAATCGTAAAATATGAAATTGAGCGTAAAACAATTAAGTTTGGAACATTTTCAAAAAATAATTGAAAAAGTTGAAGCAACTGGCTTCATCTTTCATATTTTCATTTGTAAATATATAAATACCAGTGGCGTGCGGTGATTTTTCAACCAGAGGATGCTGTCCGAAACACGATCAGCTTATTTTTTTAAATTTTATTTTATTCTTCCAAACACTGTCATATTTATATTTATTAAAATGTCTTTGGTATGTTTTCGTTTTTGAATGAATATTCAATATTGGTGTGGGTTTTGGGCTCTTAACAATAATCTCTTTTTCATTATATGGTAGAGAAGCAAATGTCCTTTTTAGTACATTTTTAATTAACAATTGCAATTATTATTAACAACGGCGATAAATCCACTTGCATTATTACTTTGGCTATTTATATTTAGGGCCATAATAAATAATAATTTAGGACGTAATAAATTACAATAAAATAATAAAAGTAAATAACTTGATATTTCGTAACGTACGAAATATCAATCAACGAATCAAGCGAAAGTCCATACATAAAAAGCGAATCAAGTCCATACATACGCAAAAGGAGTTTTTGCTTTCAGAGCAAGTGTCGCGCGAGCGAGCCGACTGTAGAGTCGTCTCACTCATGCGCATACGCAAGAGTGACAGCTTACTTGTGCGCATGCGCAAACGATTTGTAGCGAACTTCAGCATCCACGGTAATACAAGCTTGATGGGAAACAAGCACCGGTCGCGCAGACGGCTACGGCCTTTCAACGGGGATGCTCGTTTATGCCAATTTTTGATCAGACTCACGTAATCAAAAATAAATGAAAGATAAATAAAACTAAGAAATTCAGAAAACAAATGGTATGAAAATATTTTTGACGTAAATTTTAAGGCATGCGCAGCATCCACAGCATCCATGGACGACACGCCACTGGTACATCATGGTATAAAAATACATGAAGAATAATACAATAAAATGGTAAAACATTTTATAGGGAAACATATATTAGGTATTGACATAACGAGTGAGATTTTATCGTTTTATCATTTCAAAAATCACGAGAAGATTTTATCTGCCCATACATGTACATATGTATGTACATATTTACATACAATCTGAATATTTCTCGCATTTCCATATTGCCTTTTCAAACGTATAATTTGATTATGAAAATGACTAACTACACAAATCCTCAACAGACTTATACATATGTACTTGGGAAGAGATAGAGAAGCGTATAATGTTCTTTGGTGTGTTTGTTTATAGGTGGAAAATTGCTTCAGGAGTTGCGCGCTCGTAATGCGACCAGATTTAAACTTGAACAATCAATCACACGTCAAAGCGCTTTCCAAACTTGGGCGCCGCCGGAACCCCCTTGGGAGTGCCATCGCATCGGTTCGATTTGTTTATATGTATAATATAAAACGACTCAGTTCTGTTTGAACAATGAATGCTATAAGCCGTTTCAATTTTCTCTCGAGTCCTCCGCCGTCGAGAGGGCCTCTCAAAGCCCTAAATTGGACCAGTTTGAAAATTTAATAAATCTCTGTCCCGAAATCACCACACTTTACCCGAAAACTCGTCTATTTTCAATTCAAGAATATTACTATTAAATTAATTTCGTGGACTATTTCGGGCTCACTTTTCGTTCAGACTTGTCAACTTGTTGTTTGATATGTTATATACATATTATATGTACATATATAAAGCTTTAATTTATTTTTGTTCAATCAAATTTGAGTCTTTGTATAATATGAAAGGTCCGGAAAAAAGCAGACAAAAGAAATGATTGAAAATTTGAATTATTTTTCGCCTTGTAAACTCATTGTTGAAATTTTATCTTTTTAACAGGCGCGTAGGAAAAAATAATTTATACGCAATTCGCCTGACTGTACGACTTGTATTTGGCATAATTGTATAGCAAAATATTTAATTATATTTCATATGATTATATTATACGATACGAAACACACGAAAACAACAGGGAAGGGAGTGGGGGTTGGGGGTATGAATTGAATATACCCCGATGGGGGGATGTATTAAGCCGAAAAACCATTAAAAAATTAGCGTCCAACTCCCGAGAGCTTAGTCGGCATTAATTTTCAAATGGCATGTGTGCGATTACCGGTCATTATTAATGGGAACTTTTACCGGAATTGTTGTGTTTCAAATAATCCAGCGTTTGAGTTGAACTCGACGCCATTAGTTTGAATATTGGGGCACATATACATATGTACATACGTATACCCACTTATAAACATAAACATACATACAACATATACCTACAGGACGAGGGAAAAGCAGGGTGATGTGGGGGTACTTTTAAATTATTCACGGAAAATAGTGGGTGGTGGCTTAATAACCACTCCATCGATGAGGCTTTGCGAATAAAAGGAATGCGAACTTCCCAAGTTCTTGAAAGCTTCTCGTCTGCGCTTAATGCACGGTGAAAAATTCAGACTACCGCCATACTTCCGGAAAAGTCCCGAAATAAGAAAAAGGAAATAAAAATTGTTCATAAAGGAAGAGAGAAACTAAAATGTGCAACGTCTTCAGCAAAAACGTCTTACTTTTTAAAACACAGTCACATTCTCCGAAACCCACTATTTTTTATTTTATTTTCAAAAAGTTTTCGTACCTGCAAATTTGTGCATACATACATACATACATAGTAAATATGTATTATAATCCTTTGGCGAGATTATTATTTTATAGATTATATTTAAATATGTATATGTATGATGCCGTAAATTTGAATTACCAGTTGTATAGTTGATACACTGTAGGAAGAGACTTAGATTGTCTCTTATACCGCCTCTAGACCAATAGAATTTCTTGCAGACAGTAGAACATTGTACGCGCTAAATGCTATTCGTAGAGATGGGGTGTAAGCGACAGCAGTGCGTTTTACATATGTACCTATGTGTCTTTCAACAGAGTATGGATTGTAATATATTTTATCTGCTGTTTTAGGTAATTCATATTCAAGGCCACATTAACATTAGTCAGCAGCATAGCTCGGTCGTTAAGCTTCTGCTTAGCGTCGAGAGGCGTCGGGTTCGATTCCTGGGTCCGGGCTTCGAATGAAAATGAATTTTTCAGAGTATGCTGTTGGTCAGACCTGGATTTGTGACTCCAGGTTGATCGTTTCCTATCAGAGTTTGCCAATTTTCTCTGATTTCATTGTTGAAACGGTTCCCGGAAAAAAAAATTGGCTTAAAATCCTTTCCTACCTACTATGTCACCACTATTTGAAGTATGATTGATGTACAATAAAATTTATGTACAATTCATAGATGCCTCGTTGATTTGCGAGTTTTTCAGTGTCTCCTAATTCAACGACTTGTAATAAAAATGCTGCATTTGTAATTGTAATTGTAATTTGTAATTGGCCAGGAAGGCGCATTGGGATTTACCTGTAAGGCCTTCCTGGTATATATGTAAAATAAATAAATAAACAAGTACATTCTTTCTACAGCTGAGAATACAGTTCCACCAGTGCTCGCTAGTATTTATATATTGGCAGTTCATATATTTTTGCAGTATGCTTTGCGATTCTCTAGTAATAATTTATCTAGTGCCATAATTGAGGAAGGAGAAATCTAATATGTTCGTATGGACAAGGCGCTGGGGTCAAGCCCTCTTAAAGTCAATTCAGCACACGATGTAGTACATGCAAACATATGTATGTACATTCAAAAAATATTTACTGTAGAAAACTATGGTAAACATTTATACAAAGATTAATTTAAATTTGCACCAGTTGAGATATTTAAAAAACTACGAAAGTTATGTACATTGTACATATAAATGTTCCGCTTTGATATTTAAACGCCAAAACTATGCATCAACTCTGCCGCTCACGTACATACATACATACATACATACATATATATATGCACATAGCCGGTAAAATTTCGTATTTTAACCCGACACAAACAGAGATGAAACTGTAACGAGAGAAGTGAACAAGCATCGGTGTCGTTTATTTTTTTCGCCTCTGGGGAGTGTAGTTTTTTTTTTGTTCGTCGACTAAACGGCCCTTTGTGGGTGGGATACAATGTTTGGAGTTGCACTTTCGAGGGCCGAGTTTTCAAAGCGGCCGTAAAAGACAGACACGTAAACATTGTTAATAATGTTGCAATTGTGTGTGCAAATTTTCCGTATTAGCGGAAGCATTTGTCAACGGAAAATTGGAGTTGGCTGTTGTGTAGTTCGAAATCGCTGGAGAAATCAGCTCGCACGTCGACGCCGAGAAGTTACGTATTGCGAGGGTTGTATGACAAGTTATATCGGATTAACTTTTAACATAATTTTGCGGATTGCGGCAAACAAACTCCATGTGTATCTTTGTACGTATACATAATACGTCATATAAATAAAATAAGACAAGTGAAAATTTTACCAACTACGCTAAAACATTGCTTCTTTTATAAAAATGTAAGATTTAATAAAAAAAATGTATAATGGTTTCGTTTAAAACGCGTTCATCATAAATATATCAACAATTAAAATTATAATTAAGTATTTCAAACATTGGTTCGTTATTTGCTATGCAAGCATAGCTTTTATTTATGAGCATAGCTACATGAGTATTTCGACTGCCATTTATTCATAAGATTGTTAAAATTTATGGTAATTTAGGTCTGTTTGTTTATATGTGTTTTCTTTAATAATTGTATATGACTGTTTTTACCTAAATAAATAAAATAAAATGAGCATAGTTCATATAAAGCGCACACATACATGTATGTAAATATGCACAGACAGCTTAAAAAATTTAGGAATACAATTAGAAAAAACCTCTTCTAGTAAAAATTCGAGTTTAAAAATTCAAAAACTAGATCCACATATTTTTTATACCCATCAAGTGAAACGTCTATACACATACATTTATACATATGCACATGTACATTCATGTATTATATACTGAATTTCCAAACATACATATTATTAAAATAAAGTTATTTGTATACGGTGATTACTTTTTAAAATAAATCATTAAGCATCGAAAATATGAAGGTTTTTTAGAAACGTTTCTCATATGTACGTATGTATGTTACAGTCTAAGTGTAAATTTCGTTCTTCCATGGACATATGTACTAGTTTGTTCATACATGAACCAAGTTTGGCAAGTTATAGTGTACAATAAATGACGAATTGTCAAACGATCTAGTTTATGCATAAACTATTAAACATATAAAGCGCAATATTTGAAACTGGCGGAAGGCCAATTTTAAGTTCCAAAAACACTATTTCTGTTTGACTTTATTCACAAATTGTTATCACTTTATATTATTCAATATGTCCTTAACTCGAAAAAGCAGAATAAACGTTATGTTTAATGTTTTGCAATACATTATATTTAATGTTTTGAGAAATATTTCTCGAAATGAAGAAAAGTTAACTTATGCCACTTTCAAATATAGCGGCTCATATGTTTTTATGCTTACCCTGGGTTGCAATATTTTTAATATTAGTGGAAACAGGAATAATAGCAACGTTACAATGCAGTTACCATAGGAGTTCCCATTGCTAATACGGTTAGGTGACTATTTCACCAGAAGCAATCTCACGTGCGATACTAAAATCTTGATCACGGAATATCTGGAAATCAAAAACCCCATCAATCGATAGCAACACACGCGAAATATTACACTAATGAGAACTCAAGTGCCAGATACGCAATAATCTGTTTACTGCTTGACAGCTAAAATTTTAATGCAACACCTGGTGAGTCTATTTAAAGACAGCTTTTGACTCTTAGAACTAAAACTAAAATCAACAGTTCTTGTATGAACAAATTGGTATTTTCATGAATGAACTGTAATGAACATTTGGAATGTAATATTTACACTATCGTTCAAATTAGATAACACTATAAATACTATCAAGAAAAATAATGGATACAATAAAAAAATTATTAATTTATATGAACAAAAAAAATTATTTGAAACTATCATGATTTGGAAAGTATTTAGGATGGTATAAAATATGTTAATAAACTTTTTCATGTGATAACATTGACTTAAGTAAAATGGTTGCTATTTAGGTCATTAATTTTAAATTAATGAAAAATATTTTAACAAGTGGCTTTTTTATAAAATTGAGTTTACTTTTTAAAGGATCCTCTCGCATGCAATCTCTCACTGCCTAATGCCTGATTTGTATTCAAATTCATTTGCCGTATACTCGTCTCCAATTATTTATTTACATCGGGTTCGTCGCACCGGCGAGTACGTACGACATGTTAATTTTTTTATGCAGAATAATTAAAAGGGTCCAGTTGATTAGCGTTAAGAGCGGTTAACGATTTGGACGCACGTGCCCGTTGGCCCAGTTGCCCGGTTTCACCCGGTTTTTCCGGCTCCGTCCGGCCGACTTCACCGCTTAATCCGGCCGGCCAATTTATGTTGTTAATAAGGCTCGCTCGGTCCCCTCAACCCATTGAAAGCCTTTCGCATATTTATTCGAACGGACGAAAAACCCGGTTAAAATTTTCATACCCGCAACGCCAGGTGGAAAAACCGTATATCCGGCTGCGGCAGTCCGAAATCGTGCAGAATTTGCGATTTTTATTTTACGAACGGAGTACACACACAGGCCGTGCTAAAAGTTAAACATGAATTCTGAACCCCGTTAAAAACAATTAGGATTTTAATTAAAATTAAAAAGTAAAGCAATGAATAGAACATACCGAAACACATATGAAGTGGCCTTGATTTCGTTGATGAACTGAAACACAAAATAACAGTCGTGTTTGTAATATACATGTATTATAATATTATGTACCTATAGATGTATTGCTATGTATGTACATACATATTTAAATACATATTTTTTTAATTACTTGTTTTCAATAGCGTTGATTAAAGTGAAGAAAACAAACAAACGAAATTCAATAAAATAATTGAATAGTTATTAATAAATTTTTTGAATTGAAAATCATACATATTTTAAATTGTTCTACAGAATTTATTTAAAGTTTCTAATGTAGGCTAAAAAATTATAATTGAATAATTGAAGGAAGATTCCGGTGTCAATATGCATGTACATATGTATGTATGTATATTATAAATGAAAAGGAATGCACATGACAAACACACGCACATGTGCGTGTGTTTTTTCAAAAAATCGTCATTATTTTGAAAATAAAAGTTGTTGAGAGCTTGCTTGGGTATTTATCTATATTTTAAATACAAAATATACACATATATACATATGTATATATATATATATATATATATATATATATATATATATATATATATATATATATATATGTATGTATATGTATGTGTATATATTTGTATTTAAAATATAGATAGATACCCAAACAAGCTCTTAACAACTTTTATTTTAAAAATATTGACGATTTTTTGAAAATATCGTTTCCGCTATACAAATGTCCGCTTATGGTGCGCTTCGTATGGGAGTTTCTGGAAAAACGGCGACTTTGAATTCTCGTCAATCAAAACTTATCATAAGGGACCCGATTCAACTGCAATATTAGAGTGTTCATTAGTTTTTTAAATATTAAAAAAAAATATCAAAACAATTCTATGAAAAAAGATATGAAAAATAATCGACAAAATTTTAAAAATGTTGTCGTGATAAATCGATTGAGATCGAGATAAAAGATTGGAGGCATAGGAAATTGTTTAAAATCGATAACAGAATATTTTATAAAAATGATTTCTTTGAGAAACACTATATTTTAAAATACTTTTCATTTTGGAAGTAGTAAAGTAAAAATATATATGAGAGATAATGAGAGCCTATAATGCAAATTTTATAAGATAAAATGTGAGAAAGATTAAGTTAAATGGCGTTTACACAATTAAATGCACAGAATGAGTGGGGGGGGGGGGGGGGGGGGGGGGCGAAAAGTCGAACATATAAGACTACAGGTTAGCTGTTTTGAATTCTTAAACGTGTTTATTACGATTATATTTCACCATCGAATTAGCATAAGCAATTGAAAGCTCTACCGGCGGAAAATCCTTGCAAAATTTCAAAGCGATCGGAAGAATGTAGGAATATTGTTAGATCGATTGGCAAAGTGAACCTAATAAAAAATCTTGTAAAAAAATACATACATACATAGTTTGCTTTTATAATATATCTCACTTACAACGTCAGTTTATTAAAATACAATTAAAAAATATTCATAGTATGGTGTATTGCGAATAAAATTGAAAAAATGGAGAGCGAAACATTTTCAGAATTTTGTGAGTGTATATTAATAAAACATTCCATATGCACGACATTTAAAGAATGTGGTGAATTTCAAAAAAATAATATTAATTGAAAATACTTAACACACATTCGATATGATTCCGTTTCGGTATTTTACGACGTATTTATTTTTCACGGGCCTTTCATTTCGACATTCAGCATTTGATATATAGGATGTGCCGATGGAAAATTAACATACAACGTGTGTACTTATGCGTCGAAAGCCAAAGTGTGCCTACACACTTATGTACATATGTATGTATGTACATATGTATATACGGGCCATTGTATGCGATGAGACCAGAAAATTTTCGAATGAATAATTTCGCATAATCGCTCCGGGCTGAGGATAAACTTTTTCGAGTAGTTTATTTTTATTATAATGTATGTACATTTCCAGGTACGCGTCTGTATATCGATACGAATATGTGTGCGTGTATGTATGTACATATAATATGTATGTATATAAGTCTCTTCATATTTTATTAGCCGGTGAAATGACAATGGCGGCCCTTTCGGCCCATTGTTGAGGCTCATCCGCGTGTCAGCCACTTTCAGCTCTATTCATGAAATTTTATCGTGTCATATTGGACACGTTTTCTCATATTTTGCAAAGGTGGTTGCCGGCAACTTTTTCGCCTTTGTTGTCGCTGGAAGGAAATGAATTAAAAGGTGAAAAAATTCAACAACCTTTTCATTTCAATGATTATGAAAGAAACGTATTATCGTTGATTTCGGTGCGCTCCGTTCGAGCGACTTGGAATATCCCGAGACTCGTTTATCGACTTTTAATCTGTATGAACAAGAGTTTGCATATTTTTTTGTATACATCGATGTAATATCTTTAATATATGAGACATGTTGTGATCATTCATAGATTTTAAAGCTTTAAAACAATAAAAAAATCAATTATTACTCCATATGTATATGTAGGCATATTTTTAAAAAGTTAATGTGTATCTCGTAAAATAAGAATTTCACCATGTAAAACATTTTTGTATGTGTGTTTTGTATGTATGATACGTATGTATACGTAACATACAAAACGGGTGACCGTCACCGCACCGAATGTTAAAAAGTCGAAAATGTTCGTTTAGCATGCATACATATGAAAAACGGTTAGTATATATGTATATCAGTGGCATGCGGTAAAAGTCTCTCTCCCCCCGTCGTACATCCTCACTTAATTTGCGCGAGCAGGATACAACAGGAACAAGAGGAACAGGCTTTTCCTCCCGTATACTGCGTGCGCACATTAAACAAGGCTTTATGACAAAAAGAGAGATAATTTCACAGCATGCCACTCATACATATATATTATATATGTATATATATAGTACCGTTTACCATGCACCCTTTTTTTATCTTTCGACTTAAGATCTTTCGATTTTCGATCTTTGTCTTCCGATATTTGCTTTTTTGGACTTTTCACTTTCGATCCCGTGAGGTAGACCCCCATAGTAACAATAGATGAATTAACCTTGGAAGTTTGACCGAATTGAATCTATCATTGATCTAGTTTTCATGGTTTAGAAAAAAATGTATATATTCGTTTCGATTCGAATACTGTTAATTCTAACACACTAAAACATATCAGTTACTGAAATCTTTACTATTGTTATGATTTTTAATTTAAGAGATTCAGAAGACCAATTCACAATTTTGGGGGACGCAGTGGTGATTCCGTAGTGCCCGTAAATAACCGGAAGAACAGCGAAATCATTAGTGATGATCTATTGGGAATTGATAAGAAGGCACCAAAGAAAAGAGAAAAAATCACATACATATATATTTACTACATATGTATATATTTTTTTTAATTTATATTTTCCCATTATGCCATTACGGGTTGCCCCTGAGCAACACCCATGCTACTAAACTTTAACATATATTTTGTATTTATGCAAGTTTAATAAATTATGAATTTGAAATCATCTTCAAATAGTGGTGACAAAGTGGGTAAGATAGTTTTGACAATTTTATGAGGAACCGTTTCATCAATGAAAACTTGAAGACAAACAATCAAGTCTCACCAGTAACACAACAAAAATACTTCCGAATAAATTATTTATTATTTTCAATTGAGTTCGACCCAGGGATTGAACACGAGAACTTCTCGGTGGTTAGCGTTAACGCAACCATCAAGCTATGCTGCTGGTTGGCATATTTTAATTAATTATAATTTAATTTTTTAAATTAATCATACCAAAAGGTCGTTCAAATATAAAAACACAGTATCGAAACTGAACTAAATATTACTCGCTAAATAAACGTAGTAATTCAATAAAAGGAAGGCTTAGTGGAAGGGTTGTTCAGATTATTCGATGATATTTTAGTATAATGTGAAAACCGCTTACTGGTTCACGTGATAAAATCGGTCCGCGTCCCACCCGTTGAGCTTTTCTGCCCCGACGGCTAAATTTCAAAATCACTCAAACGGAAAAATCTACGGGACGTTAAGGACTCTATCTTAGTTTTCTCTTTATGTGCGCCAAACTTAACTATCACATTACCAACTGTGTATTATATAAGATACATGAGTTATACTTTATTATCAAAATTTTCATACACGCATAATAAACAAGTTCCCGGACAGCAAATTGTAGTTTTAAATGCCAAAATGGTGGATATCGTGAGCCAAAGTTAAAACACGAGTATTTATCGTACATAAATCGACGTTGATACAATTCCTAATTGTTTTTTTCGTCGGGGGCTTTATGTAAATACTTTAAAAGTCGGGAATAAACGACGTATAAATTAATAGATAATTCAGTGTTTGTAAATAATAAATGAGATAAGGTATAGAAGTAGGGTTTGGCTTATGTTAAATCATCGCGGACTCGCAGTAAAAAGCTCACATTTTCTCCGGTGCCTTTTAAAGAGCTTTTTAATGTTGAATGATGTCGGCTTTCGCGGGAAGTCCGGCTCTCGCGTGACTTTTGACCATCTTTATAAAACGCTTCCCTCCCCTTTACTTTACCACCGTTTCGTACGTGTGAACGCTATTATACATTATAATCTAAAGGTACATGCTTCGCTTTCATCGTATTGATATTAAATATTAACGTAGACGTAGACCAAAATTGGCCTGTGGTCGAAAGCAACACGAATGAAGTAAAAATATTATAAAATTTATAAATTAATCGCATTATATCTATACAGAGTTGTTTAAATAAACAGAGTAATTATATTGCATCAATAGAATTTAAGAACATATATTAAAACATATAGAAAGCTAACATTTCTGAGTCGACTTGTAGATTGATTAATGGAAGCGTTCCTTAACTTTTATGGACCTGTGGAAAAGTTCTTTTCAGTTTAATATTTTTATGTGCTCCCTCCTCGTCACAACATGTAGTTGCTTGAGACAAAAATAAATGAAAATGTTCCTACATACATACATATGTACATAGACGGCTACGAGCATTTGAAAGGAGATGAATCATTCGTCTAAATCAAAATTCTACGAAATAAGAAGTGGGAAATGCAATGAAATTAGAGTTTGCCATGTTCCAGAGCTTTTAAATTGTATTCGCCATTTTGTTGGTTATACATATGTATGTATGTATGTATGTATTCTGTACGATGACAAAAAAATAGCTTTATTTTTTAAAATAATTTAAATGTAAGATTTTAATTATTCCTGATTGGTTCTGACTGACTGAGGGGACTCTAACAAACTCTAGGGGTTATAGTTTGCTATTCCTCCCTTGAAATGTACTGGGGCTCCATGATAACCACATAAGTTGAGAAACGCTAAATTACTGTATTATTATATTATACTAGTAGCTTTACCCGGCTTCGCTCGGTATTTGTAATATAAACCGCTTAAACATGACTAATCTAATAGTAAACATTTTATTAAATTCATTTGAATAGTTTTATTTTTTAAGTTTATAAATTTATTTGAATACTCATTTGTTTTTTTATTAAATTGACTCTCACGAACAAACAAACATATATACTCTTTCGAAATGATATGTATACCAGAATCCGAAGAGAAATCGGGTAGGGCTTCGCCCCCTAGGTCTTCACCCCCGGAGGACTTCAAATCCTTTGAATCGAAAAAAAATCAAATCGGCGCCAATGAATCGAATGTGTTGTTCTCACCCAACCAATCCAATAACCAACCAACCAACCAATGAATGTTACATATGTACATACAAAGTTTCTTTCGAAATTATATATTAGATATTGTATATTATTACTTATATATAAAACTGAATGATCAATTATTTAGTAAATTTATTTTTTAAATAAATTTTGATTCAATCTTTTTGATATATGTACATACATATGTATGTACTGTGTAAGAAAATAAAAATGAATTATTATTAATATATGTGTATGTATGTATGTACATATTATGTTAATATTTTTCGAATATCGAATAGTAACCCTTTTTAAGGTTTTAGAAAGGTCAATATATTTTTTAAATTTCAGCAGATTCCTAATCTGGTACATCAAATAGAATCAAATGTGTTGCATGTAGATTGAGAATGTAAAAATATGTTCAAATAAAAAGGATTCGAATACACAGATTTTGGAGATATGTACATATGTATATACCTATGTATGTTTAATCTACAACAGAAAAAAATCAATAAAACAAATACCTCTATAGAGTTTTTCTTTTGAGTATTAAAATTAACGTACATTAAATTGTGATAAATTCTTCAAAATATATGTATGAAAAATGAAAGCAAACTGGAACGAACGGCCGCGGTTGAAAAAATCTGTTTACTGCGATTAAATTTTCAATATTGCCTCATCGCGCGACACAATTAATAAAAGCCTCTTTTCACGGGAAAAGCGTTTTCTTTGGTGGCGACGTTCAAACCATTGGCAGCGCTCATCAATCAATCGTTAACTTTTTAAAAAGCCATTGTGTGTGTGAACATGCGGCTTTACGTGTCGCCGATTAGGACTCGGCCCAGCAATTAATTACGAGATTTTGAACCGGAGCATTCACGACAAAAATTAATAAAATAAACCCCCTTTATATACATATATCATTTACTTAGTCGAACCATCGTGCTGCCGCTAAAAAATAGGATAAAATATAGCTATGACCAAACCATGTACATATACATATGTATAACAAAAATATCACAATATTTTGATTTATATTGAAAAATATAGAATTTTGCATGTGTCGCATGTATAGTTATACAATTTATATACATAATATTACTATACATGTATATAAATAGTATAAAATTTATGAAAAATTGCACGTGCCGCTTTAGCACTTGCCGCACTGTGATGGATAGGACTTATATTTTATTTAATTTCTCTAAATATAATGTATGCAGGGGTCTTTATATTTTATGTATTCATCGTCCAAACTTTTATGATTTGAATTATGTCATTACGAAATAAATACATTGATTGTCAACATAACTAAGCCTCTTAGGGCCGGGCCGCACCGTGCGACTTGCGAGCAACTTGGTTGAGGGCGACCAGACCAATACATGCAGGTAGATGGGACATGCCACACCCGTCAACTTGTTTGTCACACACATTTCCATACATTTTTTCGTGTCGGGCAACTAGTCGGCCGACAAAGTTGCACGGTGCGGCCCGGCCCTTAAGGGTACACGTGCGACAGAGAGGGGGAATTCAGTACGCGCCACGCCAAACAGTCAGTGTAAGAATTATATCCGCCTTGGAATGATGCCTCTGCTTCAGCTGCTATCTTTTATTTATTTATTGCACTTATTTTATATTATTCGACGTTTAATTACATGATAAAATGACTTTTACAGCTATTTACAATAATTAGCTTCGCAGATGTTGCACTATTTAAATTTGAAACGTAAATTTTTATCTGGACGTTTGGCGTCCAGCTCAGTGGCTAGTGGACTTTTTTTTAACACAGTAAGGAAAGTGTTAACGTATAGCTACATATGTACGTATGTACATATGTTAGGGGTAGTCGCGAAACGAAAATGTGTCGCTCAAATCGATATAATGTATAAAGAAATAAATAAAATAAATGAAATAAATTGATTCAATTTCAATTAATAATTAAATTAAATAAATAAAATTAAATCCCGCATAAAGCTAAATAGAGCACAAATAACGCTTTCAATAATAGTGGTTAGAAAGCGTTCGCATTATTGTTAAACGAAAAATATATGAGGTCCAGTAAATGACCAGAATTAACGAAACTATTGATAGTTTCGACGATATTATCAAAGTAAAAAATAACGATGTTAGTTTTAAAATAAATGAATCTTTGACAAATAGCAAATCTGGTACATATTTCGTTTCCGCATAAAAGTTAGGTTGGACGTATTATACCTGCATACGTATGTGTATTATACATAGTATCATATAAAATACGGTATGTTGTTTTATTTTTTGTAAAATTAATTATACATGTTATATTTAATTGATTGGACAAGTGTATTGTTTTGTTTGTAAATTAAATATGAATGAAAGTCAATTTACATCGTCGTCGGTGTTTGTCATCATGTCAATGTGAATTTTTCCGGCAAATCCACAGACAGAAGCAGTGTCATCAATCTAAAGAAACGTGAAACCTTTTTTACGATGCACAACAAAGAGACGTCACCTAAAATTGATCACTCTGATCACATTCTAAATATTGCGAAGCATAAAAAACACAGAATACACAAAGGGAATCAAAGCCCCAAAGGCATCCGAGCGTGAGTAGAATATAATGAAGAAGAGGTCAAAAATTCAGAATAAAAATAAAATAATGACACAAAACGAAAAAAAAGAGCACAACAAAATCATCCCCGAAATAAGCATCAAGTCGGAAGCTGGGCGGCGGTCGGTGGGCGGCAATGTAAAAAAAAGCATCGCGAAAGCCGGACCGATTCGGAAAATACGGGAATTTGCCGCTTAATGGCCCGCCTACAATGGCAGTTTGTTTCGGTGGAATAAAATAAAAAGAAAATCTTTCCGAGACGAAACCTTAAAAACAAGGACGCGTCAATTATCTCTAGTTTACATTATGAGACTTTTTACAAAGGGCGGTTTTTTGCCATCCCAGCACTCGTTGCTTTTGTGAAAAGGTGGCCTGTTTATTCAAAGCCACTTCGCACAAACGGATAGCTAATTATTTTCCAAATGGCACAAATATAATAATTCGCCTAGATGTATAAAACAACAATGGCATTCATACCATAGACACACCTAATTTTTTCATATTATTATTACCATCGTTGTTTTTCTTTCCCACTTCGACCATTCATAAGTACATTGGTTGGCATCCACACTACTTACATATATTTAGCCAGCAGCATGGCTCGGTGGTTGCGTTTATGTTAAGCACCGAGAGGTTACCGTGTTCTATCCCGTGCTAATGTTTAATGCTGTTGGTCTGACTTGTATATTTGTGACTCCAAGGCAGTTGTTTCCTATCAGAGTTTGCCAATTTATCTGATTTCATTGTTGAAGCGTTTCTTCCACCAAATTGGCAACAACCATCCTACCCACTATTTAAATTTGACTTATTTAAAATATGTTAAAATTTTTGTACAAGTTGAAATCCATAGATGTCTCTATGGATTAATTAATTAATTAATTTAGCGATTTATTTAATAAATAATATTAAGATATATAAATTATTATTTTGAATAAAAAATACCAAAAATTTTTTTTTACTACCGCCATCTATGTATAAAACTAAAGACTCCATAGACGTCACCCAGATTTAAAATTTGCAAAACTTCAAACGCGTCTTAAACGATATTTTATCTCGATTTGATTAATTGTACTTTTATGTTCGTAGAATACTAGTAAGAACTAAAAAAATGACTTTTTTTTATAAATAAGTGTTTCGATTACAAATTGTGTATCAACTTATACATACATATTTATGTATTGAATCTATGCGAGTGCTATAAAAATATCTAAACGTATCTAAAGAAATTGATTTGAGTCATACCAGCGCTTTATTGATTCGTACTTACATACATATATACATATTTATAATATCTGAATAATAGAAGCAAGAAGAAAACGTATTTACATACATAGATCACGGAAAAGATGAAAAAAATCCTGGATTATTTTTCGTAATGCTTTTAAATCCAGACACCATTTATCAGCATTCATCACATAAATCTTAGACATATGTGGCATGAATAAGAAGAATTACATAATATGTATATACCGCTTTAAATATGCAATTTAAAAATTAAATGCTTTTTAACATTCATTGAAATATTTCTTATTCAGTATCCACTACTCTACTGGATCAACTGCTGTCAATCATCTCTGTTCTGAGCAGGACTGTGGAGTTGCTTAACGCTTGCCACACTGTGATGCGAATGTCCGGGACTTATATTTTATTTGATATCTTCAAATATACAGAATTCAGGTTCTTCATATTTTATTTATATCTCATCACAACCTTTATGATTCGAATTATGTTTTTATGAAAAAAAAAAAAAAAAAAATATATATATATATATAAAAATATATAACATATACATATATATTCGTGGGAAGCCTCTTGAACACGTGCCTTGCAGATGCGAGAGAGTGGGGAGTGTAATAAGTTCAGTTTAAAACTGACATACGCCTTGGAATGATGACTCTGCTTCTTTTTTAATTTCTTGCACTTATTTTATATTATTAGACATTATAAAATAATTTTTACAGTTAATTACAATGAGTAACCTCGCAAATTTTACATTATTTTAAATAAAAAACAATATGAACTGGAAGCTTGACGTCCAGCACATTGGCTAGAGGATTTTTGCGTCACTTGCACAGTAAGTGACGACACGATAAGACTCCGATTCCAACATTTTTCCACAATCCAACTCTTCCACAGGCCTGGTTCTCATTAGCATTCATCCATTTAACTCTACACTCGTAGCTTTTCTTGCATCTTTAAGCTACCATTCGAGCACTTCTCCTGTCCATCTTATCCACCCTACATATATTCACTGCGTCTCACAACTTTCACTCACGTGCTCCATTTTCTGTCTCACTTATGTGAGTATTCATCTCAGTTTACTTTCTTGGAGTTCATTGAATTGTATACAACATTTTGACATTCAACGGCGATGTTTCACATCAATGCGTTATTTATTGCATACATTATACATTTCTATATGTACATTCAAAATAACGTTCACATTGTTCTATACTAATCATGCATATTCTATAAAGTCAACAAACAGGTTGTCTACGTTGAGACACGTCACATCCGTTGCAACGACAACATCCGGTCGGAGTCACCCGTCGAGCAATTAGTTCCCGAGCTGAAACTTCACACCTCAGCAAGAAATTGCGTATTGATTTTCCATGAGGTATACATATATACATTTCACAGGGTGTGGCAGGAAAGGTGTGCCCTCGCCAGGATCGGCAATAACACATTGACCAAACAGGAGTGCGCGCACGATAAGACCGCAAGGACCTCTTAACCCTCTCGCCGTTGTCGTTGCCTCCGATCCTAAACAAGCTCAACTCTAATTTAAGCATTTAGCCAAGTTTCCGAGCCGATAGTTGCCAGTTTGAATATTGAATGAATCGCGGATGACTGTGTATTTGTATGTATGTACGTATATATGAACATATGTATATGTACATGGATCATAATACATATTATATCTAAACATGAAAGTTTCGCCAGAACGGTAAGCGCTTGCCTGGTTACAGTGTTGAATTTGAAGTTTCCATATCAAATTTTCAATGATAAACTTTAACGCTTGTTATTATGTTATGTATGAAGCTTAACGATTATTACTTTTAAATCTTTTAGTACGTACGCTACTTAGTTCATTGGAGATATAATTAAAATGTTTAATTATGGTGGAAATAGTGCTTAGCAATAGAAATATCATTTTTATACATAAATACATATGTATGAATGTACGTAGTTTAGTTACATTGTAATATATTCCAACTGGTTTTATGTCATTCATATTCGAATACAACTCAACTATTAAATTATAGCTCTACAAGCGCAAATTTTTAACAAGAGGTTTTAACGAATGTTGTAGAATTCAATAATGCGTTAATATTTGATAGGTATTACGAATAAATGTAATGAGTACCGTATTACGATAGCTCTAAGAATGTGTTCAAAATAAAAATGTTACTTTCTAACTCAATTACTATTCGAGTGACGTTTTAACGAAAACCTAGTCTCTCCATCTAACCTGGTACCAACTTATAGTTGAATTGTATTTTCAGTTGTAATATTTTTTTGACCAGTTGGAATATAATTTGCCATATGAATCAACTGACGTGGGTTAAATGGAATATATTCCAACTGGTCAAAATATGTATATACATATGTATATAAAAATTCAAAATACACAACCATAACGGTAGTTGGTACCAGGTTAGATGGAATATATTCAAAATAGTCAAAATATATTACAATTGTAGTTAACACATATACGAAAATGTTTTACATAGTAAAATACGTATTTTACGAGATAAAAATTAACAATTAAAGAAAATATAGAAAGAAATTATTTTTAAACGTTAATTAAAAATATTTTAAATAATGTGTTAATAGCTTAAAAGTCTATGAATGATCACAACATGTCTCGCATATTAAGAATATTACATATATGTATACAAAATTAACAACATTTATTGTGCGCAATATATAAACTCTTGTTCAAGCAGACGAAAAATCGAGAAAACGCGTTTTGGGATACTTCAAGTTGGTCGAACGGAGCGCCCCTGTATGTTTGCAAGCTTCAAAAATATTATGAAACATATTTAATAGCCGTAAAAATATGTACATTTAATAGTATCCATAATGACAAATGGTAATGAAAATCTAAACATTTCATACATTGTACATAGTTGGCTCTGAATAATTACGAAAAGAACATAATAAATGGTTAAAAAAATTTAAGTGTTATATTAAATCATTAATTACATATGTATACATATATGTAGATTGAATTGAATTAATCCAAATTTATTGCATGCAAATTTAATTATATTACAAGGCACATTTAATGCAAACACAATTAAAATATCAAATTAAATACGCGTAATTAAATTTAAAACCACCCTTCAGTGTCATTCAAACTAAAATTAATTCGATGAAATTGCTGTTAATATGCAAATTGAAAATTTAAATCACAATAAAGCTTATACATACATATGAAAATTCAAAATCATTTAAATTTACTCTCCAATTTGCAAGCATAAATTAACAAGCGATATAATAACAGGTCAAATTGTGATACACTGATTTCACAAATAATGTTATTTAAATGAAACAAAAAACATAATATAACGATAAGCACAAAACCCGATACTCACAATCAACTTAGTGTCTTATTATTATTAATGCACTGGAACCCAATACGAGATTCCAGGTAAAATCCATACGAAATAATATCATACGATGACCACACGTTTTCTAATCGACCGAACTGGGAATCTAATCAATAGCACGTGTCCGTTCAGAGGGGGAAAACTTATGTTGAAACATGTATGGGGTTGAACCATCCCAAGGGCGAACTGTGTACTCATGTACATATGTATAATACTATCGTGTGGCTAATACTACACGGTAAAACGATTAGTGTTTATCTCGACAGGGATAAACACATGCAGTTTTGCCCGAGGATCGATATTCAGGGGTTGCCACGCGACGTCGTTAAGGCGTCGTTATGGTCAGTACTGACCCGTTATAACGGCTCTGTGTAAGCCCTTAAGGCTAAGTCCTACTGTGATCGTATACAGTGAGCTTTTAACGCTCAAATTGATTCGTCAACATTTTGTTCTATATAATACATATGTACATATATATGATTAAAATATACTGTGAATGCATAAACTGAATAAATACGTCAATTAGTCAAATCACTCTACACATATATATCTATGTATACATAGGTATATAATCTTAAAAAAAATATAATACAATCGGATTATAGAGAAAATCGCTAATGTTATTTAATTGTGTATTATAATAAAAATTTACTGAAACTTTATGAATTTTCTGTTCGATACTTGCGATGTTGAAATAAACTTCTAATATGATATAAAGTGGAGGAAATTAAACGACTCTATTTCAATAGCTAGAAATAGACGAAATTATGTGAGTGAGACCCTGTTCAGGTCCAATATAATTCACTTCAAAATGTTCATATTTATATACCTATATATGTATGTATGTATGTATGTAAATTCATAATAAATCGTATAAATGTGAGAGTGTGGAAAAGTCTCACAAGTTGGTAGTCTGAATGTGAGAGATTCAGAAGATCAATTTCGAATCTTGGGGGATGGATTATTGATTCGATAGTGCCCGTGTCCAGAAGAACAGAAATATCATTGGTGATGATTTATCGAAGATTGATAAGATGCCAACAGAAGAAAGAAAAAAGGATGTGAGAGCCGGGGCTTGATTCAAATAGAAGATAGCCAGGTTGAATCATTTAGTAAAAATATTAAGACTAGTAAAAATGTGATTAATTCTTCAGATTCAGGATTAACCATAGGTTGGAGGGGCTGACTAGTCAAGAGATCGTTATTATTTTTATTTTTAAAATTTATAATATTTTTAGCATGGTACCATTACAGGTTGCCTCAAAGTGACACCAATTGTATTAACCTTAAACATAAATAAATTTATAGGATTATAAATTTGAAATTATATTGAAATAGTGGTGATAAATAGTACATGGTAGAATGGTGTTTGTCCATTAAGAGAGGAACAATTTCAACATATGTAGAATCGGATACATTTGTAAATTCTGATAGGAAATAATCAACATGGAATCACAAACACCCTATTCTGACTAGCAGCACTTCAAAAATACACTTAATAAATTATTTTCAATCAAAGTCAATACGGGGCTCGAGCCCAGTAAATATCCAAGCTGCAAATGTCCAATTCTGACCGGCAGTGCTGCAAAAGTACGAATAAATTCATTTCAATAGAGGTCAACTCAGGGCTGGAACCCGGGAATCTCAGTGGTTAAAATTTACGCAGCGATCGAGCTATGTTGATGCTTATAAGATTACATAGACGGATCACATCAAGAGCATGGAAAGATGCAGAATAATTTGAACTTACTGGAATAGATATTTAGAAGTCGAAAGCTGGAATGAACAGCAAAAGATCTAAAGCAGTGTAAATTGGTATGAGGCAAAGATTGATGTTGATGATGTTTGATAAATGAGGTTATGCTGATAAGACCCAAACAAAAATAACAATTACCTACTTGGTTACTTAAACTAATATATATATGTACGTATGTCATATCGTATATGTAAATTGATATTGATGTACTCACTAAGTTCTGGCTATTCCTAGATGTTAATAATTTTTTTTGTTCGTTTTAAAATACTTATAGATATAGCAACTTCAAAAACAGACAGCACTGCTAAAATACGTGAGTGGTTGACCAAGGGTATTTCTAATACTTGGATCGTCTGTGTATATTCACTAAATTTTTAGTTCAAAACTTATATCCAGTTGCTTGTTCGCGTATCGCCGAAATATCGATTGGGTCGTTGTACCTATATTATTAGACGTGTGTGTGGGTGTTTTTTTTTATTCTTCTTCCTATTCTTCAGGAGTGGAAGAGGGATGGGTTGGGAATAAACGTATTACAGAGTACGAGAGCCGATGGGATAAAGGAAAAGTTTCGTCGTGTGTACAAGGCGATTGTGAAGCACGCGAGATACACTCTCTCGAATATGTCATTTTATTCGAGGGCGATGTCACGGTTCGCCGATTTTTAGAAAGTATAAACTTTTCACAAAAATAAAAGAGAAAGAGTGGCATATTTGCTACGGGCAATTGTATAATATCGGTGTCTTCGGGTGTGCTCCCTCGCTTTTCCCTGGAGAGCTTTCCAAACGGTGGGTCGTCAGTGATTGAATGGAAATCTGAATTTTGAACTGTGGACTATATTTATATTATTTATTCAAACAATAATGCACATTAATCTAACAGATTGCTCCAACATGACTAGGGTGCTATGCAGATTAAGAATTATTTTATTAATTATTTAAACAGGTATAAACCCATTCCCCTCTGAGCGACACATATGGTATCACTTTTACGTATATGAATTTATAGATTATAAATTTGAAATCATATTCAAATAGTGGTGACAAATTGTAGGTAGAATGGTTGGGTCAATTTTGATCAGGAACTGTTTAAACAATGAAACAGATGAATTGGTAGACTATGATAGATAATTAACTACTCGGAGTGAAAAATAACAAGCTTAACCAGCAGCACTGCAGAAATACTTGGAATAAATTCTTTTCAATTGAGGTCAAACCAGGGTTCAAATATGGAACTTCTCGATGGTTAACATTAACGGAACCACGAATTCATGCTACGGTTAATGTATGATATAATAGATGTGACGACTTGGAGCTATTCTGTATAGTCACGATGGCAATTTTGTAAATAAATAAATGTGTCTGTACTTTTGTTGAACAAAATTTCACAGATGCGTCAGCGATATAATTAAAAAATTGAATCAAATGGGAACTATCAAACTATTTTTCATAATATCATATACAATAAATTCAGATTAATGTTTTGTGAATTTTGTTTTTTAAGTTTGCCCATTAAGTCTAATGATAAAAGTTGAAACAAGCTACATCTTAGTGAATGTGAATTTTGGATATAAAGTTTACACTTAAATCACCCGCTAATAGTATTGGGGCTCTGTGCAAAATGTATTATAATATTTGCAAATTAAAAAGTTTGGAAGTCACTGAACTATTATTGTGCGAAATCTGCGACTCTAACGAAACAATATTGAAGAGAAAATATTGAGCGTAGACACTTTGAAATATTTGAATTTGTCACTTCTTAATGCATTTTAAATTAACCGTTTATATGAGACCGAAAAGAGGGCGAAAAAAAGATCGACCAATTCAAGAACTGGATTTTAATAGTCCATTTGCGTCTTTGAAAAGAGCAATTGGAGTCTCGTTTGAATGTAGACGCCCCTCCCAAATGGGCAAACACTCCCTCTTTAATTTGACTTGCTTTTTTTTCATCTTATACATATATCTGTACGAAAGCATTTATTATAGAAAACATAAATTATTCACTGACCAACCTACCGAATATACAAAAGACGTATTTTCACATGTGAAGAGAAGTAAAAAAATAAAAATAAATACACACTAGAAATTCAATATATACATTTCGAGTGTAGGGCAGATAGTGTAGAAACATTAGGGATGAAGCAGAACGCGACGGTAACTTAATAAAGTTTTCACGTTTCCGTTTCCGCGCAGAGCTTTCAAAAGGAAGTCGTAACTCTGAACGTTACACAGTTGATAAGTTTATTATTATTTTTTTTAATGCATGTATGTGCGGTGTAAACTATGAAGATAGTGGAGATGCAAACAGACCATTTTCAGAATATGAAAGCACAGCCATGTTAAATTTAAATACGAAGTTCATCTCCAGTTAGTTACGTACATACATTGCATGCATATGATAACTGAGACCTTTCATGCTGAACCGATTCGGACGTTTTATCGATGAGTTTTAGCAATAAATATGTTTGGATTTATTCACAGGCTTAGTTCACTTTCATGCAAATGGGTTCGAACAATAATAAACGGTGCGGAATGTGTGAAATTCGAATTATATTAACGGAGAGAGTTCCTGGCGCTAATGAAGGGCTGGCAAGAAGAACTACGAGAATAGGCCATAACGACAGAAATAACGATCCATTTTCAAATGGGCCAAGATAAGGGTCGTAATTCAAATTTTAAACGCAAGTGTAGTCTGCGTCTGACTTTCGACCTTATACAGCGCGCTATGTATTGTACATGTGCATATTTCGCGACCGCTTTTTACGACGCGGACTCGCACTTCTATTTTTTTTTTCGTTCGTTCCATTATAAAATAAATTCCCTAACGCTCCCCTAGCTAAAGTGAACGATCACCGACGTTATATTAACGTGTCCATTTATTATATATGAGATTGAGTCAAAAAGTAATAGGAATTCGTTGAATTCTCATGAGGCTACAACATTAATCTATTTCATACATCGTTTTGTACATACATAAATACATACATATATGCAATTTATAATTTTATTTATATTTATACAGTAGATAAGCTATGAAAGAAACTGAATCTTTTATAGGGTCTTCTTTCGAGTTTTCATACTCCTGAGCTATGTTGGCCATGACACATTGACACATATTTGAAATAAATCAGTCATATTTAATTACTTTAATGCGTGTATATTTTCTAACTTATAGCTAAATGGTGTTGTATTCACTAATATTTAAATAATATAATACTATCAAGAAAAATAAAGTTTATAAAAGCTTCTAAATGTCAGACAATGATCACTGGATCAGTAGCTATTAAAATATACCTCAGATTTATTGTGAACATAATTTATGAACAATAAAAGAGAATTCTAAAAAATAAATTTGCACTGCCAGCGCATTTAAGTTTTTGAAAGTCACGATTTTACTGATTTTTGAATTTTTTGTTTAAATTTAAGCACCGCTTGAGTAATTTATTTTTTAAATTTACCTTATCATATAAATGGGTAAAAATAAAGTTTATATAAAACCTCACATGGGATGTTTCTTTACATTTCTAGGATATGAAAAAAAATCTGAAACTTTGTCGCGCGTTACTTAAAAGCCAGTATTGGCACTTCTATAGACCATTATGGATGTTCCATTATGGATTTATGGATGTACCATTATGGATGTACGTTCGTACTTGGAGGGTTAAGCATCGTTTCTCAAGTCTACTATTTATTAAATATAATATTATTTTTAATTGATTTTATAATTTTACTGCATTGGGGCAACGTGTCAGGTCATATTGGTCACTTATTTGTTATTATTATTATTTATCCATTTTTTATGTATTTTTTATAATAATAAATCAAATAAATAAATAATTTATTCGATTTTGAGAAAAATAGTCGTATTTTTTTTTACATAAATATATTTTCATCTAATTATGGAAAGACAGTACCAAATCAATCAAATATATTTATTATAAGTAACTTAGTAACTTAAACCTTTTAAAAAATAAATTTGATGATTTCCTTAAAATGAATTGGTTTTTGTGGTTTTCTCTTTTTTTTAAGTTTTTATTTTGTATTTTCTCTTTTTTTTTTTCATCTATTTTGAGTGGGTAATATTTTATTTTCGGTTTTCTTTATTGATTTTTATTTTATATTTTTTTTCATTATCTTATTTAATTTTTTTTTTGTACAAATCTATGATTATCTGACCACAATCGGGTCCATCGGCTTTGCCGCCTTTCCCAAGTATGCTTAGATAAATAACTTTTAAATTGGTAATGAAAATAATCAGCATTTTTCTCTTCCTGCAAAATCAATAAAGGACGCATACAATGCTTCAACTTTAGAATTTAAATTATAGAAGATCGACAAAATAGACCAATTTAGTGTAACAATTTTTAATGGAACCACAATAATGATAACAGAAAATGCTATGAAAATTCAAACTTTTCTTTCAGCTTTACCAAAATAAAACGGCTATACATACACAAATGTCATAAATAATAAGAAAATTCGATCAAAACCGCAACACAAGGGATCAAAATATTTATTTTCAGAAATTTTCCGCGGATATACACCGCAGCGCACAATAGCAGTCAGCGTGCGAGACGATGTTAATTTTTAATTCGTTACGTCTTCATCCCCTCGTCACGGGGTGGATTAACCGGATGGGTGGGAGGGGGTGACGCGCAATTTAATTTCGGCGCCCACGACAGGAAGGATTGTCGTGGTCGCTCCGCGTGACAATGGCGCTCACAACCACCCACTATTTAGATAGATCGTGCACACACACAACTCTGGCCTCATATCTAAATCAGGGCTGTCCAACTTTCGCGGACGGGGGTTGTACTAAATCATCGTTAGGAGCACGCGAAACGTGGCACGCGACCCCGAATTGCACGATCGCTGATTTCGTCGATGATAATTCAGTTTAGTGTCGGTGATGCGAATTATGTTCGGTAGCCACTACGTACATATGTACGTAAATATACGTATATATTATCATATCTCTTATTTGAGTATCGAGTATCAAATTTTTATAGTTTTTCCGAATGATTGAGGCACGTTATTGTTATTTGCAAACTTGTATATGAACGGTAGAGTGAATTGTTTTTATGTGGCTGAACGTGTTACGAAACTTTGGACATCTGTATCATTGAGTGCTCGTGGCTTCCCCCTTTCAATTGCTTGAGAATTATCTCACAAACCAAATTTTTATATTTTCCTGTGTTTGTATTAAATTTCAATTAAGTAGTTTGTGATGTAAAATACATTCGGCTTGAATGATTCACTTTTGAATTAAACTTGTAAAATTCTTCACATTACTTGCACAAATGTTAATGAGGAATTAACTAAGGTTGTTCGATTTTTATTATTATTTTAACTCTACCAAAATGAACATTACTCATTATAAGCCTTACATATATTTAACATCCGGTTTGATTAAATAATACTGTTTAAATAATTTATTATACTATCAATAGCAGAATCGACGTATGTAATGGTCACAGGCGTGGCGTGTCTATCTCGGCTTAACTGGAAGGATATTGTTTATAAATTAATGACAAGGAGATTGTATACATACGTATTAAATACTGCTGAGACTGAAATGGTTTCATACAAAAGGTGGAAGGATTATCAGTGTACTGGAATTTCATGAAGCAGTTGATAATAATGTGACTGAAATATCTTCCACGTATAAAAATTGGCGATTAGTGTTGAAAGGTATTAGTTTGATTTTTTTTTAAATATTTTTAAAAAGATAAATATGGAAATGAGTGACAGCTTAATTATCATCATATTTATATTCTATAGTTTTCTACGTAAAATAAAAATAGAAAATAGGAAGATTTTATATCGAATTTCAAAAGAAGCGTACATATTAAAGTCCGTTTATATCACCCGGCACTGAACGTCAACAGCTTGGCACAGCACTGCACGGATAAGATAACTTATATTAGTACTATACAGCACGACCTTTCGGCATGTTCACACTTGTTTTGGACGAGGGCAAGGCAAAATTGTCTAACATATACATTATAGAGCGTGTCGGTTGTTGCTTTTTTAATACGCCGCTAACACATTACGGAATATATTAATGTATCCATACAGAATGTACTAAAAATGATTTTCTTACTGCTGCTTACGTGCCGTTTGGCTGTATAAACGAACGTATTGTAATAGTATAAACGAATCTTTATACTTTATCCGTTTTAAAGTAAGAATATGTAACCCGACATATTTCGTTTTGTTCGGATTCAGACGTGATTTATTATACACATATGTAACGGGAAGAAAAATGAGGCAAAGAAGCGTGACGATCTGCACAGAAATAGTCAATATTATTGTGCTACACAATACTACTGTGTATTGAAACACTCATACATTCAATAAATTATTGTTTTTAAATATTGAGCTAAAATTTGTATACCGTATACATGAATCGTTATTGCAAAAATAAATAATTGAGTTTTATATTTAGCGTGAAAAAAGAAACAGGATCGCATCAATCTTATAATTAGACACGTAAGTGGTACCTACATATACACACAAGAAAGTGATTGATAAATTGGTAGTACGTACTGAGAATATTTCCACAATGAAAATGAGCAAGCCTATATATAACTGGATATTTTATTTTTATTTTATTTTATTTTACATATATACCAGGAAGGCCTTACAGGAAAATCCCAATGCGCCTTCCTGGCCAATTACAAATACAAATGCAGCATTTTTTATTATAATTCGTTGAATTGCGAGACACTGAAAAAACTCGCAAATTAACGAGACATCTATAAATTGTACATAAATTCTTATTGTACATCCATCAAATTTCAAATAGTGGTGACATAGTAGGTAGGAAGGATTTTTAGCCAATTTTTTTTTCCGGGAACCGTTTCAACAATGAAATCAGAGAAAATTGGCAAACTCTGATAGGAAACGATCAACCTGGAGTCACAAATCCAGGTCTGACCAACAGCATACTCTGAAAAATTCATTTTCATTCAGGGATAGAACCCGGCACCTTCTTGACGTTAAGCAGAAGCTTAACGTCCGAGCTATGCTGCTGGCTATGATACACTTACACAATATTCGTAATGTACGTAAGTCGAGCGACCGTGCCAATTTTCTCCGACGCAATACAGTGAGATAGGAATATTTTTCACGCGTCGAACGTCTCTCTGGGCGTTTCTGATCGCAGCCTCCGATCAATCACCGATATGTACTAGTACGTGAAATATTTTCGTCTGACGGGACGTGGTGAAATATTGCAAATTGTAAAAATCTGCACAGGGGGAGTAGTGCGGTGTGTCGTCCGTAATTAATGGTGTGTAGGGCCGATGGCGCACAGGGGCGTGCCTGCAGGTGTCCTCGGGCGTCAGCTGCAGCCGCCCCTAAATCACTAATTAGGGCGGCGAATTAATTTAGCAGGCAAACAATGGACAGGCAGCAGACACCGCCCGAGGCTACAGTGTCCTCGGACCGATGCTATCATCACAACAATGGTCCGAGAAACTCGTTTAGCAACACTGGTTAATGGAGCCAAGTGAACGTTGGCGTCCGACTGAACAATTTCGTTTCCAAGATGGCAGAATCTTTCCGAGACTTGGACCGGAAGACGTTTGAACGTCAAAATATAATAACGAACTCACAGAAGACATCCGTGAACTTAGTGAAGACTTTTCCTCTGCTTTTGAGTTCACTATAGCGGCTTTAATGCAGTAGGGTATGTCTTGCAATGATACTACATATTTGATTAGACTTATAAAATAGTAGAGTTCCGTTCATTTTAGAGTAGACTTTTTGATGTTGAAGATACCATATTTTATGTGTAGAATATTCTGAAGTTAAGCCACATACATATGTACATATTGCACATACTGGGACTGAGTGAAAAACGTGAATGCATCCTGTGGAAAACTTGCGTCGTATCAAAGAAACGTTAAGTAAATATGCCAATTTGGCGTGGTTTTTTCGGTATTTTTTAAATTTTAACGAAGGAAAGATAGATACTCGACTTAATGACTTTTATAATTCAAAAAAATGACGAGAATATGAAAATAGTAATAGTAAGATTTTTTGAAAAGACCGCTTCGATTCTTCTCGCCGTGCAAATTGTCGTCGTGATCATGACATGCTTTTATATTTATTTTATACATGTAAATATATATATTTATATATGTATATACATATGTAACATACATTAGACCGGAGCGAAAAACGCGAATTTTGGATTTTCATCGATGGACCTAGTGGAAAACTTTCGTCTTATCAAGGGAATTTATAAAAATTTAATTGATTTTAAATATTGTCATGTGTCACAATTTATACCAAACGATTTATCTCCTCAAAAATTTAGAAAAAGTTGGTTTTTTTTTCGCGAATAGTTTTGATGTTTTTAGGATTTAAATAAAATACAAACACTCAATACTCACTAATTGATAGTAAGTTTATTTGGATGGATACTCATAAGTAATGAGCGGACCGGAAGCGTGCCGTTCATTGTTAACCGTTTGTTAATGCTTTGTTAAAGGTTCGCCGAACCTTTTTTTTTGCACTCTACCTTTGTAAATAGACCCAAAACGCCCTGATTTCTAGAAAAAACACGCTCCCTATCCGCTCTTTACTCATAAGCTTTGATTCATTAACGAGAATTCAAAGTCCCAATACAATGGGGATGTTTTTGTATGGGGGAAGCGTTATTTTCGAAAATTTTAAGACCATTGTGGTGATGTGATTCGAAAAATTGTCGTATAATAATTAGTCACCGGAGCCTGAGGGGGCCGTGTATTGTTCAAAGGTTGTAAATTCATTGTTAAAGGTTTGTCGAACAATGGATAGCACTGTGACTATCCTACCTCTAATAATAATAATCGTTCTGTGGTTTAACAGAGTGAGAATGACGCTTTGTATAATGATAATGGAAATTCTTTGGCCTGGTGACTCAGTAAGTCATCAGAGTCACGACAAAGTTTCGTGTAATTTTCCGTAAATGGATAAATGTGATTACGATAAAATAAATAAATCTTCGTGGAAAGGAAATTTGGCATTTTAATTTCTGTATTAAAGTAAGAGTGTTGAGTTGTACATAGAATAGTGGTCAATATTTGCAAATGTGAATACAAAACGGATGCAGCGGTATTATTTACATTTAGCAGAAGATTTCACCATATCTCGCACAAATAATAGTCTTGCATTATGGCAAAGGAAACTGTGTGTCGGATACACGTGAGAGCGGACAGAGAACCGGATGTTCCGACGTGCGCATGCGCGCGCATCAGTCCGTGTCTGTCCGTCTGGACCAGCTTGTATCTCGAGCTTGTACAAAGGGGTCCAGTCGGGGCCCTTACAAGGGGCTGTCCGGCCCCCACGTAATCATTTCATGTCCTGGCCATAAGGCCCCGCCGCTCAAACTTATTAATCCCGAATTAAATTCTGACCGACGTGGAAATGGAAAACGGGAACCCTTGATGGAGATAACGTTGGCTGGCCCTCCGAGGAAATGTTCGACCGGGGTACAATTGACCCCACACCTCCTCCAATATTATAAATATATAAGCAGCTATTGTGATCCTATTTTCAATATACTTATGTAATATGAAGTCTGGAAATCGTCGAGTTGGGCTAATGAATAAAGGTATAATTAGTGTATGTTGTTGCTAATACATACTACATATATAGGATTTTGGGTATGGTTAACCTGTTGCGTGTTCGTTGAATTATTATTAGTATGTAATCTAATATATAATTTCGAAAGAGACTTTGTGTGTAAGATTTGTTGGGAACATCGAAAACAAATCTCTATGACCACAAATCTCTATGAATCTCTATGTATTGACATCTTTGAATATTATTTTTTTTTCGATTCAAATAAATTTAATAAAAAAACATAACTTCATCTATTGTTACTACGTACAAAGATAAAGTAATAAATTAATGTTTAATATTAGATTGTTTTGCCATTTTTAAGCTGTTTATATTACAAATACCGAGCGAAGCCGGGTGAAACCAATAGTTAAATATAAATATAAAATCCTTCTACATATGTATGTACTTGTGCATATTATTTAAAAAAAAAATGATATGATTACGAATATTATGTTTTAAAAATAAATGATTAAAAAATATATTCGAAACAACTTATTACAAAATGATATTGGAATTTGTAAAAATGCTGCAAAAACGAATTTAAATGGTATGAGTAATATTTTGATCACTGCTACTTTTTAATTTTCTTTGCGAAATGAGAAAACAAAATTAAAATTTACAGAGTAAATTTTATTAAAGTTTTCTTTTAAATTTCATACAACAGACTTGTCAAGTTGCAGTGGACAAAACATTAGTCAAATGGATTATTTTCTTTTTGCAGTACTCTGTTCATTTATGCTAGAATAAAAATAGCGAGCTTTTTGGATAAAATCCACAAATGGTTCATATATGATAACTAACCTACAGTATTTTATTTATTTTTTTTAATTTGTAATTTACCTTGATGCCATTATGGGTTGCCCCTGAGCGAGACATATGGTTTTAAACATGTACATTGTATATACATTTGAAATTAATTTCAAATTGTGCTAAAGATAGTACATAGGTAGGATGGTATTGATAATTTTGAAAAGGAAACATATCAACAATGAAATCAGATACATTGGAAAACTCTGATAGGGAACGATCGATTTGGAGTCACGGTCTGTACACAGTCAGTAGCACTGGAAAAATACTTCGAATAAATTCGTTTTAATCAAGGTCAACCCAGAGCTCGAACCCGCGAACCAGTTAGTGGTTAGTATACGTATAAGTAACAAAAAATCATGCTAAAAGTATTATGTTTGTAAATTCTTCGTTATATTTAAAAAAGTCACTTTTTTAAACATAATACCAGAAGAAGAATAAACTAATTGTAAGCAAAATAAGGCAAATACTATATCTTTTTCAAATAATTCAAACATCAAGAGAATCTTGACCGATTGATTCATTTCTTCTCCTATTCTATTTTTCCAATATTTCCAATATTTTTATACTTTAGTTTAGTTATGTAATGTGCTATTTAATCATATTATAGCTTTCATTCTTTTCCTTTTCATTTGTTTATTTTGTATTTACCTTTTTCATTTGTTTTATATTTGTAAATTTCAATTTCTTCTTATATTCTATTTTATAACCTTTTCCAAATATTTTAATACTATAGTTTAAATATGCAATGTTCTACATATTTTGTCATGTCTTTATTATTTACTTTTTAATTTGTTTTTCTTATATTTATCTTTTTCATTTTTGTAAAAATCTATTATTGGACTCAGATGTTACATATATTATTTATTTACTATTTGTTTTTTTTATACATCTCTATGTACATCCTGTCTGTTGATTTTTCAATTAATAAAATAAAATAAAATAATTTGTACCTTTTTTGTTCCGCGACCGTATATGTATATCGGGTTCAAACATGACTTTATTATGTATATTATATTTCAGTATAGATACAAATAGTCGTTAAATAAAAATGTAATTAATAATCTAGCTGTTAAACTATAAGTACCAGAAAACATTTGCGATATTATCATACAATTGCACGCAACCCTCTCTATGTATGGGTAGGGCAACGACGTTACGGTCATTTTAAACGATCCGAACCGGATACAGGGTATTCCGTTTAAGCTAACGGATTGAGTCAGAACGTGTGTGTTTTTATCGGCATAGTACACGTGTGCAGGTGGGTAGATAGAGAGATAGATATGTAGGTAGCAAGCGAGCGAGTAAGCAGGTAGGTAGCATTTGGAAGTACTAAGCGGTGTGCTGAAAAGCAATCTGGCACACACTATCGGAGTAGCGCCTCCAGGCAGCTCACAAGGTAAATAATCCAGGGGCTGCAAGTTTATTTTGCGCCATGTATCCTTCACCCCTTCCTTTCCATTTTCCCCCGTCGTCTCACATTGTGCGAGCTAGAGATCTGGCTGCGAGCTCCAGCCCAGCTCTCCAGATTATCCTTATCGGTGCAGATTAATTATGCCGCGCGGCGAACACTCCGAAGCCAGACGCGTAATCCTCAACAACAATAAATATTTGAAATCTCGTTTTCATCTCACTTTAACCCCTTCAGACCGCGTCGTCGTACGTAGGAAGGAAGGGAGGACCACGCCTTGGCTGCCTGCTGACGCACACGCCAGATCAGCCCTTCTCAGATGCGACGACCGCCGCAGAATTTCAATTCAAATCCAACGCTTTCTAATCCCGAGACGGATTTACATACATTTCGAAAGCATTGCAATGACGATTTTATAGATTTTTTTCGGACAAAAATAGAGCAAATGCCTGTAAATGTTTGTACACACGCTTAATAATTTATTTATTTATTTTATATACATACATATGTATTTATACACCAGAAAGGTCTAACAGGTAAACCCAGAGAAATGTTATATTAATAGAAGTGGCTTTATGTGTCATATTGTTGTCAAGTGACGATTGTCCACAGACAATCCTAAATAATTATTATTTATGTATTATTAATAGTTTTGGACCATTGTGGCATTACAAGAAGAACCTAATGGGCCACAATGGGCTACATTTAACAAAGATATAAATACAAGTAAAATTAGTAAAAAACAGAAAAATTAAAAAGCAGAAAACATGGTAAAATAAAATAATAATAAAAAAGAAACAAAAGGAAAATAATAAAACAATTAAAATAGTACATAAAAATGTACAAAGGAGAAAGAAAAATTAAAATAAATAAAACAAAATATGAATAAAAAAAAATAAAATCACAGCGAGGCCCAAATGGAAGAGAATAAATTAAGATTCCACTCATACATCACATTCAAATTAAGAAATAATATTAGCATCAGTAGTATTTGATGCTTAGTGCTCGACGTATGTCTGATAAAAACTTCTCTGTTTGTTTATATTACTCGCAAGATGGGTAAGCATCGGTAAAAATTGCACAATATAGTAAAAAACACACAGTAAACAACATGGGATACATTTTTACAAAGTAAATTGATCCGATTGTATTCCGTGCGTTGTAGCGTATTTATAGAGAAGTACCGCGTAATATTGACAACAATTATTTATTCCTAAGGCCCCATCTAGATTGTTTATAACTAAGAACTTTTAAAAATTTAACATTATTATCCTAAAAATAGTAATAAATAAAAAAAAGAAAAAGTTTTATTAGGTTATTCTACGCTTACTATACATACATATATTAAATCGACCATAAAAATAGTACGTAATATTCGCGTCTAGAATAAAAATCTTGAAAAGATGCTTTTGTAATTTAACGAGCAGACGCTCACAAAGCTCTCTGTTGTAAAATAGCGCATATTCGAAACATTCGCTTTCAAGAAATCTTTGTGGAAAATCATAATACATCGTGTATTAAATTTTATAATTGGTTTATTATATTATAATTAAGTTTTTGAAAACACGCAAGATTCAAATAAACATATTTTACGACGTAATAAATGGACGTGATTTATCACAGTGTGAGAAAATATGAAAATTGATTAGTGAAAATTATAGCAGCAATGAGTTCGAGCGTCAATTTGGAATTTTCCCTATTGTTATGGAGATTTCGTGGAAATTTTACAAGCATATTTCGGAGCCGCGGGGATAGTATTAGTTTTGGGTCAAATAAGGCGTTCAACTTTATTACTAGAGTGAATTTGAATGAAGCCAAGGGCCTTTCGTGGATGGGGTCCCTCGGACCCAGCGTGAAATATCGCCTTATGTCCCCGCCCCCGCACCTCGAGGGGTAGGTTTATATGGCCGGTCATAAATCTGATCTGAATAGGTTTCGAAAAACATAAATATGATAATCATATAATAACCCACTTTATTTTTTCTTCGGCTTTTCAACGTGATTTTTCGGGTCGCGGCGATCTCGGTCAAATAAATATTGTTTGGGGTTACGCGATCGTTTTTACCACTTTACATATAGTGGCTCCGACGTTATCTCGGTGGATATATCCAATGTAAATATTGTGTAATATGTATACATACATATATTTAGATTAATTTTACATCAACAATATAAAATCGATACCGGTATCTTTGAAATATTATAATGTATATTTACCTACATGTACCCACTTTAGCAAACAAATAAATATGTACGTATGTATGTATATATCGTACGTATTTATTTACAAGGAAATATTTGTTAATAAATCTCTAAGTCCACAACAAGCTGTGCTATCGGAGTAGTTTTGTTTGCTAATGTTTGTCTGAAATGGAACTTGTTTGTGTATAAGGATTATTATATTATATGTAGCTTCAAACACTAGTTCCCACCCCAAACTGAGGATAATTAAACGTTTATAGCCTAAAAATATTAGTGAAATTAATCAATTGTATAATCCGGGTAAAAGAGAGTTATTTCAAAGTTTTCTTGTTTATTCAAAATACGTGGGATACAAAAACATGTTTTATATCAAATTTAGTCATATTGGCCTTCTTGTATTCATAATTTTTTTTTGAGTATTTTTTGTATTCAAATTAAAGGTACTTTCAACGACTTTTGTTTTCAAATTAATCACGGAAACATGAAGAAAACGACGATTTCCTGAAAAGAACGCTTTTCCCATACAAACATTGCGAGCGCGGCGCGCTTTATATGGGGACGCGAAACAGCGACTTTGAATTCGCGTCAATCAGTCAAAATTTATCATTACGGATCCAAATTAACTTCAATAGATGTATATTAAGCGTATATATATTTTTTAAAAAGTGGAAAAATCACAACTATTCTCGAAAAAGAGATATATGAAAAAAATTCCACTTTTTCGAAATTTTCGTCGAGATGAATAGGTTGGAGGAGGCACAGGACATTGTTTAAAATCAATGAAATTTTTTTTTAACGTTCCTTTAATACGCCGCAAGTTTTCCACTAGATCCATCGGTGAAAATTCCAAATTCGCGTTTTTCGCCCCGGCTTAAATTGTACATGCATACATATGTATAATATACTAGTTCTTTTATCGGGCTTCGCTCGGTATTTGTAATATAAACCGCGTAAACATGGCTAATCTAATAGTAAACATTTTATTAAATTTATTTGAATAGTTTTATTTATTTATATTTTTTTGAATATTCATTTGTTTTTTGTATTAAATTTAACGTCACGGATTCTAGGAATCAAAACTTACGTACATACAAATTCTCTTTCGAAAATATATATTAGATATGCACATATGGAAGTATTTGCCTTAAGAGGGCTAGACCCCAGCGCCTTGTCCATACAAACATATTAGACTTTTCCCTTCCTCAATTATGGCACTAGAGAAATTATTTTTTAATATGCTATTTATATCCGCCATAGGCATGTTTCAATTTTTTTTTTGATTAATCAAAAAATCAAAAATCAAAAAATCATTTAATCAATTAGTAAATATAAATAGCATATTAAAAAATAATTTATCCAGTGCCATAATTGAGGAAGACGGAAGTGTAATACGTTTGTATGGACAAGGCGCTGGGGTCCAGCCCTCTTAATGAAGGAAAACTTTTTTCAAATGATAAAAATACTGTTTTGATGTGGAGTATATAATATACATAAGTATGCGATAAATAACCTTTCCTTTAACTTGAATTTTAAAAATTATAGGCATGTACAAAATACATATTTATTTCATATACATATATACAGATAATACGTGGGTATAAAAAAAAATATGCTAAAAATGTACGTATTTCTTTCGCACATAGAATTTAAATAGTTCAACTGAATGTAAGTAAATTGAAATGATAGAAAATGAAGTCGGTTTACTAGATAGTAATGTAACGTCTTTTCAAAATTCCATTCTTTCATTACCTTCATTAGTGCATATCACGTAGGGTTGTTTCGTTACAACACAACAACCGCAAGACACGTCTACTTTACAAACCTTTTATTTTTACAAAATAACGAACGAAAACCGACAGTCGAACCAAACACATATGTATTATATAATACGACGACGGATACCAAAGTAACTTATTAATTAAATTTAATTGATTTCGAAACAGCATTTATACGAGCACAAGCGCTTTGCTTTTCTCCTATTGAAATTTAAAGGCTTATTTGCCTTTTCTTCCTTTTTTATCTCTGCTTTGTACATCCAATTGGATCATGTACTCTCTTTTACCCACGGGTGCAATTGACGATTGCATCTCGTACCCCGCCCCCCACTCGATCCAATTCGTACCGCATTAACATTGCAGTATTTAATATACATTTTCGCAGTAAAATCGCACGTCTGAATGGGGAGGGGCAACCTTGAAACAATAAAATCCACCACCATCTCAGAACTCGCTTTCTCTCAGAAATCCCTCCCCATTCTCTCGTTCACCCCCACTTCGTTTTGATTCACGGTTATATTTCGTGAGGCGCCTCCGGAGACCGTGAAATATTGATGGGAATTTTTCTGCAATATTTTAACGCTTACAGTTTTATTTTTTCAACACTTTCGCGTTCGAAGGATAGTTGAAAAATTTGTTTGAATCCCATTCAATTCATTATAATCGAAAAAATATTCAACAAAAAATGAGTAAAAATACTTTCAAATTTATAGTTCACTTTGGAGATCGTTCATTTCAAAACATTTCCAAATATGCATATGAACATTTGACCATACATATCATTAGTACCTACTGTACATTCAAGGTAAATACAGCAGTGCTTGAAGATTTGACTAACATATGTATGTAGAGCGCACTGAGACTAAGAGGTAAACCATCAATTTATGTACATCTAGGTGTAACAATGCTTCTGTTTGTGTATGTACATATGTTCACACATTGTATAAACCGAATGGTATTTGAATTGGAAGCTCAAATATCATACAAATATATGTACATACATGAATTTATTTCTTTAAATTTAAACAACGATAATAAACAATGGAGTGAGAAATTTGGCGTAAGTTAGAAGTTGGAATTTTTTAAGGAATTGAAACTTTCAGATTGATTCTAAAAAACGGAAATATCTTATCAGTAAGCGAGCGATCAATATTATTACATCAACTACTTCTATCACAATATAATATAATACAATGAATAAATACAGGATATACACTACATAGTATTGAACTCAAAAATAACTCATTAAATAGTTTCGAGAGAATTTGCGTACTAAGTTTGATAGGTGAAAATTTCGATGCCGTTCACTAAAATGATGCAGAAATACATATACATACATAAATATTGTATGATGCAATATTATAAATTAATTTTTATATAATATATACTTATGTAATACAAAAAAAGAAAAAAAATGTGATAATTTGTAGGCGACGACGTTTCGAAAACGTATTAAAATGCGATAAATTTAAAAAGTTTCGTGACTTGAGTGGCGTGGATTAGAGTTGTTTGTTTGTCAAACTGTGCCAAGGAGTTATGTGAAAAGCTTGCGATTTTTTTTATATTTATGTGGCCAAAAAACACTGCAGTCCCTAAGGAGACGTTAACCGAAAAAAAAACGCGCGTCCTTATTTATTTTTGACTTTTCATTTGTAAGACGATTTTCCCACGGGTGCCGTACTGACGAATTACAAGTCATATAACCGACGTTCATTTCAATAATGCAAAACTCTATGTAGAATTGTCCTACAATATTTAAACAAACCACTTTAGGAAAGGTTTAAGTTTTTCGATCGTTCACACGTGTGTTCTCGACGTATACGTAGGTTTTTAATGATCTACTACGAAGTTTTGGTAGGAGGGATTATCCTCATCATACTTCGCTTGATTTTCGGTTCATGTTTAATAATTCATGGATGGCGGCGTTGAAAGTTTGCTCGGCCTCAGCCAGCTCATCAATCACAATGAGCTTCTTGACCAGCGGCGAGCTTTTGTGGAGCTTTCACATAAATTTGCAGGTCTTCGGACGCCATTTTGCACACCCGTTTCTTCCTCTTATCCTGCAGAATTTCCCTCATCCTTTTCATTGGCGCGTCGATTCATCATAAGGAGGTGTCGACGCACACTTTGTTTTTCCTAACCTTTTGTGTGTGCGACGTTCGATTTGGATTTCAAATGCTGGACCATTCTTCAAAAAATATTTATCTCACTTATAACGACTAGCATTGACACCAATATAGGAAAACTCAATTCTTGCAAGACAAGTTATCAGTGTAAATAATGTCTGATGATTTTTTTTTATAAATGTCACACATGTTTTTTTTATATTTAAAGAACTCGACGATTTTTTGTATTAATTAATTCGCATAAAAATATATTGCGATTTGTTTCTACTTCGAGTTATAAAATTAATACAAAGCGGCAGCTACTCATAGATATGCTAGATAGAGCATGAAGTCTTACGTTTTCTGCTGAGCAGAACTAATTAAAAGCGAAGTTCAATTTTCAATTGCGAAAAATTATTAAGGATATTTCTTTTGAATATAGTTCTCCGTAGAAAATTAAAATTTCCATTTGAGAGAAAATGATTTAAAAAAATCTTTTATTATGCATTTGTTTTAGTATATAAATAACCTCTATTGCGCAATTAAACTGCTCCCCATTTTTCATATTACAAAGTTAACGTTTATATTCAAAGTGTTCAACATTTCACGAACATACCGAAATATAATACATACATAGATATGTATACGGGAGAGTATAAGGAATAATAAAAGTACAAGTAATCTTTTCATTGCAAGTACAAAAAACTTTTTCCCAAATTTTAATAGAAAAAAGTAACTGAATTTATTTAAATCTTCTTACAAAATATAAAGTACGTAGCATTGCCTACAGGCTAGAATAAATACATATACATACAATATATTTACATATACGCAAATTATTTTTTATACCTATATATTGTTATTTTGTGAATTCTTTATAGTACATATGTATGTAAATACTACTAAAAGAATTGCTCAGCCTTGCTCGACTAGACGAAAATGGTAGAAAATAGGATTTACAGTATAATGAGTAGTTAAGAATGCCAAATTTGGTAGGATTCAATTGAAGAACTGTCAATTTTCAAACAAACATTAATCTTTACAGCTGAATATATGCAAAATAAATTTTGCTCTCAATTTGTGTCAACAGATATTCAGTGAATATCTCTCGACCGTGTTTATAAAAATTGCGAAAAAAAAAATGCAGATCGATTGAGCTTCAAACGTGACTCTTTGATCATTCGCGTATAAAATGATCGTGCTTTGAGACACGTTTCGGATTTGTAAAATTAAACGTATGTGAATTTGTGAAAAAAAAATTCATTGCTTTTTTTTTATTACATTGTTACTAGAACGAACCTATAGTTTCGATCCCAAACTACGAATATATAAAAAAGTTAAAAAAAAAACAGTAAAAATCCATCTTTATAGAGCACTCAGTAGTGATATAATATGGAATTTCCGCAGAGGACGGAACGTTTCCGGTTTAATCGCACTTGAAGATTTACGCCGGAATTAACGCCGACGCCGGAAATTTAATTTCGTCGGAAAATTATTAGAAATTCACACGACCGTAAAACGATAGTGTCTAATTATTATCGCAAAGTGAGAGATTTCGGCCACTCGCAGATAAAGTCGCGAGCGAAAGTGCGTGCGCAATTAAGTGCGCAATAATTAATCACCCGTATATGTTTGTGCACCAGTAGGAAATACCCATAGCTTACCCCTTATTTATTTGAATTTCAACATGAACTAACACACCTGCATAATTAAAATTCAATCAAAATAATATACATATATTTCAGTCTGATTTAAATTTGTGATTGTTCTAGTCTTAGCAATAATACTTTCTTTCTAATGAAATCCGACACTGTCTATTCTTCAATAATAGAATTCGCAAGACGTAACAACTTCGCATTATCATCACAAGGCGAACGAAACATCGAGGGTCGGCCAGCGTAACGAAACACAAAGTTGGCAAAGTTGAGCGTAAGTTACGCGAGTTGCAAGCGACCACCTGCACTCTGATCCAATTAACCCTCAGACCGCAAATCGAATTACTTCCTAAAAATTTACTTAACACCCAGCAGCCACGGCAATAAACAACTCTTCAGAATTTCATTATGTAGCACTCGAGCAACCACCCACTCGCCCATCCACCCACCCCTCTGAGCCCGCCCACCCTATCCACCCATAGTGCAAACAGACAAGCAGCCTCACCGTGATACGTCAATTATAGTCAGTACACATCGGTGACAAACTTCGCTACTATGAAAGAGCTCCCACTTTATACTTGTTTGCAAGGAATGGGTATGTTTCAATATTGTACTCTTTAGTCCAAATATACAAAGGTTGTTCTGTAATATTTTTTTAAATTACGCTGAAAGGGAGGCAAAGCCTTTCAAATTCGTCTAAATGAATTAGTGGATACAGTATTGAATGTAATTAATTGTACCGCTTCGTTTCTATATACATGATGAATCAAATTAAAATACGAATTAGATGAAATTTTCTATTCGATACGTGTACATATTAAATATAATGTATCTATTTAAATAAAGTTTGTGAATAACTAAGTGAAATTAATAAAAATCTTGAAGTAAATTGTTCTTTCATCTGTTGATTAGCATTGTTCTCTCACCTACATAATTTTTTATAAATTTAATTTATATTATATATGTCTCAAATAACTATAAATAATTCATTTTAAATACGCAGTATATGTACTTATATGTATAAAATGAGTCTTTATTCGGTCCTTCAGTTTTTTCATAAAAAGAGATAAGGTTCTTGACACGGTAAAGCGTCGTAAAATGGAATATTTTGGCCGCGTTATTCGTAGCCCCAAGTGTCGTCTTTTATAAACAATAATAGAGGGGAAATAGAAGGAAAACGGTGGCTTTGGAGAAAGATCTCTTGGCTCCGGAACATCAGATCATGGGTGGGACAAATTTCATCGAACTCGAAAATTTGTTTCGGCTTGCCCATGATAAGACAGAATTCGCATGGGCACCATATTATATAAACAATGTCTGTCCATGAATACGGATTTGGCATAAAAATAAGAAGATTATATCAAATTGATTAAAATAATTATATAAATAATAAATTACGATTTTTTGTAAGAATTTTAATACATTTGTATATATTTTTAATTTACATTTGACTAAAGTCCCATTACAGGTTGTTTCAAAGCGACACCCATGGTGTTAACTTGTATGTACATATGTATTATACAAACATTCGAAATTGTATTCAGCCAGCAGTATTTTATTTTTATTTTTATTTTATTTATTGAAAAATCAACAGACAACAAGATGTAGACAAGCATAAAAACAAAGAGTAAATATATAATATATATAGCATCCGAGTCCAATTACAGATTTTTACAAAGATAAACAAATGAAAAAGAAAAGAATAAAAGCTATAACATGACTAAATAGCACATTGCATAACTAAACTTAAGTGTTTAAATATTGTAAAAAGGTTAAAATAAAGAATAGAAGAATAAATATAACAATCGATGTATGGCTCGGTGGTTGCGTTAACGTTTAGCACCGAGAGGTTCCGGGTTTGTTCCCGTGCTAATCTTCAATATTGCTGGTTAGACTTCGATATTTGTGACTCCAAGTCAATCGTTTCTTATCAGAGTTTGCCAATTTATCTGATTTTCATTGAAACTGTTCCTCAAATTGGCAAATATCCTACCTGCTGTCACAAATATCTGAATTTGATTTATGTAAAAATTTATGCACACGTCTAAATCCATAGATGTCTCAATGGATTAATTAATTAATTAATTAATTGTTAATTTAGTGTTCTTCAGCCTCTCAAAATACAGTCATTTATGTAATAAAAATGCTGCAATGTTTGTAATTCATTGTATAGGAAGGCGCATTGTGGTCTACCCGTGTGGCCTTCCTGGTATATATCTACTTAAAAAAAATAACGATGTCAAATAGTAAGTAGAATGGTTTGCCAATTTGATGAGGAATTGTTTAAAAAATGTAATCATATAAATTCGCAAACTCTTATAGGAAATTATCGATTTGGAATCACAAATATCCAATTCTGGCCAGCAGTCCTGCAGAAATACTCCAAAAAAATTATTTTCAATCGAGGTCAACCCAGGACTTGAACCCGTGAGTCTCTCGGTGGTTAGCAAGAACGCAACCACTGTAATTATAAGATTATATGATCGGATCACGTTGATAGCATGGAAAGATGCATGCAGAATAATTTTGACTTACTGGAAGCGAGCTTTGGAAGTAGAAAACTAGAAATGACCAGCAAAAGATATACGAGCAGCACTGCAAAAATACTCGGAATAAATTATTTTAGATCGAGGTCAATCCAAGCTATATTGGTAGCTATATGTATTATACATATGTACATACGATAATTGTCCCAATCAGAAATCCACAGAAGAATATATGTATAAGAATAGCGAAAACGGCGATAGTTTGTTTGAGAAATATATAGAAAAACTGCTCTGATATAGAAAAACTGATTTCTGGTGATCCCTATTGCATTGTATGGAGTACAGTTATGGGCGAAAGAAATGAATATGTTAGATTAGAAGCCATAGAAATTTGAATTCGAAGGCGCATGCTGTGTTTTCACGGACTTAAAGATGCACGAACATCCTCAAAGAACTGGCAGTTCCAGAGACTCGCTACAACATGTAGGCCTATATTTTGGCCATATTACAAGGAACATTGTGGAAAGTCAATAGAAGCTTGTAGTCACCGGAAAACTAGAGGGAAGACGAGCAAGAGGATGGTTTCCCATGTGATGGCCAGAAAAAAATATAGAACTGACGGGATAGTCCCTAAACTGTGTTTTCAGGACCGGTAGGAGTGGAGACGGATCGTTCACCAGATTCCAGATGATACAAATGACCACGACGCTCAGCATTGAACAAATGAGAAAAAACAACTGTCCCAAATATTCATGCTTTAATTACTATTTTATGTAATAAAAATGCTGCAATGTTTGTAATGCATTGTATAGGAAGGCGCATTCATGCTTTAATTACTAGGGTATTATTTTTAAAAATTTAATGTCCATATGTACATATATAATAAAAAATAATATTTTATATATCAAATCAAATATACGATTTAAATTTGATTTTTAAATGCTTTTTATTATTACGAAATTATGTTCACAATACATCTTATATCTATTTTAATAGCTACTGATCTACTGATCATTTTCTATTTTACAATTTTAATTTAATTTGGTTAGTAATTACAGCATTATATTATTCTAATGTTAATCTAAAGCATAATAGGAAAAAGAGCTCAAAAACCTATTTACAATCCTTATAAATGTTCATAATACATCTAATACATAATATTAATTAAAGACTATCTAAAGTCGATGACCTAAAGCAGATTGTGTTTAGGTAATCTGTGTTTATACCTGAAGGGTATAGACATTTTGTTGTAATCACCGAGACTCTTCACAAGTGTGTTAGTATGGTTATTAGTGATTCTTTCATAGAATCTACTGGTTAGTTTGTTAGTAATGTCTGTAACAAACGGAATATTATATATAGCATGCAGTTTTTTCAGGTTAGTATATATGGGTGTATTATAAATTATTTTAAGGGATTTATTTTGTATTACTTGGAGCTTGGAAAGGTTAGTATTCGAGGCGTTATTCCATACAGGTGAAGCATAGGTTAATAATGGTAATATGAGCGCGCGATATAATTTTATTTTATTTAGCGTTGATAAAGAACTATGGCGATTAAATATTGGATATATTGAGGATATACCCCGCATCGCCTTGCATTTCGCTGCCTCAATGTGAGGTGCCCATCTCATTCTTTTATCAAACGTTACTCCTAAATATTTTATTACTGACTGCCATTTCAGACTTTCTCCAGAGGGGATTTTCAGATCTGAACTTGGCTTATGTTTTCTAACACTAAAGAATATGGCGTCTGTTTTGGTTTGATTAATTTGAATTTTCCACTTAGTGAAGTGTTCAGTCATTGTTTTAATTGCAAATTCAAGATTTTTAAGAATAGTGTCTGGTTTTTTGCTACTTGTGAAGCAAGCTGTATCATCTGCATATAGGGCTATGTGACAGTTTTTTGGAATAGGTATGTCATTTATATATATGGAGAACAAGAGTGGGCCAAGCAAGCTCCCCTGCGGAACGCCAGCTGCGATTATTTTTGGAGACGATAATTCATTATTTACGCTAACCACTAGCTTTCTACGAGTTAAGTACGATTTGATGATGAGAATTAGGTAGTTTGGTATTTTGTTAATAAGGAGCTTATGAATGAGTCCATCGTGCCAAACCGTGTCGAAGGCCTTTTCTATGTCGAGACATACCATTCCGGTACTTCTCTTCATATTAAAGTTCTTCGTCACGTGTTCAGTTAGTCTTGTTAATTGTTGGGTCGTGGAATGTCCAGTGCGAAATCCAAATTGTTCATTTATTAATTTCTTATTTACGACTTTAAGTAAACGTGTGTAGATTATTTTTTCCAGAATTTTTGAAAGCGTGCAAAGTAAGCTAATGGGTCGATAATTGGCCGGGTTTTTTGAGCTTTTATCGGGCTTAAGTATGGGAATTACGTTGGCTGTTTTCCAGTATTCTGGGAAATACCCGGTGAGTAAACATGCGTTGAATATTTTAGATAGTGAGACTAAAGCTTTAAATGGAAGTTGTTTGATTGTGATGTTATCTATTGAATCTCGCCCAGGTGCCTTTTTATTTTTTAAATTACGTATTATATTTTGGATTTCACACGGATGCACCAATTTTATATTTTTAGTACTGTTAGTGGGAGTTTTTGTGATGATTTTAATGGACCGGTTGACTTTATTATGCGTTGGTATGTGATTGTAATGTTGTGTGAGTGTGTGATGTTTTTGGAAGGATTTTGATAATAGTTCTGCTTTGTCGCAATCACGCGTCACTGAGATTCCTGCATCATCTAATGGAGGAATCGAGTTTTTTGTCCTGCGAATCGCTTTAGCTAATTTCCATAGAGAGCCATCAACTGAGCTCAATTTTTCTAATTTTTTAGACCAAGCTTCATTTTTGATTTCTTTGATTCTAATTTTAATTTGATATGTGAGCTTATTAATTAATGTTTTCAATGCTGGATTTTTTGATGTTTGCCAAATTTTACGGAGTTTATTTTTACTTTTAATTAGATTTGCAACAAAGTCAGTTATCTCTAATTTGTGTTCAATGTATTGTGTCTTAGGTATGTGAAGGTGTTTGGATCGAGTTATTGATTCCGTTAGGTGTATTATGGAGCTGTCGATTTCGGTTTTGTTTGTGAGTGTGGTAGAAGTTAGAATGGTTTGGTCATTTATGTATGACTTGAACTCTCGCCAGTTAGCTCTCCCGTAATCCCAACTATGCTTGATGATTTCCTCGGGTTTCCCGTCGATTGAGAAGATTATCGGGAGATGATCAGACGACAGGGTTTGAAGGGCATTTGGTGTCGATATTTTTGGGCAGTTCTTGACGAGGACAAGATCTAGTGTGGATGGTTGTGAGTTATTTGTGGGATAGTGTGTGTATGTATCCGGATGAAGTAAGATTGTATCTGTTAGTTGAATGTATTTATAAAGAGTTGTGCCTTGTAGGTCAGTGTTTACGCAACTCCATAACGGATGTTTGGCATTAAAGTCACCAGCTACCACTACCGAACTACCAATGTTAAATATTTTGTTAAGATCGGATGCCAATAATCGTTTTTGGGGAGGATTGTAAGCGGATGCTACTATGTGATGGGTGTTGTTAATTGTTAGTTCGATGGCGGTTAGTTCTAAATTTTTTAGTGGCGGAGTTATTACGCGACAATGTTTAATTGACGATTTTATAAAAATGGCAACTCCCCCTCCATGCTGTTCTCGGTCTTCGCGATAGCAGTTAAAGTTAGGTAGGTTAATACGGATATGAGGTTTTAAGAAGGTCTCGGAGATTAAAACTATGTCAACACAGTACTCACCGATCGCCGACTCTAGTTCGTCAATCTTATTCTTAAGTCCACGAGCATTCCAAGCTAGAATGTTCAGGCGCCTCCCGTTAATCAAAGACATCGAGATATTCGACAAGCATGAGTGCCAGCTCTAGTTTGTCGGTGCAACCGCTGGCCTTGGCACGAATCTCCTGGAGGATCTTCAACATCTTCGTCATAGACGCCATGGAAGTTAGGTCTGTTGTTGGTTGAATGTTGGGATTGGTTGGTTGGTGGGGTTTTTTAGGGATATTTGGGATATTTGGTGAAGGAGTTTTAATGGTCGGTAGCTTTGGGAAGTTATGATCGTTAACGACCGGGATATTTTGTGGCTGCGCCACTGGGAGTTTCCAAGGGTTTGCTTTGACAATTGATGCTCGATTCTTCCTCGATTCCAGCATTTTCAGATAGCTCTGTCTTTTTGGACAATCTTTGAAGTTAGCGGGGTGAGATCCTGAACAGCCTGAGCAGACAGCAGGGGTAACTATTCCTTTATTGCATTGTGCGGTGAGGTGAGTGCCGGCACATTTGACGCACTTGGCCTGCCGATTGCAGTTTTTCGCAGCGTGTCCATATTCTTGGCATCTGAAACATTGAGTAATATTTTGTGATTTACTAGTATATTTAACGACACTGACCTTTGTGTAACAGATGTACCGGATTTCTTTAATCTTCTTTGCCGATACCGATGGCTCGAAGAACACCAAGTATAGCTCGGTGGCGTTGCTCCTAGGCTCCTTCGTCTTCATCTGTATGACTTTGGTTACAGGGAATCCCTGTCTGATGATGTCATCTTTAATATCAGCTTCCGGCAATTTCGGCAAGCCACGTACGACACTTTTTATTTCCTTTTCCTCCTTCCTGGAAAAGGTATGGAATTGTCGGTCTGGTGTCAATCCATCCCGAAGTTTTTTAAAGTCTTCAAGACTTTTACATTGTATCTTGACATTATTTTGACCAATGTAAGTCATTGTGAAGTCTTTTATAAACTTCTTGATCGACTCGATCATGCTGCCGTGAGTGCCAGTAGCTGTCATGATGATGGGCGGGATTCTTCCACCGCTTCTGGGGACATCGGAAACTTCCAAGAGCCCTTCAAATTTGTTTTTCTCCTGAATTTTAAATTCAGGAGCAACATCTTTCACGTTCTTTGCCGTATGTTTTGGAAACTGCCACTCGGTCTCCATCTGAGCGGTCTGAGAGCAGCCTGGTTGAGGAGCTTCGGTAGTAGTTATCAGTGTCTTCTTAATTCGCTTTTTCAGGTTGGATCCTCGCATGGTGCCAACATGTGTTCGTTTGGTGTTCGTTTTGTGGGGGGTGTTTGTTTTGTATGTTAAAAGGTGTGGGTTTTTTGACGGTATGGCGTATCGCTGTATTATGAGCGCTCGCACAGAGAGTACGTCTTCGGCACGTCCGTTCTCACGGAGCGTCGAGTGAGAACGGACAATTTGGATTTTGTGATGTAGCCAGCTATAACAAAGGAAAAATGTAAAAATATATGTATATTTTTACTGAACTAATTTACTGTTTTATATGAGGATTGACTGTACATATATATATTATATATGTACATCAGTGGCGGACGGTGGGTGTTAATACCGGGTGTGCTGTGTATGCCGTAGGGCGTAGGGTATAAAATTAGCAATTAAAAAAAAATACTCGTTTTGCATTACAAAAATGTTTAATTTATTAGTTATTTATACATAAGTTCAATGCGACGTTTCTGAGACATAAACTTTTCAATCACGTCTGCATAGAATGTGTCTTTCTGTTTTAATTCCACCAATAACTTTTTTTCTATTGAAATTAAGCTAAGGCCACATAATCTATCTTGACCTTGCGTACCTCTATAGCAAGTTTTTATTCTTTTCAGCGCCGAAAAAGACCGTTCTGCTGAAGCTGTACTGCTTGGTATCGTTAATGTTAATTCTCCCAGCTTAAACACCTCTTTAAAACCAGATTCGAGGCTATTTTTTGTCATGAATTGTATTAATTCATGAACAGGTTTCTCTGAAAATTCAGAGCTGGAATATAGCACAATGAGTTCGTTTTTCAATCGAATATAATCAAACAGTGATCCATAAAAATCTTTTAATTTATTAATTAAAACATTTGGAAAATTTTCTTTATATTCGTCATATTTATCATTACAAAGAAGGTGGAAATATTCTAATTTGGAAAGTGAAGAATATCTACATTCGACTTGTGTGATTATGCTATCAACTATTTTGAAATATAATTGACGAAATGAAGTTTTATCTTCTACTTCTGAATAATTTTTTAATCTTTGTGGCCTACGATCATGATCATCATTTTTTTCATTTAAATAATTATTCCATAACATTTCAAAATTATTATACCTTTCGTATTTCAGTTGCTGCAAAACATCATTAATTTTTTTACAACAATATAAAACGTCCGAAGATTTAGATTGAAGAATGTTATACAAAACATCAGTTATTCCAAACAGTTTTGAAAAAAATTGAAGAAGTTTAATTGTTTGAAAATCCTCTAAAAAGCCTAAAAACCCTCGTGCTTTTATAACAGTATCTGTGTCCCATAATTCACAATTTTCTATAACATGTCGAAAAAAAATATGTAAATTGACTTCTGTATTGTTGTACTGTGCTACTTAAACGAGATGTAAAATTCCACCTTGTGGGTGCTACAGAGGGAAGTCTTTTTGTCACAAATTCCTGTAAAGCGAATACTCTTTTGGAAGATTTTGAAAAGTATGTAGACAATCCATTTAAAGTTTGAAAAAATGATTTACTTTCTTTAATATCAGAAAGACCTTGCTGCAATACTAAATTCAATACATGAGCATAACAGTGTGTAAAAAGAGCAAAAGGATAAGCATTGAGGACTTTGGATTGCAAACCATTTACGTGTCCACTCATTACACTTGCTCCATCATAAGTCTGTCCAACCAATTTGTCTTGAATTTTAAATTCTTCAACTATGTTCACCATTAGAATAGACCATTAGATGTTTTATCAGCACTAACGTCTGTAAAACTAATAAACCGTTCATGTACATTGCCTTTACATACAAAACGTAAAACTGTTGAGAGCTGTGATTTTGTCATTATATCTGAAGTTTCATCGAGAATAATAGCAACAAAACTTGCTGACTCTACTTCATTTTTTATATGAACTTTAATAACATGAGAGATTGCTTCGATTATGTCATTTTGTATACTTGGAGAAGTACCACGAAAGGTAGTAGCAGTATTTAAATGAGTATCTAAAACAGAATCATATTCTCGAAGAGCATTTAGATATTCAATGTAATTGCCTTTGTTTACGGAATTACATGACTCGTCGTGACCTCGCAGGGACAGTTCTTGTTTTCCTAGATAGATTATTGCGTTAATAATTCGTTTTAAAACATCTCTATTTTTATTTACTTGTTCATTATGTCGACTTATTTCGGCTTTACGTTGACTGTCAATTAATACGTCGATTCGTTGTTTGCCAAACATTTGTATGGAAAGAAATGATTGAACGTGTGCCTGCGATCCTTCGTGTTTCTTCAGTGCTGCTGTCAAATGGTTGAGATCAGCAAATCCTTCTTTGTTCCACACATTAATATCTTTGGAGAACAATAAACATGGCCAGCAGAAAAGTTTGGATCGAATTTCACAGCCTGTAATCCATTCGAATTTTTTATAATTTGAAACGCAAAAATGTCTAGTGTAAACTTTTGTTTTTTCTTTATGCAAACTGGATAAATTTGGAAGAGACGGACACGGTTTCCCATATTTAATTATTTTTAATTTTATCTCAAAACTTCTATTTGAAAACGGAATAGTTAAAATGTCTTGAACACTGTTAGCCATTATTAGTTATTAGAGGTAATAATATGACCATAAAAATACGAATGTGCGAAAAAGTACGAGACCACGTGCCGCATCGCATTCGGTCAATTGCCGAGTGGTGCGGTGCGGTGCGGTGCGATGCGGTGCGCGGTGCTCTGAAGTCGTAGCACACCGTACGTCTTAATATCGCGAACAAACCTATACAAGCGAATATCCGCCTGCACACTCCAACCAAACCCACCAATTTGCTGCACGGCATAGGTATTCTCTCGTCGCGGCGCACAAACTACATACACACAACACACAACACGCTGCAGACTGCACACCACACCATACACCATACATTTAGCGCACGCGGTAAATACACCATACACATCAATGCCTGCTTATACAACAACACATTATTTTGTATTAAAATACTACTTTATGTGGTCTTTGGTTTTCACGGGTGTGCGCCGCACACCTAGCACACACCCAATATACGCCACTGATGTACATACATATTTGAATTGATGAGTGTTGAAAAAAAACCATATTAGCATATTCTCCATACGTACTTCATCCCTTATAATAAGTACCAAGAGCCATGAATCATTCTGTGGTATTAAATTCTCTATACCAGTGGTATTATATTAAGTTGAATTCGGTATGAATCGGACACAGACAGCGGGGCGCGGTGTTATTTTTATGACTTTCTATCGGGGCTTTTTATGCCGCCCCTTTAATCAGCGTAATTATGTGAGGGACGCGAAAAGGGAAAACATGAGGCGCACGTTGCCGAAGAAAATTCGGGGTATTGTGCCCATTTCAATGGGAGAAAAGCGCAAGAAAGGCTTCCGACAGAGTTTGGGGTAAAGAAAATGGGGGGGAGTGGGGGTGAAATTTTAATTAGATTCTCCTCGATCGTGCCCCATCGTTCCCGTCCCTTACTGTGTCCCATTTGAGAGAAAGAGGCGCCTTTTTACGCCGGAAAAATCTTTTTTATTTGACTAATTTGTATACAAAACAAAGTGCGACCTTTCTGACTGCAGATTTAGTCGTGAAATTTTTATTTGTTTCTGTTTGTACATCGCGGACCGTGCGAGGTGCAATTTGTGAGAGTGGGTCATACATTCGTACTGATGTAACTTTAGAAGTGGATTGAGTAATACTCGCTTTACAAATATAAAAATTTCGTGTGAATGATAATACTGTTGTGCATATAATTATATATTTATATAAACGGTAATATGTGTGTGTGTGTGTCCTAACGGTAGCCGAACATAATAAATGAATCGATGAAAAGCCTAAACTTTGTAAAAATTCATTCGTTTGACTCCAAGTCAATCTGATTTTGCCAATTCATCTGATTTCATTGTTGAAAAAGATTCCCATCAAACTGGCAACCAATTTACATACTATTTGTCACTTCTATTTGAATATAATTTCAAAATTTATAAGCTGTAAATTTATGTATATATACATTATAACCTGTACATTTTTAAAGTTATAGGTGTCGTTTCAGGGCAAATTTTATCAGCACCATGGTAAAAATATACATTTTGAATTAAATAATAATAATGAATAAAAAAAAAGTCACTTTTGTGACTATATATAAACGGTTCTACGTGATGAGCCAGAATGTTAAATGACAGAAAACACAAATATCGGAAGGCAAAGATCGAAAATCGAAAGATCTTAAGTCGAAAGATCAAAAAAAAAAGGGTGCATGGTAAACGGTACATTCTGCGCGCGCACATTAATACGGGAGGAAAAGCCTGTTCCTCTTGTTCCTGTTGTATCCTCCTCGCGCAAATTAAATATGCACGTGAGTATGTACCGTTTACCATGCACCCTTTTTTTTGATCTTTCGACTTAAGATTTTTCGATTTTCGATCTTTGCCTTCCGATATTTGTGTTTTCTGTAATTTAACATTCTGGCTCGTCACGGAGACCGTATATAATCATATGTAAGTATGTACTTACATATGTATGTATATGGAATAAAAAAAAAATCTATTTTGCTTTTCCTTTTTTTTGCTGATGTGGGGCGAGATATTTTTATTTTATTTATTCTTATTTTACTATCGCCTTAGTTCGCAACAATCACTTAACAAGGCTTTTTTATATTTTTTATACAAAACTCTATTAATAATCATTGTTGGTTGATTTAATAAAAAAAACCGACTAAAATAAACATGTATTCCTTTTAAGAAATTATTTTCAAAGAAAATACATTTATTTTAGTTCATATGAATATATGTATATTCTGAAAGCAAAAGCATTAATATATTTATAAATTTTTGAAATCATATGTATAGCAAAAAAAAAAAAAAAACTGTCATATACTCAAACACTGAATAAAGATACGTTCAAACATGAACGTACTTAATTTTAAAGCTAGCTTATTTACTGACATATTTAATATTCGAAAACGAGAACTTACGTTGTGTCTGGCTAGCTCGCTTTACTTTAAACACAATTTTTTTGGCTCGTTTTTTATTATTTTTTTGAATTTCAGCTGAATCCAGCAACTCTGTGAGTTTTTAACGATTTAAAGAACCCAACTCGGGGAAAATCTGTTTAACTTTGTTTTCGTTCGCAGCGCCGAAGCTTCTCGGGTGTATTTATACAGAGTAAATTTAAAACAGCGGCTCGATATCGCGGCCATTAAGCCAGAGCCGAAGTTGCGAATAAGTTTTTAAGGTGTCAGGTGAAGCGAGCGGGACGTAATAATTTATTCATGAGTCCGGTAGGCCAGGGGTGTCCGACGCCCGGTTCGCGGCCGTGTCGTGGTCCCGTCTGCGGTCTCCGGGTCCCCACTTTATATTCCAGGACACCACTGGGTCAGTTTAAGCTAATGACCCTAGGCTTATCACCTCACGACACAGCCACCCACCCTCACACACATTTGCCAACTGTATGATCGTTACACACGACTTGAATCTGCTTTGCATACGTTTTATGGAGCAATCATTTTCTTTACCCAGTTACCGAATATCGAATTAAATTTTCTAAACAAGGTAACGATATCACAAAGTACATATATGATTTCAGTTTTTTGTGTTTATTATATTTCAAATACTTGACACTTAGCCCCGTAGGCTTCATTTATATATATATGTACAACGTCATTAAGATGAACGGTACCTTAACAATGATATTGTAACGTAGAGATTAGGTGAGTTGGTGCTCGTGGACCGATGGTTTACCAGCGCTAATCACCTCATCTCTCGTTCGCGCCAAAATGGCCTCGACGTATAGACGAGCCGTATTTTATGGCCAATAGGATCGCGCGATTCATCGACCAATAGATTCTCACTTATTTATGTATGTGTATTGCGCCCAATGAGTATAAATATTGGGCGCTCTCGAACTGGAAAGCATTCCGAGATGGAGAGCCGACGGGTGGGAGTGCGGATGAATAAACCACTTCTACAAGACTACTGCGTCTTTCTCTCCGATCCTGGAAACCCCTCTTCACGTCCACGCAACAATATTAATCGAAAAAATTCATGTTAGGCTTTAACGGTCACTTATGTATGTATGTAAAATAAATTAGATTTTAATTAATTTTTTTTAAATATTATAATTTACCAATACCTCGTTTTACAGTCTTTTTTTTATATATTTTTTATTTTGTAGATATACCAGGAAGGCCTGACGGGTAGACCCCAACGCGCTTTCCTAGAAAATTAATTATAAACATTGCAGCATTTTTATTACACAAATCAATATATTTCAAGAGGCTGAAGAACACGAAATTAATAATAAATAAATTAATTAATCCATTGAGATATCTATGGATTTTTACTTTTACATATTGTACATAAATCGAATTCAGATCTTTGTGACAGCGACTAGGATGATTTTTGCCAATTTGAGGAACCTTTTCAACAATGAAAATCAAATAAATTGGCAAACTCTGATAAGAAACGATCGGCTTGGAGTCACAAATATCCAAGTGTAACGAGCAGTATTAAAGATTAGCACGGGATCGAACCCAGCAATCTCTCGGTGTTAAATATAAACGCAACTACCGAGCCACACTGTTGGCTGAATGTTCACAATTTAGTTATAGCTCAATTATGATGTATGGTTTATAATATACATACATATATGAATTTCTTTCTGCACAATGTAAATAAAATTTGTAAGTATTTTTCAAAACAAAATTTATGATTTTTTTCAGGAGAGTAGGAGTATTCCTTAAACCTGTCCAATTATAAATTTAATAAAAGTTACAAGAAAAAGTAAATAAAAAATAAATCCTAGTACACGAACATATACGTACCTATGTATATAACGTAGGTATGTATGTATAAAGTAAATTTTCAGACAAACATAGAAATCTAGTTAGTCCGAAAAAAATACGCATTTCATAGCAATTAGTTATCAATACATACAGTGGAATATGTATACCGACAAAAATATCAATGGAGTCATTAAATTAATCATCATTTACAAACATTCACCATTCACTGTTGGGTGAAAGTTTTTTTCTCTATTTTGGGTAATTCTCACAGTTTGTTCTCTTCTCCTGTGGCTCATACCAAATTGATGGTTTTGTCACCTGTTACAAGAGGCATTTTCTATTAATTTGCTATTAAACAACCAAATTTCTGTTAATTTGGATTTGTTTAATCTAACATATGCTGATCTGGTTGACAGTTTGTTTAATTTGAGATCGTAAACGTGTTCTATTATTGTATTTGTTTTTGATTTATCCGTTTCATATTTTATATTTCATAAGTATTTTTACATCTCATGTTTTTTTTTCATTTTCATTATTGTATATTTTTTTTCCGATTAACCAGACTTTGAACTGCTTTGTAATGTCATTATGACAACATTTTTAAAATAAAAGAATTTTATCACATACATTTTTTTTATAATTTTATCCATCTTGTTTATGGTCTTCCTTGCACTTATTTAATTTATCTCGGGGACCATTCGATTAGTTTTCGCGTCCACCTATCGTCCATTTTTCTAATATCGCAACGTGACTCTCCCATTTCCATTTCAATCTCTTTACTCTTTCTATTATACAACTGACCTTGTCATATTTCTCATCTTCTTATTCCGTTTATTTTTATCTCTCCTCGTTATGCCAAGCATACAGCGTTCCATAATTTTTTATACAGAATTCTAGTGTTCAATATTCAAGTTTCAGATTAATACGCCATCATTGGAAAAAAAATTATCAATATCAACAACGACTTTTATTTTCATGATAATTACGGGAACATGAAAAAAGTGTAAATTTTGTGAAAAACCCATTGCGAGCGAGGCGCGTATTGCATGGGGCCTTTCGAGCGAAACAACGACTCTGAATTCTCGATAATCAGTCAATATTTTTATCATAATCGACTTAAATAAACTCGAATAAAGGTGAATATTGAGCGATAATTATTTTTTTAATCTAGAAAAATTAATTAGAAAAAAATTAAGGCAGTATATATTTTTTATTTTTAAATGTTTTTTAATTATTACTAAATTATGTTCACAATACATATTATATACATTTTAATAGCTACTGATTTACTGATCATTTTCTTTTTTACAGTTTTAATTAAATTTTATAAAATATTGAGTGAAAAAAGAAAAAATTATAGGCGTTTAAACAATTAAAATCTGACATAGCGAAAGGGTGGCGAAAAGAGAAATAAATACGGCCACTTACTAATAGACGTCAACGAGAACGATAATGTAGTATTTTTCAAACGTGTCTATTACGATTATTTTTCACCATCGTACTGGCGGATTTGATTTCCACATATATTGATGACCAAACCGAGCAAAATGGCAAAGTTTGAAAACGATCGGAAGAGTGTGGATAAGAACCCAAATATTGTCGGACGAAAAAATCGAAAGCAAGCTTATAAGAGGCTTATAAAAAAATCGAAACTATTCTCGAATTATACGAAGAGTTCTCTAAATTGAGAAATCACCAATTCTCTCCGTAAACTTTGATCATGAGTATAGCAAAGTGCTCAATTTTCCATGGTATTTTTCACCATGGTAATGGCGGACGTCATTTCCACTTATATTGTTGACCAAACAGAGCAAAATGGCAAAGTTTGATCGGATAAGAACCCAAACTTCGTCACATGACAAAATCGATTCTGAACTAAGAAGAGGTTAGTAAAAATAGATAAAAAAACATACTTTTTCGAAATTTTCGTCGAGATAAATCGATTGATTGAAGGCACAGAACATTGTTTTAAAAGCAATGATTTTTTTTATTTAATGTTCCTTTGATACGATGAAAGTTTTCCACAAGGTTCATCGATAAAAATCGAAAATTCGTTTTTTCCTATCCGGCTTAATGTAAACACAAACTATGTACGTGTATAAATGTGTACATATGTATGTAAGGTGCAATATTACAGCACAAATTGATGTTTTGAACAGATATGCAGATTTCAAATGTAGATTGCTTTAATATGTTCCCCAATGTTTGATGGCCGATGACAAAATAATTAATAATACATATTTGAGGTACCTAATATTTTATTTTATACTTAGTATAAGTCATCTAAATGAATTCATTTTAATTTTCCAGAGTTTCATATCAAAAAAATACTGTGTCGTCTCATTAATCTTTGCATCGAAAAAAAAAACACCCACATATGAATTTTATGATTCATAATTGAAAATTTCACGGTGTGCAAAAACAAACGAAATGAATCCCAGCTTTAGGAATTTAAGCTTTAATATACCGTCGCAAAAAAAATGTTTGTTGTTGTTTTGTATTAATTCCCACGTGGCGGTGCGACAACGACGACTCGACCATTTTTAGCGGGCGAACGATTTTCATTTAAATATGTTTCGCAGCGATTGTTTGCCTGAAATTTTGTATTCGCGCTTAATTTATTTCCGCAATAAATCATATTTAATTCGGCAATAATTCACTCGACGGCTTCTCTCCTACCAGACTATTGAATTATTCATCTCGCTTAAAGTTAACTGTTTACACTTTATCCCGACGGCGACAACGTACCACAAGCACTGAACGACCACTGACCTGATGCTGTATTTTAAACCAACAATTTTCCGATCAAATTTCCAACAAACAAGTAACATCAAATAATACAAAACGAAAATTAATATTTAGCGCCAGCGAATGAATGAGCGAACTCACTATGTCTGAACAACCGCTCGCAGTTGACGACTTGTATTTTGACGCGATAATCACAACACATTTCAATCTGTCCAATTTGCGAACTTGTTGCAATTGAAATACGCGAAATGAGTGCGGTTGGATTCCGAAGGATTATTAATTCCGTTTCGTAAAGTTTAATTAAAACACGTGATTGTTTAATTCGAATACGGTTCGAAGATCGTAAATAAAAAGCGGTATAAATCTAGTCACCGGTATATTGCACAAGTACGTTGCTTGAGAGGGGTTCCGTTTCTATAAAATTAACTGGATATCGCAGGATCAACAAGGGAAATATTTAATTAATATCGCAGAACACAATAATAATACATCCCTCAGAGGCATTCCAACATTAATTAATTTAATTACGAAAGCGAATGGAAATACAATAATTGGACAATTAATTTCGGTCGCTGTAAAATCCTATACGCATTACCGAAAGTTAAATTAAAAACGGTGTTGCCAGTGCGATTTTATCAGCTAAACGAAAATTTATTACATACAAAAGATTAAAATACGCCAAGTAAAATAAACATATACCTATGTACGTATAATATCTTTCTTGGATTGATGAAGTACGCATATTTATGTGTATAGTTTCAACTTACGTGATTGCTTAACGTAACTTGCATAGTTCTGCATTTTACAATACGAATATTATATATACTTATACAATGACAAAAATATTTTCTCTGTAGGATATTTATAGTATAGGTAAAGTGATGTTATAAATCATCGATGTATATATAGTACAATATAGTATTTACTGAATTTTTTTCTTATTGCTCGTATTGACTTGGGATAGGTTCTCGCCGTTTGCAAAAACCTTTACCGAGCATTATGTCAAATAAAAATGATTGATGGTGGTCTTCTATGGTTATACGCAACTTTGATGGATTATCCGCCAATACGAAAAGATTGGGAATCTCTGCTTTATTCGCTTTTCTATTCCTATTATGCCGCGCAAAATGGATTGCGCGCAGTGCGATATGGATTATGGCCGTATCGAATGTGAAGCTTAAAATTGTTTTTTAATTCAATGACAACAGCACTCGTTGGAAAGTAATTATTAAATTGAATTAGTGTGGATTATTAGCAGAATATGTATCATCATATATATATATACATACATGCAAACATATATAGTGACACACATTGTAAATGAAATAACTGATTGAAAATGTAACTTTTAAATGTGATACGTATGTATGTAGAATTATTCAGGCGATGTTATGAAAGAATTTTATAAATTCGGTATAGAAATATGAGCTGTTATAGTTGAAAGTTACTTTTCTTCATATCGAGAAATATCACGCAAAATATTTGATATACTGTTTTGCGTTTTACAATATTTTAAAATACTAATGGCCTGTAATTCTTTTATTCTGTTTTCCTGAGATAAATATATAGTGTTTTAACACACATATATAGTGTTTTTGGAACTGAAAATTGAGCTTCCGCCACTTTCAAATTTAACGGCGCATATTTTTAAAGTGTAATTTCAAAAGGGCTAGATTTTTAATAAAATACAATAAAGTGTGAATATATAGCAGGACTCATAAATTTGCAAAACAATATACATAATGTACATATGTATATATCTTCCTAAAAATAACCACAAAAGTTCAAAAATGGGATTTATGCACCAATATCATATGAAGATTTAACCATCTAACATTTAGTTAAAATTTACATGATGTATGTATATTTGAATAGATATTTCAAATTGTCACCGAAGGGTTGAAAATTACACCCGAACCGTGAATTTGTCCGTGATTTTTTGATTTTTTTTTTGTTAATATAATTTTTCTTTATAAAATCAGAAAATTATTAAGACAACTAAATATTAGCATATTGTAACCTTTAATATCGGAATAAAAATATATTCAAACAATATTATTTAATACCAAGTATAAATTGATATTAGAAAGAATGAAAATAAAAATATTATCGTTAAAAATTAATTTGATATTGTAATTGGTTTTTGTTTAAAACAAACAAAAGCAAAATTATAAATGGAGCTTATGTTTATCAAATAACAAAATTTCTTAGCGCACGTATATCCCGTATACATTTTTCATGCGTGCAAAATGTATTTTCCTTGGGAAAATTCTCTATGAAAAGAATAATATGCCTTTTTAAGGAATTATTCCTATAAGAGGATTTCAGACGGGGGTCCCAGTCTCGGGATTAGGGTCTCCCGAGACAGAAATGGGGTTCGGCAACATATTATAAAGGATTTTTCAATGGGAACCATTATATGTATGGGACGAGTCCGACAATACGTCTAGTTTTTCTCTACAAACTGCCCCACCTATACTTATTTTCGACAAGTGATTCACTAAATGATTACAAATTATCCCTGTCGGGATAACGTTACGTATAAAATAAAAATATTTACGTTTGTACAAAACGTATTTCTTATGTTTTTTTCACGTATCGTATGGGTTTTCTCGGTCATTTCTTACTAGATACAAACCACGCACATAAATAAGAGAAATATGTTTTTTTCGCAGTATGAATAGAGCACGAGAAAACCGTGGAAAATCAAGAAAAGCAGGTTAACGGGTTGTGTTTGATTTATGTGTTTTCTTTTTAAGGTTTTTGCGCGCACATACATATACATATGTACATATGTACATACACACTACACACATACGGGTACGCTAACGATCGAAATAAATAAAAGGACGTTCAGTGAAAATCAACGAAATTTCCGCTCGTTCGAAAACCGTTTGCGAATATGCATTATTCGCACCATTGAAATATTTCAGTTTAACAAAAAAAAGAGAAAAAATATAGGTTTATGAACCTACAAAAAGGCACGTACTTCACAACAATACCAGGGACAAATCGCGGTGAAATATTACGAGAATTCAATTTATTTAAAATTCAAATTGATTGATTGGTATTTTTAATCAATTATTCACCCTCTCGAAAAAAGGCACCACGTGCTACAACATTTTTTCCATATAAAATACTTTTCTAAAGTCGAAAAATTTCACTCTGAAATATATTCAATTCACCGCTTTAAATTCAGTCAATCTTAATACTAATAAAGTAATTTTTGTTTTCGTGCTACTTTTTCGAAATTAAAATTTTGTTTTTTAATGTGATACTAATATGAAGGATATTGTTAAATAATTTATAGTTGAAAATGCAGTGGAAATAATCGCCCTTTTTTTTTAAATGGGTGAGATTTTATTTGGTTAAAATGGCGTTTTGGTAACATAAGATTTTTTTTCGCATAATACTCCAGGTAAACGAAACGAAGCGATACGATTTTCTTTTTGCTGAATTCATTCAAACCTGTTGTATAACGAAAATTGTGTTATTTGCTCGTTCGTAGGTATATTTTTTTTAATACTCGATAATGCCGAAGCTTCGACGGGGCCCGAATTGAAAATTCGATCCAATTGGGGAAAAGTTCATTTGAACACAAAAGGGGCCGACGAAATATCTCGACAAGTATTCTAATAGGAATTTTCGTACCTTTTCGGAGGAAACTTTGAATTTTCAATTGGCAAATGAAAAATACACGGCCTCTCGTAGTAGCAAGCGGCAGCAGGGACGCCGAACCAAGCGGGGAGTTTTCCGCGAACGAAAATTCTTTTCCGATATTCAAGGAATTCGCAAGTTAAAACGACTTTGCGAACGGAAACAATATTGAATTTGAATGTTTTTTTCCCTTTAAATCGACCTCCATCCTTGAAATACCGTTCGCATGAATTATCTTATAAGTGCTATGGTGAAATGTTGTCGACGCCTGATTAAAACCGTACTGAAAAGCTGGCTTCGTCGAACGAGATTTCCAGATAGAAATATAAAAGTGAGATATTTATTATTTTCAAGCACCCAGACCTGCTCGTTGCATACTTGCATTCAAATCTGACTTCCATTATTGGCATAAGTAGTTCATATTCAAATATCAGTTTGTCAATAACAAATATCATAAAATGCTACATTCCTAATTTTGCAAAATATATTTTGTGGACGGAAAATCATATAGTACATACAATATTATTAAATATAATCAGGCGTATACACATAATGTATTAGAAGTTCATGTATACATAAATCATATTTTGGATTATATCATAATGCGATAAAGCATTATCATTTGTTTTTTGTTTAAAAATTAATTTCAAACATTCTTATTTTTAATAATTTAAGAGGGCTGTACACCCGAAACCTTAATTTTGTTGCCGTTCCTTTCTTCGATATATATATTGAGTGAATGTATATATTGAGTGAATGCGACAGTTGCGCTTCGACCAGATGAAACGTATTTTATATTGACAAAATCGAGGTTTCGTATTCTCCTATTTTCAGCTCTGAAACTGGACCAATTTTTAAAAAAAATTCATCATCGATATGAGAAAGATATTTTCTGTGCAACTATGCCCGTATTTTTTTTTTAAATCGACCGTTAAATAAGCACGCTGGACTCTTTTCGTGAGTGTAAAAAAGAGGCGATTTTATTGATGTTTGGCGGCTCCTAGCTCATATAAAAAATAACTAATCAAAAAAATAAAACGATAGATGCAACCCAATGGTAGATATCCGTAGCATATTTAAAAATAATTTCTCTAGTGCCATAATTGAGGAAGGGAGAAGTCCAATACGTTTGTATGGACAAGGCGCTGGTGTCCAACCCTCTTAATAGTGTCATATTAAAATAATTGATAGCGAAGGCTTTTTTCAATAGATTAATAAAATCTTTAGTGTTTCGCAATTGTTAGTTCACATCAAGAATTGAGTAAAACGGCAGCCCTATTAAAGCACACTACAATCAACTCTTTAGTTTTACTCGATGAATTGGGAAGAGGAACATTTGCATATGACGGAACTGCTATAGCAGCTTCCGCAGCTTGAGTGGAACAGTCCGGATAAGGTGGGTAGAACGGACCTAATCACTTCTTAAAATTTTAATAACTCTAATAAATAAATAAAAATTGGTTATAATTACCTTATTTATTACTATACCAAAAGATTTTAAGATTTATACGTTCGTCAGAAAAAAATAAAACAAATTTTTGCAACGCAACCTTATGCGTATACATGGCGTTGCTATGGAAATATTCATTTTCAAAGTTCTGCTGCATTTTATTGCAAAATAGTAAATCTAGATGAAAAAAAATAGTAAAATAATTTATTTATTTATTTAATTTAATTTATTATTTTAAAATAATAACAACAATAAAATGACCAGTGTGACCCAAAGCGTCACACCAATAATAATATTTTATATCCAACGATAACCTTACATATGTACATACATATATTCGATCATAAATTTATTTAATTCATATACATAATTATGAGTCGGAATGAGTTTTTGAATGCCAATTTTGACAATATGCCATCAAAAAAAAACCAACAAGTATGGAATAAATTTTAGTTATTTTAAGTATGTAATTTCACCACTAAAATACCGCATGCGGCCTGCAAGCCGCAGGTTGGTAATCATAGCTTTAACGTGAGGCGTAATTTTAATTCATATAAATAAGTTATTATTTTTTTTACACAAAACAATGCCTACATAATATATAACTGAGTCAACTATCTTACTTATCTTTCCATAAGTACCGTTTATTATTTTGAATTAAAATATATTTCATTTTATCAATAGAAATCATATTATGACTTAGAATCAATTAGCCATCATATATAATCATAATATACAATAAAACATTTAAAAAGCAGGCCAATATACGCAGGGTCCGATGGAAGTACCGTATCCGTTTGAGTTAGATAATTGTAGTCTTCGTACTAGGGTTAAGTAATAGAGGTTATCGCACAATATTTTAAACTCATGTATTACGTACATATGTATAATCATATAATCATATATATAATTGTAAGAATGTATTTTTTTTTGTTGTAATTCGTGTATTTTTTCTATTGTTTTTTTTTTCTTTTCTTAATCTGTTTAGTATATTCGTCGCTTTGGAGCAATCTGTTAGGCGAGTGTGCGTGATTAATCGATAAAATAAAATGAAGTAATGTATAGTTACTTATTTATTTTATTTTTTTATTTAATTTACACCAAGAAGGCCTAACAGGTAAACCCAATGCGCCTTCCTGGCCAAAGACAATTATATAAACATATATGTACACCATTCAAATATACACAAATACTTCCACGTATACACATTCATACATACATAAATATAAAAATACACATATATACATATACATACATACACACCTACATATATATATATATATATATATATATATATATATATATATATATATATATATATATATATATATATATTCACATATACATACATATACATATATATATATACATATACACATACACATACAACACATACATACAAACATATACATACAAACATTATACATGCATATACACATTAACACATAAATCATTACAATTAGTTATTGAGTTCAATTGACTCATATTAAATAGTTCTGACCTAAAAATTAATTCATTAGGAACAAAATTCAAACTCCTAGGATTAAAATCACCCAAGATCATGACTTTCCTGCCAGCCAAAACATTAAAATTATTTTGCAAATTTGAAAAAAATGAATTTATAATTCGGAGGAGATTCATTCGGAGGAAAATACAGTACACATGTTAAAATAGAAAAATTCTTTAAGCGAAGTTCAACCCAAATATGTTCACCGATGGTATTGTGCTGATCAAAAAGGCGAACAGATTGAAAACTAGCAGCTCGTACAGTGAGAAGTACTCCTCCGCCTCTGCTGCAACGATCCCTCCGAAAAACTAAATAGCGGTCATCGAAAAGTTCGCCATTTATGTATAGTATACCAATACCTATGGTAGAAACGAATGTATTTAAACAAAATAAAATTCAAATACGACATTGATATTAAAAAATGGTGTATTAACCATGCATAAAATGTGGAATTTCATATTAAAATATAAAACTCGAATTGTGATGTCTAGATTGCAAGGGAAAATCCGCATATGAGTCGAATTGGTAACTTGCAGTTAATCCTTCAGAACTTCATCCGAATCAGGCGCAAGTTTATAACTAAATACACAGATTAACTAAATTAATGCAAAGTTCACTTCCACATGACCGAATCGTTCGGGATAAATATATTAGAGTTCGAAAGCTGGATACTCATTTTTAAATGGATTCCAACACGCGATCTTACTTCGAAATAACATAATTATACACTTATCCTTAAAGGCATTAATCAAGTTGAAATATTCGACACCTTGTCGCCTTTTCACAATTTAAGACGGATGTCGAAACGGACTTTCCGCAGAGGATTTAGACCGAATGTCGACTGCTTTCAAAAGCCTTTGGCGATCTCTCATTATATCCGAATAATCATCGTGGAGCATTTGAAAGCAGCGGCTGTAAAACCGTGCAACTTTCGCAGTACACGAGTGCATTTGGCTTCGCGGTCCCAAGAGACAGATTAAAAGAAAACAAGGCCTAACGAGCTCGGGGTTCCGGATGTGGGGCCCCGCGAAAAAACGGTAGATTGAGTTTTCCCAGAAATGCGAAAAAACCTCCGAGGGAGCACTTACAGCATCGCAGTTTGAAATTTTCCGGGAAGACAACGAGTGAACCGGGGGTAATCGCTTTGCTGAGCTCGCTGTACACGAACTCGTCTAAACACTATAAAGAACATACATTATTTTATGTATGAAATGTACGTACATAGTATACTACCATTTTTTATAAAACTTTCACAGTAAGGATTAATAAATAATTGAATATGAATTAAATATCGCAGTAAAATGATACCACATACTCATTTTGAGTAATAAATAAATTATATTTCCATATCTTGCATACTTAATGAAAACGTAAGCAGTATAATCTTACATAGTTTCATGTTCTATCAAAGAACATTAAAATTAATACCAATTTTTATATACATTTTATAGAAGTTGGTAGTAAGTAATATCATAGTTAAAAGTTTAATATCACACAATGTATCTTTGTTATGAAATATTTAGCAATAATCTAGATATGAGTCATTATATGTATAATATTTGAAAGTGGCGGAAGTCCAATTTTTAGTTCCAAAACATTATATCAGTTTGACTTTATTTACAAATTGGTATCACTACTTTTAATTCGATATGTCCATAATCTCGGGAAGGCAGACTAAGCTTATTTATTTATTATTATCACCAGTATTTTTAAATATTGTAAAACGCAAAACATTATATATTTAATGTTTTGCGAGAGATTTATCAAAATGAAAAAAAGTGGACTTATGACAATTTCAATTTTCTAATATAACGGCTCATACATATGTATCTAGTTTCAACTAAAATACAAAATGCTTTGATATGTGTACGAATATTTTGAGAATGTTAATTAAATTTCATTCCAAAAACGTATTATTTCACAATACGAAACTCTACACATGTAATTAAATTCTGTTCAAAGATCTTTTGTAACGTGAGACATACATATAATATGAGTTATGTTTATGAGTTTGAAAAATTAAATGATAATAAACTGGTGATATATTTAATTTCACTGAAGTCTAGACTAACATTATTTCCTCTACAATTATAATAATAAAATTACACCCATCAGTCATTTCGCAATCCCAACCCCTTTACATAAATTATTCCACCGAACCTCGTCACACAGTCGCTAAACTTTAGCGTCACATGTCCGTTACACTCACTGCGTCGCATGAAAAAATAAAATATTTGATTTTTCACATCAAAAACCCATACATGAACTGCATTGAGACCCATGTTTATTTATTTAATGTTTTCATCGGGCATTTTTCATTACGTGTCGACACAAGAAGAATACAAAGGGCCTCTCTGTCTGTGTTTTGAAGGATGACAAGGCATCGGAGCCGGTCTACGAACAGCCATCCCGACGGCGATTAAATCGTTTCGCGACGATGAATTAGAATAATACATCCTTGGCGTTAACCACAATGGACCGAACAAATGAGCGTTCATAAAGGCGCCCCCGGATCGAACGTCCCGGGAGGATTTTCCTTGTTTTCTTCATTCTTCTTCTGCTTTACGAAGGTACCGACCAGGGGGTGGTGTGGGAGGAGGTTGAATGGAACAGGCCTCCCCATGGTGATGTATTGTGGTCTGGGCCAGCCCCTTACGTGGAGCCACCGTCAAATTAACAAAGGAAACATAAAGTCGGTGAGCTTCCAAAAGTCATAATGGTATCTCTCTCTCCGACGGCGCTTTGATACGTCCCATTAAGTACATTCCCACTGGCCGTTACTCATCATAACGAATGTAACTAAAGCTTTGGACGCGGCGCGAGCTTTTGCCAGAACCACTAGTGGACTTTAACTCCCCCCCACCCACTCTTCATCTGTGGTTAACATCACCTTGAATGTGGCCCTGAATAAACATACGTAAGTTATGAAAATCGAAGTATAAAATATCTCGATATCCATAAAATGCTGAACAAGGTATTGGAATTCCAACAAACAAAGCATCAGCCCTTATAAAAGTACGAATTTGTTTCAATCTAGATAAATTTTGCTAGTTTTAATTACGTACGTATTAATCACGCAAAACAATAATATATTGAAAATGGGTTCAAATTCTTTAGATGAAAGAAATATAAAATAATTTTTTTTAAATTCCAGATTTTATATACCTTATTGTACGATACGACGCCGAATAAATGTTTAACGTGCACTCGCCTATACACGGAAACGTTAGACATACGCGTTGATATAAACTTTTGCACAAGGAATACGCGCACACTTTTATTGAAAAAGGGGTATAATATATTATTACTCAGGGATGGAACTCTCTAAGTGGATTATTGTAGCGAAAGCCTTTCTATGTTATTTATCAGCCATCTTTCGGCCACAATTTCGACTCGACGATAAATATATAAACAAGAAAATATCAAATAACAAAAGTCACTCGGGCGAGCTTTCATTATTTACACGATAAATATATAAATACGTACATATGTATGTATATATATTACATTAATATTGTATTTATATATATATATATATATATATATATATATATATATATATATATATATATATATATATATATATATATATATATATATATATATATATATATATATATATATATAAATATATATATATACATATATATATATATATATATATATATATATATATATATATATATATATATATATACATATATATATACAATATATACATACATATGTACGAGTCAAATAGGAAAGACGAAAAATATAAATACTTTTGGATACATAAAAATTATATTTGTCAGTGCGCAGAGGATTCTCTGGAATTTTACTATTCCTAGCAGTCAGAATGAATAAGATTTGAACTGACGGAACAAATATAAAAAACTATTATTTTTTCCTAAAAATTAAATACTGTTACCACCTTACAAGAAATTATCCATTTCTTACATATGTACATACATACATATATATAATATTACATATACATAGTTTTTTTTCTTTTCATAATGCCAAATCATATGAATTAGTACGTTTAGACAAAAAATGTGTTGAAATAAAAATCTATTTCTGATTTTCGAAATTCGCTTGATCATTAATTATAAATATTTAAAAGTAATAAAAATTACAAACAAATAAAAAAACATGCTGAAAATTGATTTCAGTACTCACTTTGATTAAATAAATACTAAATTTTGAGTCAATGACCGCAAAAGCTAAAATTTTTTTTAAAACACTCATATCTCATAAACAAGAGTGAAACAAAAAAATTCAAGACCATATTTCAATAAAGTATCTAGATCAAATTTAATAAAGATTGATTAGGTTCATTGGTATTTTTTTTGTTGCTGTTATAATCAATTAATCATTATGATTATACCAGTGAAAAAATATGATATAAGGGAAATATTAAACAGTCTAGTAAATATTTAGTATATCAGAACACATAAAATATAATACTTTTGACTGAATTAATTATTGTAATAAATTCTTATTATTTAAAAAAAAATCAAGCTATTAAAATAAATTGGGTTAAAATATTATACTTATGCTATTGGAAATTTAATTTTGAATTTTAGACGATGATCATACAATTTATCTGCTCAACATTATCAAACGAAAAACTCATCTTGTGTTCACACCAACGGATAAACGATAAAACCGATTCTTATCGACTATGTACTTTGCCCAACCTTTTTTTAATGAAATCGGCGCACAAAAGGAGAATTTCAAAATCGGATTTTTCCACTGAAAAGTCGGGGACGATTTTCCAAGAGAGTGAAATAAATTTTGATAATGTATTACGGTTATTACGTTACGCGGACAACTCGAGCCAATGAAAATTGTGATTCGATTTCGGAGACAGAAATCGTCGAGGCGGCGGGCTCTCGCGCACGGGACTTGCTTTCAGGACAAATACACACACAGTAAAAGGAAAGTCCCGTGCCAAAGGCTTGCATTTTCAATCAAACATGGTTCCGTAACCAAACGAAGTTAACTTCGATCGAAAAAGCCCCTTTTGAGCAGATTTATTAGGTTCAAAGTGGGACCGGAGAGCGGCTCTGCGGCCGGCTCCGTAAGCCGCGCGCGCACGCGTAAGGGGCTTCCGGTATATTTTTTCAACCCTCTTTTTCATCCCTTTCCCGTCCTCCCACCTTGCCAGCTTTTTTAGGAGGGATTGTACAACCGTATTAGCGATGTCAATTTTGATCATCGTATATTTATCGCGCATCGAAGGCTTTTAAAAAAAGGGCCAAAGGTGACCTACGGACGCACGCTGATTTATTGGGGTCGTTGCAGCACGTCACAATAACGTGTTTGAACGTGGCATAAATAACACTTTAACCCCTAACTCTTAACATCAAATATATTATGTGAGACGTTTATTATGAAACTAGAGTAGGTTCACTTACAAAAAAAAGAAAATTAACTCATGTTTATAAACTGACTACATATACAGTAACATGCAGAGAAATCGCATCACTTTCAATTGTTCGATGTTTTCGATTTTTTTTTAATTACATGAAGCTATACACAAGTTTTTTTTGGTTTTATTATTTGATTTCAACTATTTAACATGTTTTACGATTAAAAAATATTATTTATATTTTTAAATTAAGGCGAGATACGAATTTAAAAAAAAATGCAAAATAGGGCATTTTTCTTATATGTATTTCAAATGTCTCTAGCTAAAATAATACTACAGTATATATTTTTCTATGAATTAAAATACATAGGCAATGAACATATGACAACAATAAATAGTAATATAATAATCACTAGTCAATCGTCTTGCTTCTATGATGGGATGGTACCTGCCGGCGGGGACAATACGACTCTTTTTAGTATGTCGTCCGAAATTTCTGCAAACCATACATTTTCAACAGTTTTTTTAACTCATAATTTGCCCCAGGGTGTTGTTTTTATTCCCTTTGCTTTATAATAGCCTGTAAATATTCGATAGGTTGTAAGTCTGGACTATTGTCTGGTCATTTTAGTGACCCTAAACCCTTTTTAACGGCAGTTATATGGAAAAATATGGTTTTACTGCGAAAAATTCCACAAAATTTGGACTTAAGATGATTGGGAGAATGTAATCTTTACTGACGAGAGCTAGTTTAATATTGGCGACTCCGACAGAATAAATTGAATGAGGAGAAAGCCGAACGAACATTTCAGTTATCAGTGTGTTACTAGAATAGTACCGGGCGGCCAAATGATTTGGGGATGTTTTTCGTATTACGGCATGGAAGTGCTACGTTTTTTCAATGTTACAGTGATAGACTATGAAAAAAATTTGGGAATTTTTTTCCGTCTTTTATTGAACAACATCTTTCAAAGTCAACCGACTTCAAAATTTCAGGCCGATTTTGCAAATTATCATCGGGCACAAATTATATTTATTGTATTTAAAATAAGTGATTGATATCATTTAACAAATTTAATAGCATTTTATTAAGTTTGGACGGCTATTTTTTTTACAAATAAAAAAATTCGGGTGTGACCAACCCATGACTTTATCTATGTATTTGAGGAATATAAGAAGGTTACAAAACAAAATTCGATATTGAACTGATGACTATGATAGCGATACAAATTGAGCGCAAATGTATGGAAACTTGCACAAAACAAAAGTTCTACTTCCGGTTGTCTGATTGTGTTCAAATTTTTTTATTACTAAGAATCAATATCAGTATCATACTCATTAAATATCAAGAAAATAAAAATAATTTTAAAGATCAAAATAAAATATTGAAATATTGTTTAAAAAAAAAATACTACTTCCGGTTTACGAATTCTGACCAAAACCCTACCATCTCTAAGTTATTACATAAAGGATAGAAATATAAATTTTCAGCTTAATACGTTCAGGGGTGCGGACAGAGTAGTGGGCACTACATTTTTGACCATTCTACGAGGAAAAAAATCCCACTTCCGGTTCATTAAATTAAGTAATTTTTTTTTTATTTTTACTTAAAACCACTATTTTTATTATACACAATAAATATCAAGAAGCTTAAAACAATTTAAAAGGGCAAAATAAAATAATGAAAAAATAATGAAATATTGTTTAAAAAAAAAATACTACTTCCGGTTTACGAATTCTGACCAAAACCCTACCAGATCTAAGTTAGTACATAAAGGATAGAAATATAAATTTTCAGCTTAATACGTTTAGGGGTGTGGACAGAGTAGTGGGCACTACATTTTTGACCTTCCTACGAGAAAAAAATCCCACTTCCGGTTCATTAAATTAACTGTTTTTTTTTTTTATTTTTACTAAAAATCACTATTTTTATCATACACAATAAATATCAAGAAGCTTAAAATAATTTAAAAGGTCAAAATAAAACAATGAAAAAATGATGAAAAATTGTTTTAAAAAAAAAAACTACTTCCGGCTTACGAATTCTGACCAAAACCCTACCAGCTCTAAGTTAGTACATAAAGGATAGAAATATAAATTTTCAGCTTAATACGTTCAGGGGTGTGGACAGAGTAGTGGGCACTACATTTTTGACCTTCGTACGAAAAAAAAATCCCACTTCCGGTTCATTAAATTAACTGTTTTTTTTTTTTTTTTTACTAAAAATCACTATTTTTATCATACACAATAAATATCAAGAAGCTTTAAATAATTTAAAAGGTCAAAATAAAACAATGAAAAAATAATGAAAAATTGTTTTAAAAAAAAAAACTACTTCCGGCTTACGAATTCTGACCAAAACCCTACCAGCTCTAAGTTAGTACATAAAGGATAGAAATATAAATTTTCAGCTTAATACGTTCAGGGGTGTGGACAGAGTAGTGGGCACAACATTTTTGACCTTTCTACGAGGAAAAAATCCCACTTCCGGTTCATTAAATTAAGTGTTTTTTTTTTATTTTTACTTAAAATCACTATTTTATCATACACAATAAATATCAAGAAGCTTAAAATAATTTAAAAGGTCAAAATAAAACAATGAAAAAATGATGAAAAATTGTTTTAAAAAAAAAAACTACTTCCGGCTTACGAATTCTGACCAAAACCCTACCAGCTCTAAGTTAGTACATAAAGGATAGAAATATAAATTTTCAGCTTAATACGTTCAGGGGTGTGGACAGAGTAGTGGGCACAACATTTTTGACCTTTCTACGAGGAAAAAATCCCACTTCCGGTTCATTAAATTAAGTGTTTTTTTTTTATTTTTACTTAAAATCACTATTTTTATCATACACAATAAATATCAAGAAGCTTAAAATAATTTAAAAGGTCAAAATAAAACAATGAAAAAATGATGAAAAATTGTTTTAAAAAAAAAAACTACTTCCGGCTTACGAATTCTGACCAAAACCCTACCAGCTCTAAGTTAGTACATAAAGGATAGAAATATAAATTTTCAGTTTAATACGTTCAGGGGTGTGGACAGAGTAGTGGGCAGAGTAGGGGTGTGGACAGAGTAGTAGTGGTATAATAATTTTTTACTTTATCTATTTACGTAGTAACAATAGATGAAGTTTTGTGATCATGCGAAAATTCGAACTCGAGATTTTGACTGATTCGAACTCAGAATCGATCACTGATCACGTTTTCATGATCTAGAAAAAATGTGTGTGTGTGTGTGTGTGTGTGTGTGTGTGTCTGTGTGTGTGTCTGTGTGTGTGTCTGTGTGGGTGTGTATTTTGGGGATATTTTTAACACCGTTAGTCCTATCGAACTGAAACTTAGTATCGGTTACTGAAATTCTTATCGACACGACGTAAATTTTTTTCAAATTTTTAAGTTGACCGGAAATGGTACCTCGCCTTATAGGTGTCCTCTTTTTTTAGGTTTTTGAATTCAATTATCTCCCAAACCACTAACTGAATCGGACTGAATTTTTTTTAAATATAATACAAATAATAATTTTTATAACCTCATATTTTTTAAATATTTTTATCTGAACCGGAAGCAGTACTTTTACTATAGAGAATCGAAGTTTTTTATGTTTTTTTCAAAAACCTTTTGGTTTATTGAACTGAAATTTCATATCTAGAAGTTTAAGTTTAATACCAAGTTAATTATAAAATTTAGTTAGCATCCGTCAACCGGAAGTAGCAGTTTACTCTTGTTCGATTTTTCTTCCACTATTTTTTTCGACCCCTTAAACATGTGTGTTCGTCACAAAAAAATTCAAGTATAATTCTTGTTGCAATTTGATGAAACTGAAAAAAAATTATTAATAATTATTTTAAATTATTTAAAGCTTCTTGTGTATGATAAAAATAGTGATTTTTAGTAAAAATAAAAAAAAAAACAGTTAATTTAATGAACCGGAAGTGGGATTTTTTTCTCGTAGGAAGGTCAAAAATGTAGTGCCCACTACTCTGTCCACACCCCTAAACGTATTAAGCTGAAAATTTATATTTCTATCCTTTATGTACTTACTTAGATCTGGTAGGGTTTTGGTCAGAATTCGTAAACCGAAAGTAGTATTTTTTTTTAAAACGATATTTCATTATTTTATTTTGACCTTTTAAATTGTTTTAAGCTTCTTGATATTTAATGTGTATAGTAAAAATAGTGATTTTAAGTAAAAATAAAAAAAAAATTACTTAATTTAATGAACCGGAAGTGGGATTTTTTTCCTCGTAGAAAGGTCAAAAATGTTGTGCCCACTACTCTGTCCGCACCCCTGATCGTATTAAGCTGAAAATTTATATTTCTATCCTTTATGTACTAACTTAGAGCTGGTAGGGTTTTGGTCAGAATTCGTAAACCGAAAGTAATATTTTTTTTTAAAACAATATTTCATTATTTTATTTTGACCTTTTAAATTGATTTAAGCTTCTTGATATTTATTGTGTATAATAAAAATAGTAATTTTAAGTAAAAATAAAAAAAATCACTTAATTAATTGAACCGGAAGTGGGATTTTTTCCTCGTAGAAAGGTCAAAAATGTTGTGCCCACTACTCTGTCCACACCCCTGAACGTATTAAGCTGAAAATTTATATTTCTATCCTTTATGTACTAACTTAGATCTGGTAGGGTTTTGGTCAGAATTCGTAAACCAGAAGTAGTATTTTTTTTTAAAACAATAATTCATTATTTTTCAATTATTTTATTTTGACCTTTTAAATTGTTTTAAACTTCTTGATATTTATTGTGTATAATAAAAATAGTGGTTTTAAGTAAAAATAAAAAAAAATTACTTAATTTAATGAACCGGAAGTGGGATTTTTTTCCTCGTAGAAAGGTCAAAAATGTTAAGCCCACTACTCTGTCCGCACCCCTGAACGTATTAAGCTGAAAATTTATATTTCTATCCTTTATGTACTAACTTAGAGCTGGTAGGGTTTTGGTCAGAATTTGTAAACCGGAAGTAGTATTTTTTTTTTAAAACAATATTTCATTATTTTATTTTGACCTTTAAAATTATTTTTATTTTCTTGATAATTAATGAGTATAATACTGATAGTGATTTTTAGTAATAAAAAAAATTTGAACAAAATCTGATAACCGGAAGTAGATCTTTTGTTTTGTGCAAGTTTCCATACATTTGCGCTCAATTTGTATCGCTATCATAGTCATCAGTTCAATATCGAATTTTGTTTTGTAACCTTCTTATATTCATCAAATACATAGATAAAGTCATGGGTTGGTCACACCAGAATTTTTTTTATTTTCATCAAATTGATACAAGAATTATACTTGAATTTTTTTGTGACGAACACACATGTTTAAGGGGTCGAAAAAAATAGTGGAAGAAAAATCGAACAAGAGTAAGCTGCTACTTCCGGTTGACGGATGCTCACTAAATTTTATAATTAACTTGGTATTAAACTTAAACTTCTAGATATGAAATTTCAGTTCAATAAACCAAAAGGTTTCTGAAAAAAACATAAAAAACTTCGATTCTCTAGAGTAAAAGTACTGCTTCCGGTTCAGATAAAAATATTTAAAAAATATGAGGTTATAAAAATTATTATTTGTATTATATTTAAAAAAAATTCAGTCCGATTCAGTTAGTGGTTTGGGAGATAATTGAATTCAAAAACTTAAAAAAAGAGGACACCTATAAGGCGAGGTACCATTTCCGGTCAACTTAAAAATTTGAAAAAAATTTACGTCGTGTCGATAAGAATTTCAGTAACCGATACTAAGTTTCAGTTCGATAGGACTAACGGTGCTAAAAATATCCCCAAAATACACACCCACACAGACACACACACAGACACACACACAGACACACACACAGACACACACACAGACACACACACAGACACACACACACACACACACACACACATTTTTTCTAGATCATGAAAACGTGATCAGTGATCGATTCTGAGTTCGAATCAGTCAAAATCTCGAGTTCGAATTTTCGCATGATCACAAAACTTCATCTATTGTTACTACGTACATAGATAAAGTAAAAATACAAAGAGAAAGTAGATATTCATCACTAAAATGACCAGACAATAGCCCCGACTTACAACCTATCGAATATTTATGGGCTATTATAAAGCAAAGGGAATAAAAATAACACCCTGGGGCAAATTATGAGTTAAAAAAACTGTTGAAAATGTATGGTTTGAAGAAATTTCGGACGACATACTAAATAAAAAAGTTGTATTGTCCCCGCCGGCAGGTACCATCCCATCATAGAAGCAAGACGATTGTCTAGTAATTATTATATTACTATTTATTGTTGTCATATGTTCATTGCCTATGTATTTTAATTCATAGAAAAATATATACTGTAATATTATTTTAGCTAGAGACATTTGAAATACATATAAGAAAAATGCCCTATTTTGCATGTTTTTTTAAAATTCGTATCTCGCCTTAATTTAAAAATATAAATAATCTTTTTTAATCGTAAAACATGTTAAATAGTTGAAATCAAATAATAAAACCAAAAAAACTTGTGTATAGCTTCATGTAATTTAAAAAAATCGAAAACATCGAACAATAGAAAGTGATGCGATTTCTCTGCATGTTACTGTACTTTCATATAAACTGACCACCAATACTTTCATATATGTATGTATGTACGAGCCGTTTTATGTATTTGAAAGTGGCAGAAGTTCAATTTTAAGTTACAAAAACATGGAACCATTTTTGGAACTTAAAAATGTTATTTCCGTTTAACTTAATACACAAATTTTTATCACTTATTTTAATTCGATATGTCCAAAATCTCGGAAAAGTAGAATAAACGTATTACAGACCACCAGTGTTTTTAAATATTGTTGAATGCAAAACATTATATTTAATGTTTTGCGAAATATTTCTCGAAATGAAGAAAAGTGGACCTGTGAAAAGTGGATATGTACATACATATGTATGTATGTATGTATGCACATGATTTACACTATCATACAAATATACATATATTGCAAATGCATTATAAAAACAATTGGGAAGAATTTTTTCACGAATGCTTATTATGTATGAGTAAATATTGCTCCATATATTTTTTCACTCGGATAATACAATAAAAAAAAAAAGCCAAATATAAATGTTTTATTTTATAGTAATTGAAAACACCTGTCGTTACTTGAGCGGACGAAAGTTTATTAAAATCCTGAATTTACATATGCAGAAAATATTGCATCCCTTGACCCTCCTAAAAACTGTCGACGGTCCAAATTAGACTACCATAAAATCGTATACTAAATTTGGTGGTTTTTAATTGAAAACTGTAAATTTGTATCGTGAACAAACAAATATTTAACTTTATATACCTATAGTTAAATAGTACAATAGATTTATTAGAAAGTAGCTTTCAGTTCGAGGAAAAACTTTAATTTCTTTGGCATTCCAATATATGTATTGAGCTCGTTTAAGTATTGAGGTAGTGTAGTATTAATTTAAAAAAAAAATAGTATGTATATCAAAAAGAAATATTGAAAATTTTCAATGTATCAAAACGGATGATATATTCCAAATAACTATACATTGTCAAAGCAAAAGCTCATAAACTGAATAAATATGTACGTACTCAGTTTGAAGGTACAATGTTTTTGTTCACAATTCGAGCATGCTTCGATTCGGGCGTAATCGTACTAGCGCACCGCCGAGATATATTAACGTCTAAATTACTGTGGCAGTTATCTATTATGGTCCCTCGGATTCGTAGTTATGGAATTTCGGGGAGAGCTACCCCCTGGGCTTTGTTAATTTGTCTAGAATTCGAATCTGAGGTGTAAACCGCACGGAATATTAGTCTGAAATGTCGAAACAACCCTACCCACCTATACACCATTTGCACACATTAACTTTATGACGGTTCTCGCAACAACAATGTTCGCACATGGAACTATTATTATTAGACATTCCTTGAAATTTGAACGGAGCAAATGTGTGTTAAATGCCTATACGTATGTATACATTTTTATTATTAATATTAACATAACAGTCGTCCGAGAGAGGGTTGAATGTGTACTTAGTATATCAGCAAAACCTTCCGTGCGCATCGAAAGTACAATGTTACCAAAGTTAACCACATTGTAAACTTCAATCTCAAATATTATAACAATAAATAAAAATATTACATTCAGAAAAACGGCAAACGCTGAAAGTAAACAATCCTTTATTGAAACGCCGCACAATTCCTTGTGTTTAGGAAGGACGACGTTGGCTTTAGATACCAACATATTTCCTAGATATTTTTGTTAAGCTTATTTTAGCAAATATTTAATCTGTTCCGACTATATGAACATATAAATAAACAAATAAAGTAAATTACTTAAAGAGGCTGCTTTTTATTATCTCTTACTTTATTATTAATCATCATCATTATTCGCAGTGTTTCGTCTTATTTCATCGTAGTTTTGAATTTTGGGACGATTTATTTTAATTGGTGTGGAAGTCTCGGAATATCAATGGATTAAAATGGCATCAATATTACGTCGCTTTGAAATAAATTTAGTTTACATAAAGGTTGAGTTATATATATATATATATATATATATATATATATATATATATATATATATATATATATATATATATATATATATATATATATATATATATATATATATATATATATATATATATATATATATATATATATATATATATTATTCACAGCCATTCGCCATTCACCGTTGAATGAAGTTCTCTCCAACATACTTCCATTCATCTCTGTTTTGGACCACTCTCATCCATCTCATCCCACACATTTTTCTGATTTCATCCACCCATCTCCCCTTCGGTCTTCCTTGCACCCATTTATATTCTCTCAGGTACCATTTGAGCACATCCTTTATCTACCTTTCATCCATTCTTCTAGCTACTTAACCCACCCATTTCTATTTCAATCTCTTTACTCTCTCCATTACATCAACCACCTTTGTCATACTTTTAACCCGTGTATTCCGTTTTCTACTTCTCCTAGTTATGCCAAGCATACAGCGTTCCATACTTCTTTCAACGAACTGAACCTTATGCAGCATTCTTGCGTTTAATACCCTATTTTGAAACCATACGTTTTCACTGGCAAGACACGTTGATCTTATTATTAATAATATAAATAAATTACAGTTTTTTTCCTTTAACATTACAGTTTATTTATATTTTCATCACACATTAGACATGTGTGATGAAAAAATAAAATCAAAATCAAAACGATGCTTTATATATTTCGATTTCCTAAATATGAGATGTAATGTGAATTTACATGAAAAAAGTGTAAGCAATTTTTAAAACACTTAGACAAATGTATAAACGTCGATATAACATATATGTATGTATTACATGAATTAATATCAATATTGACTTTGTACGTAAATGAAAATTTATAATCTAATAGCGTTTCGTATTGCGATTGTATTGAACGGTTCAACTAATATTATATCAATCTATAAAATCATTAAAAAAATTGCGAGTTAATATGTTATCAATTACACACGTGTCAATGGATATCGACTGATACATAATCCATTTTTTTTACATGATGTCAATCGTTAGGCACGAGGAAGTGATATGGATACTTTAGGACTTTCACGTCACCTAAAAGCGTATCGACACATTCTATCCCTCTCTTTGTTAAGGCGATAGTGAGCGTGAAAGAGAGGGCGAACCATCCAAACTAAGGAGTGTGTTCAACGAAACCGACAATTACTCGAGTTGATGTATTTATTATGCACGGCGGGGATGAAAAAATGCGAACGAGCGCGCGAGCTCAATTAATCTCGTATAAATTTGGAATTTATTCGCAATAATAAATAGGGCGGTTTTCGTTTGCGCTCTCGGTTTTACGCAAATTTAAATTGAATTAGAGAGAGTACCCCTTGTACCCACCTACAGCCTCTGATTTATAGCCGTGGAAAAATGTGGCAGAACAAACAACTGCAGACAAGAAGAACCCCCAACCTTTAAAAAAAAAAAACAAATAAAGAGAAACATTTCTCGAAGAACAAGATAAGCCTCTCTAGCCGCAACTTCTTAATTCTAATTTACCTACTGTCGTCGGTTTCTTCGGTGCGGCGAATCTATGTATAAATACCGTGCAACAACTGCCTACTACACATATAATAGATATATAAAAAAAATGTATTGCATATTGTGAATCTAGAATTAAATTTACAACAATTACCAAAAATATCTTTATATTTGTAGAATTAGTAGGGAAAAATAAATATAAAGTAGGTACTATTTATATAAAGAAGAATGGCAATTTTTCCACTATAATTTTTTTCCGAATTTCAACCGTCCGAATAACGTCTGAAAATTAGAATAATCTCATATAAATATCAGAATAGGCAAAAAATTACACATTTTTTGCAACGAGATTTTAATGAAATTACATTATTTCTTATCTTATCTCGACACAGTCATAAAAATGATATTTTATAATTGAATGCTAGAAAATTTTTCAACTTGATTTGTTTTTAGCTGTATGTACTCGAAGATAATATATATTTATTTAGCTATCAAAATATATATAATTTCTATATAAAAATCATAATACTGGACATTGGCAGAAACATAGTTCTGGTCTTGCTCCAGAACTATGTTTCTGCCAATTCGGGCCCGAAATAATTTGCTTGTTGACTCACCCCTATCAAGAACCATTTGACAGCTAAACCTGCTGTCTGGGGCTCTCATTGTTTTTACTGCATCATATATGTACATAGTTCTGTCAGGCATCATATTTTGAATGACTTATTAATTATTTATGTAGTTTTATTATGAAATATTATTATTTTTTAATGTGTATTTATTATATAATATAATACATTTATATTATTAATAATACGATCAATGTGTCTTGCCATTGTATGTAGATGTATGGATGCAAAATTGAGTATTGAATGATAGAATGCAGCACAAGTTTCAGTGCACACAAAGACGTATGGAAAGCTGTGTGCTTGACATAACGAGGAGAAAAGTAAAAGGAATGCATGGATTAGAAGTATGACAATAGTAGTTTAAGTAATGGTAAGAGTTAAGTTATTGAACTCGAAATGGGTGGGTTACATAGCTAGAAGATTGGAAAAAAACTGGAGAAAAAAAGTGTTCCAATTGTACCCGAGAGAATGTAAATCGGTACAGGGAGGGGAGATGGGAGGATAAAATCAGAAAAATGTGTGGGATGAGAATCGCATCCCACACATCTCATATGGATGAGAGTGGTCCAAAACAGAGACGAATGGAAGTATGTAAGTTGGAGAGGCATTTGCTATCCATTCAGCAGTGGATGGCAAATGGCTCTGAATTATGATGATATGTTTTGGCAAAAGCATCTACAATAGATAAAAGCAAAAGATGATGTGTTTGTCAAAAGCATCTGAATTATGATATGTTTGTCAAAAGCATCAAATAAAATATATATATATATATATATATATATATATATATATATATATATATATATATATATATATATATGTATATATATATATATATATATATATATATATATATATATATATATATATATATATATATATACATATACATATATATATATATATATATATATATATATATATATATATATATGTATGTATAAATCAATTTTTATGTAAACGAAATTGATTTTAAAACGACGAATTTTTCATACCATTTTAATCTATTGATATTTGAAACCGCGAAACTTCCACACCAATTAAAATATATCGTCTCAAAATTCGAAACTACAATGAAATAAAACAAAACCGGGCCGACATTGACCCTGAACAAAAAAATAAAAGAATAATTTTACCATCATAAGGAGCGATCGATAACAAAAGGCAGCACGTTTTCACTACAAAGTGAAAACGTGCTGAAAAAATAAAATGAAAAATGGTAAAATACAAGAAAACCCATGAGCAGCAGTGACACGTGACTTTTTTTCCATGTCTGCACATTTCTATGCGCGCTATGTGGTATTTCATAAGGACAGAGGGGGGTGCTCGATGACCCCACACGGTCGTACCCCATGGTGTGGTCTAGCCCTTAAGCCCTCGCCGTCAAATGACAAGGGTTGCCGCATTTTTTTGTCTTCGGATTAATGATTTGGAAAATTGCGGGCGGCGCGCGTGACCCTGGACCCACCATAGGAAAATAACCAACTCTCCCCATCCCCTAAAACTCCATCAACCCCGGCGTGTGTTTTCGCTTGTTCGGATTAGAGGCGACAATCGATTCAATTAACCGATTTTTCACGTTTGTTTTAATTTATTTTTATTTTTTATTTATCCCAGAAAAGTTACCCGTTAGTCACCGCAAGCCTTCCGAGCAAACTTTGCAAGTATAACAATATTATTCGATATAATTATAGGCGGCTTTGAAGTTCGTGTCGAATTTCTGAATCGTCGTCGTCATTATAACCGTTGTTACAACTGAACTCAACTTTGAACGTTCAAATTTTGAGCTTTCGCTGTTAAGCGTAAAATTTAATTAAAACGCGGGTCTTCGTAACGAATATTCGACGCGCGTAATAATATGTCGTTTTGATCGTATAAATGAAGACTAATCAGTGGTAGCAGAGGGGGATTTAATTAATTCTGCTGGAAAATATTTTGATGACGTGCAATAATTGAACGAGAGATAAAAGTGGGTTTGGAATGTTATGGAAATTTATAGCCTGAATAGGCACACAAATACGGACCGGATCGACAATTTAGTTAAAAAATAATTGACGGTGTGTTATAAATTCAAAAATAACTCAATCATTAAAATACTAATATCTTTTGCGTATGTAGATATGAACAGATGGCATAGGTCATATTATACATATATGTATACTTAATTAATAATGAACTCTTCAAATGTATATATTATAATATGGCTCTAATTTTTGCGTTGTAATAAGAACATATAAATCTTACATGATACATGTATATCGCATAATTTCAACTATATCTATTGTATATACATACATACATATATATGTTTCTGTCAAAGTGTGTTACCATTATCTAGCGCTTTAGATAATTAATTTTTCGAATACGAATTAATTAGTAGATACATTGTAAATACATTTATATGTTTCTAAAGGCGAAAATGCATTTTCACCGGTGCTTGCCAGTAATTATATGTATTCGACATATAATTCGACATCGACATTTTAATTTTGTTTTACGGAAGGCTTTGGGATTCAATAATGCACTATTATTACTTACTATTTCGAATTGAGGAGAAGAATTTCATATTACGATAACCCAAAGAATGTATTTTAAACAAAAGTGTGATTTTCCGACACAAAACAGATCGCATTAAAAGCTTAGGTTTTTTTGAATTACATAAATTAAATCGGAAATAATCGGAATACAACGAAGAACAGAATACATATTTGACTGATTCAGACCTGTCCGATTGAAAATCCGTCGGATAGATGAAAAATATTTTAACTAGCCAAAATGTATTGCAACTGGTAAATACACTTTGACTGTAACATATTATATATGTATACAAACATGTAAAGTATCAGTAGATGGAGTAGTTTTTCGATTTAGGTGTAGAATAAACACAAAAAAGTGAAAACAATTTCTAAATTGACCAATAATTTGTTTTCTTCAACAAGTTTACATATATGTATGTATATATGTATATAAAATACATATGTATACATTTCTAGGAATTGCTTTATTTGCAAAAAAGAGTAAAAATATTTTCTAAAGAAAATAGGCTAATAAAATCATACACTTATCATGATGCAAATATAATAAATGAAGAAATAAAAAGACGATTAACAGCCTAAATTTGACAACCCAACATTCCACTTTTATTTTTTCAAACAAATAAAAGCGAAAAGAAAGCGACGAAACACCAAGAACATCCGAATGAGCAGCCAAGCTAACAGCGCTCATCAAAGTAATGTGCTTGGATTTTACAGCTCTCTTACTTAATAAAATAGAATAAATTAACCCTGAAAAAGCAGCAGCAACGTTAACCCTATCCAGACCTCTGGCTGAGGGGTTGTTTACGGTCGACCGCTAGACCTTATCATATTCAAATTCATTTGGCGGATGGAAAAAAAGTGGAAAAGCCCGTCGGAAAATATAAACACTTAGAAATTCGCAGTAAACGAGGCCAGATGAAATATCAGCGGTAAATATTTGAAGCGGTAATATTACACTTGAGGTGCGTTTCAGTTTCATCGGAAGCCAAATGAGACCTGTCCCGGAAGTCCACTTTGAAAATGTGTTTCATTTGGACCATTCTTTTCATTGTGTCACCCTGACTGACGATTAGAAACACTCTGAAAATATTTAAAAATATTTTTCATCATATACACACATACATATATGCGAGGCATGACGTTTAATTAAAAGTATATATAGTAAATTCAAGCATGTTTTGGATATCTGTATAAATCTTTAATTATCATTATATGAACTGTATCAAACTTATGCTACGTAAAGTTAGAATTTTCATATATGTTTACACATACATAATAAATATATACATATACATATATATTCCAACATTCCAATTGTTAATATAGAAACTAATAACTAAATCTCATCACTCTCTTCACTATATTTACTACCTTTGTCAAAAATTTCACCTCTCCTCCTTATTATTATTTCATCGCACTTATTTGAGTGCATTGGACTTTGTGTAGCATGTTGGCATTCAACGTCTAAATTTCACATCCAAACATCATCATAGGCAGAGCACATTGATAGATGATCTTTTTCATCTGGCAGTGGCATTTTTGATTTAAAACCAGCAATAATTTGCCCAGATGCGCTTTATCCTACAAATTTCACACGTCTCTTTATTTCCTCTTCTACACTACCAGACATATCTATTATTTGTCCTCAATATTAATTATTAATGGCTACTTCTACTATTTTATCATCTAATGAAAAGCTATCAGGCAAGCAATAACTAAACATATTTTTTATTTATTTATACAGGCATACATCCATTTTTACACGACATCTATGGTCACACATTGTATAGTAGTATAAAGTATAAAATAAAAGTATTAGTAAGTATTGTTCAAGGCCAATTACAAACATCGATTAACTATCATTGATACATATATGGACAATTTTGCAGTATTAAATAAACCAGCCAATTCAAGTTGCTGAAACCAATGTAGAATTTTGCAAGAAATAGGAGAGGGTTGTCAATTTGATGGAAACGTCTCGATTAAATCAGATCAATTGGAAAATTCTGATAGGAAACGATCCATCTTGGAGTCACATATCCAAGATCTGGCCAGCAGCACAAAGCCAGGGATAGAGCCCGTGACCAAACAATTGAAAGTATTACACGCGCAACACTGAGAAATGATATTTTGTATTTGTATATACAAAAAATGTAAATCTAAACCTGGTCTATACTCAATGGGGGTAGTAGCGTTTAGTGCACTTTTTAATCACATCTCGTACGTGCAACTTTAATTACTTTCTAGCACATTTGTATATATGTATGTACATACTTACATAGTGGGAAAATTTCATCGAGAGCATTCGAGAACGTCCGTTGCAATTGTGACGACCGTGTACCGTTTGTTCTAATGGGTCTGCAGTTGTCGATAAAACTAACGGCAGTTACAACTGGCAGAGTAGAAATGTGAACATCTCTAATGCAGCTTTACGAGCGACACTCCTCCACACATTTTGGCACTATACACTCCACATGCACACTCGTTCCAAATTTTAGATCGCGAAAGCCATTCTTTAAAGGTCTCGGCGTGAAATAAATTCACCCGCCTAATATTCTCCACTGGCGTGCGGGTATATTTATTTACGTTCGGCGGAATAGTGTTCGAATTTAAGTGGTGGCCGCGGTTTAGTTGGTACAATTTTTGCAGTTGTTCGAGTGGGTTTTGTTGTCGTAGCGCTTCGTAGCTAAAACGCCGTAGTAATGGAGACAAATGGCCCCCGTGTTAATAAATGTCCGCCTGTCCCGCAACTAAGGACACACCATCCTCTTTTCATCCCCTTACTCCTCTTTACATCCTGTCTCTCAACCCCGCTCCTCATCCCTTCTGGAATTTCAGAACAACTGACACACTCTAGATTTGAAAATTTGTCCTATCATATAATATATCAGCGGTGTCGTGCTAAATAAAAAAAATAAACAGGTCGGTGTTTAATTTTTACGACCCCCCGTCACTTTTTTCTTTACTAAAAGAACGTTGTATCCTAATATTGGTATTTCAAATAATTATAAAAAAATAGAATAATAATTAACAAATATTCTTACTTGTTGAAATTATGATGTATATTTTTATCTATATATATAAAAATCAATGTCTGTCTGTCTTGAATAGGCTCCCAAGCCACTGAACCGATTGCGATGAAACTTTCAGGATTTGTTGTATGTATGTCCGGGAAGATTACTGTGAAAAGAAAAATGGGAAAATATCTCTTAATAATAATATTCGTAATTACGATTCGTCATTCGTATTATCGACACGAAAGTATGAAGCGCCATTGTTGTCAAGGAAATTTGTTTGTTGACAACCACGACAACTAGTTGGTTTTTGACTACACGGCTTTGAAAAGACGTTTTTTGATCTCCAACCATCACTTGAAACGAGATATACAAGTCAGCCAACTCCAACCATTATTTGAAATGCGACGTCTGCCAACTGAAGAAATCAAATTCGTATTAGATCGCGGGCAAAGCAACGGAAAGCCTTAACAAACGGAAGGCGAAAACATTAACAACAAATACAAAAACAAAGGAACATTTACATTACCAGTGTTTTTATTGATAGGTAAAGTAGGAAACTACCATTTTATACATTTAAATAAAAAAGGCTCCTAAAACATTCAACCGATTACGATGGAATTTTTAGGATTTGTTGTATGCATTGTCCGGGAAGCTGTAGCAGAACAAGATAAAACAAAATTAACGAGACGCTTTGTAAAAGAACACACCACAAAGGAGATTATGAAGGTTCATTTAAGACACTATTGGCAAAAGACATCAGGTCACTAGGCAAAACGACCATTTTGTCATACGATCACAGTGCGTTGACAAGAGAAAATTATTTTATCGCTACCGCAAATTCTGCATATTCTGGCCAAGCTATGGGAAGAGTATTGGCAGACATGTATTTCCGTGAGTGCAAATATTAAAAATTTCATTGTATCTATTTATTTTAATTTGACATGTAACGAAAATTTAAGGCGGTGCTAGATATTTCCACTTGATTGGTAAAATAAAATAGGGAACGGGAACGGGAATGAGAACGGTAACGGGAATTACAGGCGTTATTATGGCATTGCAATGCATGCCGGGTTCAGCTAGTAAGGTTTAGTTTAGGTTTGGTGAGGTAAGCAAGTTTTGAGGATATATTTGCATTGTCAAATTCTTTGATTTCGGTGATGGTTAGGTTAGTTTGGGTTAGGTTTGGTGAGGTAAGCACGTTTTGTGGATATTTTTGCAATGTCGAATTCTTTGATTTCGGTGATGGTTAAGGTTAGGTTGGGTTCGGATTGGTGAGGTTAGCACGTTTTGTGGATATTTGGGCAATGTCGAATTCTTCGATTTCGGTGATGGTTAGGTTAGTTTAAATTAGGTTTGGTGAGGTAAGCAAGTTTTGTGGATATTTTTGCATTGTCAAATTCTTTGATTTCGGTGATGGTTAGGTAAGGTTGGGTTAGGTTAAGTGAGGTTAGCACGTTTTGTGTATATTTTTGCAATGTCGAATTCATTGATTTCGGCGATGGTTAGGTTAGGTTGGGTTAGGTTTCGTGAAGTAAGCACGTTTTGTGAATATTTTTGCATTGTCAAATTCTTTGAATTCGGTGATGGTTAGGTTAGGTTAAGCTAGGTTTTGAGAGGTTAGCACGTTTTGTGGATATTTTTGCAATGTCGAATTCTTTGATTTCGGTGATGGTTAGGTTAGGTTGGGTTAGGTTTGGTGAGGTTAGCACGTTTTGTGTATATTTTTGTAATGTCGAATTCATTGATTTTGGTGATGGTTAGGTTAGGTTGGGTTAGCTTTGGTGAGGTTAGCACGTTTTGTGTATATTTTTGCAATGTCCAAGTCTTTGATTTCGGTGATGGTAGGGTTAGGTTGGGTTAGGTTTGTTGATGTTATCACGTTTTGTGTATATTTTTGCAATGTCGAATTCATTGATTTCGGCGATGGTAAGGTAAGGTTGGGTCAGGTTTCGTGAAGTAAGCACGTTTTGTGAATTTTTTTTGCATTCTCAAATTCTTTGATTTCGGTGATGGTTAGGTTAGGTTGGGTTAGGTTTTGTGAGGTTAGCACTTTTTGTGGATATATTAGCAATGTCGAATTCTTGGATTTCGGCGATTGTTAGGTTAGGTTGGGTTAGGTTTGGTGAGGTTAGAAGGTTTTGTGGATATTTTTGCATTTTCAAATTCTTTGATTTCGATGATGGTTAGGTTAGGTTGGGTTTGGTTTTGTGAGGTAAGAACTTTTTGTGGATATTTTGGCAATGTCGAATTCTTTGATTTCGGTGATGGTTAGGTTAAGTTGGGTTAGGTTTGGTGAGGTTAGCACGTTTTGTGTATATTTTTGCAATGTCCAAGTCTTTGATTTCGGTGATGGTAAAGTTAGGTTGGGTTAGGTTTGTTGATGTTATCACGTTTTGTGTACATTTTTGAAATGTCGAATTCATTGATTTCGGCGTTGGTTAGGTTAGCTTGGGTTAGGTTTCGTGAAGTAAGCACGTTTTGTGAATATTTTTGCATTGTCAAATTCTTTGATTTCGGTGATGGTTAGGTTAGGTTGGGTTAGGTTTTGTGAGGTAAGCACTTTTTGTGGATATATTGGCAATGTCAAATTCTTTGATTTCGGTGATGGTAAGGTTAAGTTGGGTTAGGTTAAGTAAGGTAAACACGTTTTGTGTATATTTTTGTAATGTCGAATTCATTGATTTCGGTGATGGTTAGGTTAGGTTGGGTTAGGTTTGGTGAGGTTAGCACGTTTTGTGTATATTTTTGCAATGTCGAATTCATTGATTTCGGCGTTGGTTAGGTTAGCTTGGGTTAGGTTTCGTGAAGTATGCACGTTTTGTGAATATTTTTGCATTGTCAAATTCATTGATTTCTGTGATTGTTAGGTTAGGTTGGGTTAGGTTTGCTAAAGTAAGCACGTTTTGTGTATATTTTTGCAATGTCTTATTCTTTGATTTCGGTGATGGTTAGGTTAGGTTAGGTTAGGTTTCGTGAAGTTAGCACCTCCTGTGTATATTTTTGCAATGTCCAATTCTTTCATTTCGGTGATGGTTAGGTAAGGTTGGGTTAGGTTTGGTGAGGTTAGCACGTTTTGTGGATATTTTGGCAATGTCGAATCCTTTGATTTCGGTAATGGTTAGGTTAGGTTGGGTTAGTTTTCGTGAAGTTAGCACGTTTTGTGTATATTTTTGCAATGTCCATGTCTATGATTTCGATAATGGTAAGGTTAGGTTGGGTTAGGTTTGTTGATGTTATCACGTTTTGTGTATATTTTTGCAATGTCGAATTCATTGATTTCGGCGATGGTTAGGTAAGGTTGGGTCAGGTTTCGTGAAGTAAGCACGTTTTGTGAATTTTTTTTGCATTGTCAAATTCTTTGATTTCGGTGATGGTTAGGTTAGGTTGGGTTAGGTTTTGTGAGGTTAGCAATTTTTTGTGGATATATTGGCAATGTCGAATTTTTGGATTTCGGCGATTGTTAGGTTAGGTTGGGTTAGGTTTGGTGAGGTTAGAAGGTTTTGTGGATATTTTTGCATTTTCAAATTCTTTGATTTCGATGATGGTTAGGTTAGGTTTGGTTTTGTGAGGTTAGAACTTTTTGTGGATATTTTGGCAATGTCGAATTCTTTGATTTCGGTGATGGTTAGGTTAAGTTAGGTTAGGTTTGGCGAGGTTAGCACGTTTTGTGTATATTTTTGCAATGTCCAATTCTTTCATTTCGGTGATGGTTAGGTTAAGTTGGGTTAGGTTTAGTGAGGTAAGCACGTTTTGTGTATATTTTTGTAATGTCGAATTCATTGATTTCGGTGATGGTTAGGTTAGGTTGGGTTAGGTTTGGTGAGGTTAGCACGTTTTAAGTATATTTTTGCAATGTCGAATTCATTGATTTCGACGTTGGTTAGGTTAGCTTGGGTTAGGTTTCGTGAAGTAAGCACGTTTTGTGAGAATTTTTGCATTGTCAAATTCTTTGATTTCGGTGATGGTTAGGTTAGGTTGGGTTAGGTTTTGTGAGGTAAGCACTTTTTGTGGATATATTGGCAATGTCAAATTCTATGATTTCGGTGATGGTTAGGTTAAGTTGGGTTAGGTTAAGTGAGGTAAGCACGTTTTGTGTATATTTTTGTAATGTCGAATTCATTGATTTCGGTGATGGTTAGGTTAGGTTGGGTTAGGTTTGGTGAGGTAAGCACGTTTTGTGTATATTTTTGCAATGTCCAATTCTTTCATTTCGGTGATGGTTAGGTTAAGTTGGGTTAGGTTTAGTGAGGTAAGCACGTTTTGTGTATATTTTTGTAATGTCGAATTCATTGATTTCGGTGATGGTTAGGTTAGGTTGGGTTAGGTTTGGTGAGGTTAGCACGTTTTGTGTATATTTTAGCAATGTCCAAGTCTTTGATTTCGGTGATGGTAAGGTTAGGTTGGGTTAGGTTTGTTGATGTTATCACGTTTTGTGTATATTTTTGCAATGTCGAATTCATTGATTTCGGCGATGGTTAGGTTAGGTTGGGTTAGGTTTCGTGAAGTAAGCACGTTTTTTGAATATTATGGCCTTGTCAAATTCTTTGATTTCGGTGATGGATAGGTTAGGTTGGGTTAGGTATTGTGAGGTTAGCACTTTTTGTGGATATTTTAACAATGTCGAATTCTTTGATTTCAGTGATGGTAAGGTTAAGTTGGGTTAGGTTTAGTGAGGTAAGCACGTTTTGTGTATATTTTTGTAATGTCGAATTCATTGATTTCTGTGATGGTAAGGTTAGGTTGGGTTAGGTTTGCTAAAGTAAGCACGTTTTGTGTATATTTTTGCAATGTCCAATTCTTTAATTTCGGTAATGGTTAGGTTAGGTTGGGTTAGGTTTGGTGAGGTTAGCACGTTTTGTGGATATTTTGGCAATGTCCAAGTCTTTCATTTCGGTGATGGTTAGGTAAGGTTGGGTTAGGTTTGGTGAGGTGAGCACGTTTTGTGTATTTTTTTGCAATGTCTAATTCGTTGATTTCTTTGATGGTAAGGTTAGGTTGGGTTAGGTTTGGTGAGGAAAGCACGTTTTTTGGATATTTTTGCAATGTCGAATTCTTCGATTTTGGTGATGGTTAGGTTAGTTCGGGTTAGGTTTGGTGAGGTAAGCAAGTTTTGTGGATATTTTTGCATTGTCAAATTCTTTGAATTCGGTGATGGTTATGTAAGTAGTGTTAGGTTTAGTGAGGTAAGCACGTTTTGTGTTTATTTTTGCAATGTCGATTTCATTGATTTCGGTGATGGTTAGGTAAGGTTGGGCTAGGTTTTATGAGGTTAGCACGTTTCGTAGATATTTTGGCAATTTTGAATTCTTTGATTTCGGTGATGGTTAGGTTAGGTTGGTTAAGGTTTGGTGAAGTTAGCATGTTTTGTGTATATTTTTGCAATGTATAATTCTTTGATTTCGGTGATGGTGAGCTTAGGTTGGGCTAGGTTTTATGAGGTTAGCACGTTTTGTAGATATTTTTGCAATGTCCAATTCTTTGATTTCAGTGATAGTTAGGTTAGGTTGGGTTAGGTTTGGTGAGGTAAGCACGTTTTGTGGATATTTTTGCAATGTCAAATTCCTTGATTTCGGTGATAGTTAAGTTAGGTTGGGTTAGGTTTGGTGAGCTTAGCACGTTTTGTGGATATTTAGGCAATGTCGAATTCTTCAATTTCGGTGACGGTTAGGTTAGTTTGGGTTAGGTTCGGTGAGGTAAGCAAGTTTTGTGGATATTTTTGCATTGTCAAATTATTTGATTTCAGTGATGGTTGGGTTAGGTTTCGTGAAGTTAGCACGTTTTGTGTATTTTTTTGCAATGTCATATTCTTTGATTTCTTTGATGGTAAGGTAAGGTTGGGTTAGGTTTGGTGAGGAAAGCACGTTTTGTGGATATTTTTGCAATGTCGAATTCTTCGATTTTGATGATGGTTAGGTTAGGTTGGGTTAGGTATGGTGAGGTAGGCACGTTTTGTGGATTTTTTTGCGTCAAATTCTTTGATTTCGGTAATGGTTAGGTTAGGTTAGGTTATGTTTGGTGAGGTTAGCACGTTTTGCTTATATATTTGCAATGTCAAATTCATTGATTTCGCTGTTGGTTAGGTTAGGTTGTGTTAGGTTTCGTGAAGCTAGCACGATTTGTGTATATTTTTGCAATGTCCAATTCTTTCATTTCGGTGATGGTTAGGTTAGGTTGGGTTAGGTTTGGTGAGGTAAGCACGATTTGTGGATATTTTTGCAATGTCCAATTCTTTCATTTCGGTGATGGTTAGGTAAGGTTGGGTTAAGTTTTGGTGAGGTTAGCCCGTTTTGTGGATATTTTGGCAATGTCGAATTCTTGGATTTCGGTGATAGTTAGGTTAAGTTGAGTTAGGTTTAGTGAGGTTAGCACGTTTTGTGTATATTTTTTCAATGTCAAAATCATTAATTTCGGTGATGGTTTCTTGAAGTAAGCACGTTTTGTGAAAATTTTTGCAATGTCGAATTCTTTGATTTCGGTGATGGTTAGGTTAGGTTGGGTTAGGTTTTGTGAGGTAAGCACTTTTTGTGGATATATTGGCAATGTCGAATTCTTTGATTTCGGCGATTGTTTGGTTAGGTTGGGTTAGGTTTGGTGAGGTAAGCACGTTTTGTGGATATTTTTGCATTTTCAAATTCTTTGATTTCGATGATGGTTGGGTTAGGTTGGGTTAGGTTTTGTGAGGTTAGCACTTTTTGTGGATATTTTGGCAATGTCGAATTCTTTGATTTCGGTGATGGTTAGGTTAAGTTGGGTTAGGTTTAGTGAGGTAAGCACGTTTTGTGTATATTTTTGTAATGTCGAATTCATTGATTTCGGTGATGGTAAGGTAAGGTTGGGTTAGGTTTGTTGATGTTATCACGTTTTGTGTATATTTTTGCAATGTCGAATTCATTGATTTCGGCGATGGTTAGGTTAGGTTGGGTTAGGTTTCGTGAAGTAAGCACGTTTTTTGAATATTATGGCCTTGTCAAATTCTTTGATTTCGGTGATGGATAGGTTAGGTTGGGTTAGGATTTGTGAGGTTAGCACTTTTTGTGGATATTTTGGCAATGTCGAATTCTTTGATTTCGGTGATGGTTATGTTAGGTTGGGTTAGGTTTCGTGAGGTTAGCACGTTTTGTGGAAATTTTTGCATTTTCAAATTCTTTGATTTTGATGATGGTTAGGTTAGGTTGGGTTAGGTATTGTGAGGTTAGCACTTTTTGTGGATATTTTGGCAATGTCGAATTCTTTGATTTCGGTGATTGTTAGGTTAGGTTGGGTTAGGTTTGGTGAGGTTAGCACGTTTTGTGTATATTTTTGCAGTGTCGAATTCATTGATTTCGGTGATGGTTAGGTTAGGTTGGGTTAGGTTCCGTGAGGTAAGCACGTTTTGTGGATATTTTTCCAATGTCGAATTCTTCGATTTCCGTGATGTTTATGTTAGTTTGGGCTAGGTTTGGTGGGGTAAACAAGTTTTTTGGATATTTTTGCATTGTCAAATTCTTTGATTTCGGTGATGGTTAGGTTAGGTTGGGTTAGGTTTGGTGAGGTAAGCACGTTTTGTGGATATTTTTGCATTGTCAAATTCTTTGAATTCGGTGATGGTTATGTAAGTTGTGTTAGGTTTGGTGAGGTAAGCACGTTTTGTGTATATTTTTGCAATGTCGAATTCATTGATTTCGGTGATGGTTAGGTAAGGTTGGGCTAGGTTTTATGAGGTTAGCACGTTTTGTAGATATTTTGGCAATTTTGAATTCTATGATTTCGGTGATGGTTAGGTTAGGTTGGTTAAGGTTTGGTGAAGTTAGCATGTTTTGTGTATATTTTTGCAATGTATAATTCTTTGATTTCGGTGATGGTGAGCTTAGGTTGGGCTAGGTTTTATGAGGTTAGCACGTTTTGTAGATATTTTGGCAATTTTGAATTCTTTGATTTCGGTGATGGTTAGGTTAGGTTGGGTTAGGTTTTGTGAGCTTAGCATTTTTTGTGGATATTTTGGCAATGTCGAATTCTTTGATTTCGGTGATGGTTTGGTTAGGTTGGGTTAGGTTTGGTGAGGTAAGCAAGTTTTGTGGATATCTTTGCATTGTCAAATTCTTTGATTTCGGTGATGGTTAGGTTAGGTTGGGTTAGGTTTGGTGAGGTTAGCACATTTTGTGTATATTTTTGTAATATCGAATTCATTGATTTCGGTGATGGTTAGGTAAGGGTGGGTTAGGTTTTGTGAACTTAGCACTTTTTGTGGATATTTTGGCAATGTCGATTTCTTTGATTTCGGTGATGGTAAGGTTAGGTTGGGTTAGGTTTGGTGAGGTAAGCAAGTTTTGTGGATATTTTTGCATTGTCAAATTCTTTGATTTCGGTGATGCTTAGGTTTGGTTGGGTTAGGTTTCTTGAAGTAAGCACGTTTTGTGTATTTTTTTGCAATATCGAATTCATTGATTTCTTTGATGGTAAGGTTAGGTTGGGTTAGGTTTGGTGAGGTTAGCACATTTTGTGTATATTTTTGCAATATCGAATTCATTGATTTCGGTGATGGTTAGGTTAGGGTGGGTTAGGTTTTGTGAACTTAGCACTTTTTGTGGATATTTTGGCAATGTCGAATTCTTTGATTTCGGTGATGGTTAGGTTAGGTTGGGTTAGGTTTGGTGAGGTAAGCAAGTTTTGTGGATATCTTTGCATTGTCGAATTCTTCGATTTTGGTGATGGTTAGGTTAGTTTGGGTTAGGTTTGGTGAGGTAAGCAAGTTTTGTGGATATTTTTGCATTGTCAAATTCTTTGATTTCGGTGATGGTTAGGTTAGGTTGGGTTAGGTTTGGTGAGGTAAGCAAGTTTTGTGGATATTTTTGCATTGTCAAATTCTTTGAATTCGGTGATGGTTATGTAAGTTGTGTTAGGTTTGGTGAGGTAAGCACGTTTTGTGTATATTTTTGCAATGTCGAATTCATTGATTTTGGTGATGGTTAGGTAAGGTTGGGCTAGGTTTTATGAGGTTAGCACGTTTTGTAGATATTTTGGCAATTTTGAATTCTTTGATTTCGGTGATGGTTAGGTTAGGTTGGTTAAGGTTTGGTGAGGTTAGCACGTTTTGTGGATATTTTTGCAATGTCCAATTCTTTGATTTCAGTGATAGTTAGGTTAGGTTGGGTTAGGTTTGGTGAGCTTAGCACGTTTTGTGGATATTTAAGCAATGTCGAATTCTTCAATTTCGGTGACGGTTAGGTTAGTTTGGGCTAGGTTTTATGAGGTTAGCAAGTTTTGTAGATATTTTGGCAATTTTGAATTCTTTGATTTCGGTGATGGTTAGGTTAGGTTGGGTTAGGTTTGGTGAGGTTAGCACGTTTTGTGGATATTTTTGCAATGTCCAATTCTTTGATTTCAGTGATAGTTAGGTTAGGTTGGGTTAGGTTTGGTGAGCTTAGCACGTTTTGTGGATATTTAAGCAATGTCGAATTCTTCAATTTCGGTGACGGTTAGGTTAGTTTGGGTTAGGTTTGGTGAGGTAAGCAAGTTTTGTGGATATTTTTGCATTGTCAAATTCTTTGATTTCAGTGATGGTTAGGTTAGGTTGGGTTAGGTTTCGTGAAGTTAGCACGTTTTGTGTATTTTTTTGCAATGTCTAATTCTTTGATTTCTTTGATGGTAAGGTTAGGTTGGGTTAGGTTTGGTGAGGAAAGCACGTTTTGTGGATATTTTTGCAATGTCGAATTCTTCGATTTTGTTGATGGTTAGGTTAGGTTGGCTTAGGTACGGTGAGGTAGGCACGTTTTGTGGATTTTTTTGCGTCAAATTCTTTGATTTCGGTAATGGTTAGGTTAGGTTAGGTTAGGTTTGGTGAAGTTAGCACGTTTTGCTTATATATTTGCAATGTCAAATTCATTGATTTCGCTGTTGGTTAGGTTAGGTTGGGTTAGGTTTCGTGAAGCTAGCACGATTTGTGTATATTTTTGCAATGTCCAATTCTTTCATTTCGGTGATGGTTAGGTTAGGTTGGGTTAGGTTTGGTGAGGTAAGCACGATTTGTGGATATTTTTGCAATGTCGAATTCTTGGATTTCGGTGATGGTTAGGTTAAGTTGGGTAAGGTTTAGTGAGGTAAGCACGTTTTGTGGATATTTTTGCAATGTCCAATTCTTCGATTTCTGTGATGATTTGGTTAGTTTGGGTTAGGTTTGGTGAGGTAAGCAAATTTTGTGGATATTTTTGCATTGTCAAATCCTTTGATTTTGGTGATGGTTAGGTTAGGTTGAGTTAGGTTTGGTGGGGTAAGCACGTTTTGTGTATATTTTTGCAATGTCGAATACATTGATTTCGGTGAAAGTTAGGTTAGGTTGGGTTAGGTTTGGTGAGGTTAGCACGTTTTGTGTATATTTTTGCAGTGTCGAATTCATTGATTTCGGTGATGGTTAGGTTAGTTTGGGTTAGGTTTGGTGAGGTTAGCACGTTTTGTGTATATTTTTGCAATGTCCAATTCTTTCATTTCGGTGATGGTTAGGTTAAGTTGGGTTAGGTTTAGTGAGGTAAGCACGTTTTGTGTATATTTTTGTAATGTCGAATTCATTGATTTCGGTGATGGTTAGGTTAGGTTGGGTTAAGTTTGGTGAGGTAAGCACGTTTTGTGTATATTTTAGCAATGTCCAAGTCTTTGATTTCGGTGATGGTAAGGTTAGGTTGGGTTAGGTTTGTTGATGTTATCACGTTTTGTGTATATTTTTGCAATGTCAAATTCATTGATTTCTGTGATGGTTAGGTTAGGTTGGGTTAGGTTTGCTAAAGTAAGCACGTTTTGTGTATATTTTTGCAATGTCTTATTCTTTGATTTCGGTGATGGTTAGGTTAGGTTAGGTTAGGTTTCGTGAAGTGAGCACCTCCTGTGTATATTTTTGCAATGTCCAATTCTTTCATTTCGGTGATGGTTAGGTAAGGTTGGGTTAGGTTTGGTGAGGTTAGCACGTTTTGTGGATATTTTGGCAATGTCAAATCCTTTGATTTCGGTGATGGTTAGGTTAGGTTGGGTTAGGTTTTGTGAGGTAAGCACTTTTTGTGGATATATTGGCAATGTCAAATTCTTTGATTTCGGTGATGGTTAGGTTGAGTTGGGTTAGGTTAAGTGAGGTAAGCACGTTTTGTGTATATTTTTGTAATGTCGAATTCATTGACTTCGGTGATGGTTAGGTTAGGTTGGGTTAGGTTTGGTGAGGTTAGCACGTTTTGTGTATATTTTTGCAATGTCCAATTCTTTCATTTCGGTGATGGTTAGGTTAAGTTGGGTTAGGTTTAGTGAGGTAAGCACGTTTTGTGTATATTTTTGTAATGTCGAATTCATTGATTTCGGTGATGGTTAGGTTAGGTTGGGTTTGGTTTGGTGAGGTTAGCACGTTTTGTGTATATTTTAGCAATGTCCAAGTCTTTGATTTCGGTGATGGTAAGGTTAAGTTGGGTTAGGTTTGGTGAGGTTAGCACGTTTTGTGTATATTTTTGCAATGTCAAATTCTTTGATTTCGGTGATGGTTAGGTTAGGTTGGGTTAGGTTTTGTGAGGTTAGCAATTTTTTGTGGATATATTGGCAATGTCGAATTTTTGGATTTCGGCGATTGTTAGGTTAGGTTGGGTTAGGTTTGGTGAGGTTAGAAGGTTTTGTGGATATTTTTGCATTTTCAAATTCTTTGATTTCGATGATGGTTAGGTTAGGTTGGGTTTGGTTTTGTGAGGTTAGAACTTTTTGTGGATATTTTGGCAATGTCGAATTCTTTGATTTCGGTGATGGTTAGGTTAAGTTGGGTTAGGTTTGGTGAGGTTAGCACGTTTTGTGTATATTTTTGCAATGTCAAATTCTTTGATTTCGGTGATGGTTAGGTTAGGTTGGGTTAGGTTTTGTGAGGTTAGCAATTTTTTGTGGATATATTGGCAATGTCGAATTTTTGGATTTCGGCGATTGTTAGGTTAGGTTGGGGTAGGTTTGGTGAGGTTAGAAGGTTTTGTGGATATTTTTGCATTTTCAAATTCTTTGATTTCAATGATGGTAAGGTTTGGTTGGATTTGGTTTTGTGAGGTTAGAACTTTTTGTGGATATTTTGGCAATGTCGAATTCTTTGATTTCGGTGATGGTTAGGTTAAGTTAGGTTAGGTTTGGTGAGGTTAGCACGTTTTGTGTATATTTTTGCAATGTCCATTTCTTTCATTTCGGTGATGATTAGGTTAAGTTGGGTTAGGTTTAGTGAGGTAAGCACGTTTTGTGTATATTTTTGTAATGTCGAATTCATTGATTTCGGTGATGGTTAGGTTAGGTTGGGTTAGGTTTGGTGAGGTTAGCACGTTTTGTGTATATTTTTGCAATGTCGAATTCATTGATTTCGACGTTGGTTAGGTTAGCTTGGGTTAGGTTTCGTGAAGTAAGCACGTTCTGTGAATATTTTTGCATTGTCAAATTCTTGAATTTCGGTGATGGTTAGGTAAGGTTAAGCTAGGTTTTGAGTGGTTAGCATGTTTTGTGGATATTTTGCAATGTCGAATTCTTTGATTTCGGTGATGGTTAGGTTAGGTTGGGTTAGGTTTGGTGAGGTTATCACGTTTTGTGTATATTTTTGCAATGTCGAAATCATTGATTTGGGTGATTTTTAGGTTAGGTTGGGTTAAGTTTCGTGAAGCTAGCAAGATTTGTGTATATTTTTGCAATGTCCAATTCTTTCATTTCGGTGATGGTTAGGTAAGGTTGGGTTAGGTTTGGTGAGGTTAGCACGTTTTTTGGATATTTTGGCAATGTCGAATCCTTTGATTTCGGTGATGGTTATGTTAGGTTGGGTTAGTTTTCGTGAAGTTAGAACGTTTTGTGTATATTTTTGCAATGTCCATGTCTATGATTTCGATGATGGTAAGGTTAGGTTGGGTTAGGTTTGTTGATGTTATCACGTTTTGTGTATATTTTTGCAATGTCGAATTCATTGATTTCGGCGATGGTTAGGTAAGGTTGGGTCAGGTTTCGTGAAGTAAGCACGTTTTGTGAATTTTTTTTGCATTGTCAAATTCTTTGATTTCGGTGATGGTTAGGTTAGGTTGGGTTAGGTTTTGTGAGGTTAGCAATTTTTTGTGGATATATTGGCAATGTCGAATTTTTGGATTTCGGCGATTGTTAGGTTAGGTTGGGTTAGGTTTGGTGAGGTTAGAAGGTTTTGTGGATATTTTTGCATTTTCAAATTCTTTGATTTCGATGATGGTTAGGTTAGGTTGGGTTTGGTTTTGTGAGGTTAGAACTTTTTGTGGATATTTTGGCAATGTCGAATTCTTTGATTTCGGTGATGGTTAGGTTAAGTTGGGTTAGGTTTGGTGAGGTTAGCACGTTTTGTGTATATTTTTGCAATGTCAAATTCTTTGATTTCGGTGATGGTTAGGTTAGGTTGGGTTAGGTTTTGTGAGATTAGCAATTTTTTGTGGATATATTGGCAATGTCGAATTTTTGGATTTCGGCGATTGTTAGGTTAGGTTGGGTTAGGTTTGGTGAGGTTAGAAGGTTTTGTGGATATTTTTGCATTTTCAAATTCTTTGATTTCGATGATGGTTAGGTTAGGTTGGGTTTGGTTTTGTGAGGTTAGAACTTTTTGTGGATATTTTGGCAATGTCGAATTCTTTGATTTCGGTGATGGTTAGGTTAAGTTTGGTTAGGTTTGGTGAGGTTAGCACGTTTTGTGTATATTTTTGCAATGTCCAATTCTTTCATTTCGGTGATGGATAGGTTAAGTTGGGTTAGGTTTAGTGAGGTAAGCACGTTTTGTGTATATTTTTGTAATGTCGAATTCATTGATTTCGGTGATGGTTAGGTTAGGTTGGGTTAGGTTTGGTGAGGTTAGCACGTTTTGTGTATATTTTTGCAATGTCGAATTCATTGATTTCGACGTTGGTTAGGTTAGCTTGGGTTAGGTTTCGTGAAGTAAGCACGTTTTGTGAATATTTTTGCATTGTCAAATTCTTTGATTTCGGTGATGGTTAGGTTAGGTTGGGTTAGGTTTTGTGAGGTAAGCACTTTTTGTGGATATATTGGCAATGTCAAATTCTTTGATTTCGGTGATGGTTAGGTTAAGTTGGGTTAGGTTAAGTGAGGTAAGCACGTTTTGTGTATATTTTTGTAATGTCGAATTCATTGATTTCGGTGATGGTTAGGTTAGGTTGGGTTAGGTTTGGTGAGGTTATCACGTTTTGTGTATATTTTTGCAATGTCCAATTCTTTCATTTCGGTGATGGTTAGGTTAAGTTGGGTTAGGTTTAGTGAGGTAAGCACGTTTTGTATATATTTTTGTAATGTCGAATTCATTGATTTCGGTGATGGTTAGGTTAGGTTGGGTTAGGTTTGGTGAGGTTAGCACGTTTTGTGTATATTTTAGCAATGTCCAAGTCTTTGATTTCGGTGATGGTAAGGTTAGGTTGGGTTAGGTTTGTTGATGTTATCACGTTTTGTGTATATTTTTGAAATGTCGAATTCATTGATTTCGGCGTTGGTTAGGTTAGCTTGGGTTAGGTTTCGTGAAGTAAGCACGTTTTGTGAATATTTTTGCATTGTCAAATTCTTTGATTTCGGTGATGGTTAGGTTAGGTTGGGTTAGGTTTTGTGAGGTAAGCACTTTTTGTGGATATATTGGCAATGTCAAATTCTTTGATTTCGGTGATGGTTAGGTTAAGTTGGGTTAGGTTAAGTGAGGTAAGCACGTTTTGTGTATATTTTTGTAATGTCGAATTCATTGATTTCGGTGATGGTTAGGTTACGTTGGGTTAGGTTTGGTGAGGTTAGCACGTTTTGTGTATATTTTTGCAATGTCCAAGTCTTTGATTTCGGTGATGGTAAGGTTAGGTTGGGTTAGGTTTGTTGATGTTATCACGTTTTGTGTATATTTTTGCAATGTCAAATTCATTGATTTCGGCGTTGGTTAGGTTAGCTTGGGTTAGGTTTCGTGAAGTATGCACGTTTTGTGAATATTTTTGCATTGTCAAATTCATTGATTTCTGTGATGGTTAGGTTAGGTTGGGTTAGGTTTGCTAAAGTAAGCACGTTTTGTGTATATTTTTGCAATGTCTTATTCTTTGATTTCGGTGATGGTTAGGTTAGGTTAGGTTAGGTTTCGTGAAGTTAGCACCTCCTGTGTATATTTTTGCAATGTCCAATTCTTTCATTTCGGTGATGGTTAGGTAAGGTTGGGTTAGGTTTGGTGAGGTTAGCACGTTTTGTGGATATTTTGGCAATGTCGAATCCTTTGATTTCGGTGATGGTTAGGTTAGGTTGGGTTAGTTTTCGTGAAGTTAGCACGTTTTGTGTATATTTTTGCAATGTCAAATTCTTTGATTTCGGTGATGGTTAGGTTAGGTTGGGTTAGGTTTTGTGAGGTTAGCAATTTTTTGTGGATATATTGGCAATGTCGAATTTTTGGATTTCGGCGATTGTTAGGTTAGGTTGGGGTAGGTTTGGTGAGGTTAGAAGGTTTTGTGGATATTTTTGCATTTTCAAATTCTTTGATTTCAATGATGGTAAGGTTTGGTTGGATTTGGTTTTGTGAGGTTAGAACTTTTTGTGGATATTTTGGCAATGTCGAATTCTTTGATTTCGGTGATGGTTAGGTTAAGTTAGGTTAGGTTTGGTGAGGTTAGCACGTTTTGTGTATATTTTTGCAATGTCCATTTCTTTCATTTCGGTGATGATTAGGTTAAGTTGGGTTAGGTTTAGTGAGGTAAGCACGTTTTGTGTATATTTTTGTAATGTCGAATTCATTGATTTCGGTGATGGTTAGGTTAGGTTGGGTTAGGTTTGGTGAGGTTAGCACGTTTTGTGTATATTTTTGCAATGTCGAATTCATTGATTTCGACGTTGGTTAGGTTAGCTTGGGTTAGGTTTCGTGAAGTAAGCACGTTCTGTGAATATTTTTGCATTGTCAAATTCTTGAATTTCGGTGATGGTTAGGTAAGGTTAAGCTAGGTTTTGAGTGGTTAGCATGTTTTGTGGATATTTTGCAATGTCGAATTCTTTGATTTCGGTGATGGTTAGGTTAGGTTGGGTTAGGTTTGGTGAGGTTATCACGTTTTGTGTATATTTTTGCAATGTCGAAATCATTGATTTGGGTGATTTTTAGGTTAGGTTGGGTTAAGTTTCGTGAAGCTAGCAAGATTTGTGTATATTTTTGCAATGTCCAATTCTTTCATTTCGGTGATGGTTAGGTAAGGTTGGGTTAGGTTTGGTGAGGTTAGCACGTTTTTTGGATATTTTGGCAATGTCGAATCCTTTGATTTCGGTGATGGTTATGTTAGGTTGGGTTAGTTTTCGTGAAGTTAGAACGTTTTGTGTATATTTTTGCAATGTCCATGTCTATGATTTCGATGATGGTAAGGTTAGGTTGGGTTAGGTTTGTTGATGTTATCACGTTTTGTGTATATTTTTGCAATGTCGAATTCATTGATTTCGGCGATGGTTAGGTAAGGTTGGGTCAGGTTTCGTGAAGTAAGCACGTTTTGTGAATTTTTTTTGCATTGTCAAATTCTTTGATTTCGGTGATGGTTAGGTTAGGTTGGGTTAGGTTTTGTGAGGTTAGCAATTTTTTGTGGATATATTGGCAATGTCGAATTTTTGGATTTCGGCGATTGTTAGGTTAGGTTGGGTTAGGTTTGGTGAGGTTAGAAGGTTTTGTGGATATTTTTGCATTTTCAAATTCTTTGATTTCGATGATGGTTAGGTTAGGTTGGGTTTGGTTTTGTGAGGTTAGAACTTTTTGTGGATATTTTGGCAATGTCGAATTCTTTGATTTCGGTGATGGTTAGGTTAAGTTGGGTTAGGTTTGGTGAGGTTAGCACGTTTTGTGTATATTTTTGCAATGTCAAATTCTTTGATTTCGGTGATGGTTAGGTTAGGTTGGGTTAGGTTTTGTGAGATTAGCAATTTTTTGTGGATATATTGGCAATGTCGAATTTTTGGATTTCGGCGATTGTTAGGTTAGGTTGGGTTAGGTTTGGTGAGGTTAGAAGGTTTTGTGGATATTTTTGCATTTTCAAATTCTTTGATTTCGATGATGGTTAGGTTAGGTTGGGTTTGGTTTTGTGAGGTTAGAACTTTTTGTGGATATTTTGGCAATGTCGAATTCTTTGATTTCGGTGATGGTTAGGTTAAGTTTGGTTAGGTTTGGTGAGGTTAGCACGTTTTGTGTATATTTTTGCAATGTCCAATTCTTTCATTTCGGTGATGGATAGGTTAAGTTGGGTTAGGTTTAGTGAGGTAAGCACGTTTTGTGTATATTTTTGTAATGTCGAATTCATTGATTTCGGTGATGGTTAGGTTAGGTTGGGTTAGGTTTGGTGAGGTTAGCACGTTTTGTGTATATTTTTGCAATGTCGAATTCATTGATTTCGACGTTGGTTAGGTTAGCTTGGGTTAGGTTTCGTGAAGTAAGCACGTTTTGTGAATATTTTTGCATTGTCAAATTCTTTGATTTCGGTGATGGTTAGGTTAGGTTGGGTTAGGTTTTGTGAGGTAAGCACTTTTTGTGGATATATTGGCAATGTCAAATTCTTTGATTTCGGTGATGGTTAGGTTAAGTTGGGTTAGGTTAAGTGAGGTAAGCACGTTTTGTGTATATTTTTGTAATGTCGAATTCATTGATTTCGGTGATGGTTAGGTTAGGTTGGGTTAGGTTTGGTGAGGTTATCACGTTTTGTGTATATTTTTGCAATGTCCAATTCTTTCATTTCGGTGATGGTTAGGTTAAGTTGGGTTAGGTTTAGTGAGGTAAGCACGTTTTGTATATATTTTTGTAATGTCGAATTCATTGATTTCGGTGATGGTTAGGTTAGGTTGGGTTAGGTTTGGTGAGGTTAGCACGTTTTGTGTATATTTTAGCAATGTCCAAGTCTTTGATTTCGGTGATGGTAAGGTTAGGTTGGGTTAGGTTTGTTGATGTTATCACGTTTTGTGTATATTTTTGAAATGTCGAATTCATTGATTTCGGCGTTGGTTAGGTTAGCTTGGGTTAGGTTTCGTGAAGTAAGCACGTTTTGTGAATATTTTTGCATTGTCAAATTCTTTGATTTCGGTGATGGTTAGGTTAGGTTGGGTTAGGTTTTGTGAGGTAAGCACTTTTTGTGGATATATTGGCAATGTCAAATTCTTTGATTTCGGTGATGGTTAGGTTAAGTTGGGTTAGGTTAAGTGAGGTAAGCACGTTTTGTGTATATTTTTGTAATGTCGAATTCATTGATTTCGGTGATGGTTAGGTTACGTTGGGTTAGGTTTGGTGAGGTTAGCACGTTTTGTGTATATTTTTGCAATGTCCAAGTCTTTGATTTCGGTGATGGTAAGGTTAGGTTGGGTTAGGTTTGTTAATGTTATCACGTTTTGTGTATATTTTTGCAATGTCAAATTCATTGATTTCGGCGTTGGTTAGGTTAGCTTGGGTTAGGTTTCGTGAAGTATGCACGTTTTGTGAATATTTTTGCATTGTCAAATTCATTGATTTCTGTGATGGTTAGGTTAGGTTGGGTTAGGTTTGCTAAAGTAAGCACGTTTTGTGTATATTTTTGCAATGTCTTATTCTTTGATTTCGGTGATGGTTAGGTTAGGTTAGGTTAGGTTTCGTGAAGTTAGCACCTCCTGTGTATATTTTTGCAATGTCCAATTCTTTCATTTCGGTGATGGTTAGGTAAGGTTGGGTTAGGTTTGGTGAGGTTAGCACGTTTTGTGGATATTTTGGCAATGTCGAATCCTTTGATTTCGGTGATGGTTAGGTTAGGTTGGGTTAGTTTTCGTGAAGTTAGCACGTTTTGTGTATATTTTTGCAATGTCCATGTCTATGATTTCGATAATGGTAAGGTTAGGTTGGGTTAGGTTTGTTGATGTTATCACGTTTTGTGTATATTTTTGCAATGTCGAATTCATTGATTTCGGCGATGGTTAGGTAAGGTTGGGTTAGGTTTGGTGAGGTTAGCACGTTTTGTGTATATTTTTGCAATGTCCAATTCTTTCATTTCGGTGATGGTTAGGTTAAGTTGGGTTAGGTTTAGTGAGGTAAGCACGTTTTGTGTATATTTTTGTAATGTCGAATTCATTGATTTCGGTGATGGTTAGGTTAGGTTGGGTTAGGTTTGGTGAGGTTAGCACGTTTTGTGTATATTTTTGCAATGACCAAGTCTTTGATTTCGGTGATGGTAAGGTTAGGTTGGGTTAGGTTTGTTGATGTTATCACGTTTTGTGTATATTTTTGAAATGTCGAATTCATTGATTTCGGCGTTGGTTAGGTTAGCTTGGGTGAGGTTTCGTGAAGTAAGCACGTTTTGTGAATATTTTTGCATTGTCAAATTCTTTGATTTCGGTGATGGTAAGGTTAGGTTGGGTTAGGTTTTGTGAGGTAAGCACTTTTTGTGGATATATTGGCAATGTCAAATTCTTTGATTTCGGTGATGGTTAGGTTAAGTTGGGTTAGGTTAAGTGAGGTAAGCACGTTTTGTGTATATTTTTGTAATGTCGAATTCATTGATTTCGGTGATGGTTAGGTTAGGTTGGGTTAGGTTTGGTGAGGTTAGCACGTTTTGTGTATATTTTTGCAATGTCCAATTCTTTCATTTCGGTGATGGTAAGATTTAGTTGGGTTAGGTTTAGTGAGGTAAGCACGTTTTGTGTATATTTTTGTAATGTCGAATTCATTGATTTCGGTGATGGTTAGGTTAGGTTGGGTTAGGTTTGGTGAGGTTAGCACGTTTTGTGTATATTTTTGCAATGTCCAAGTCTTTGATTTCGGTGATGGTAAGGTTAGGTTGGGTTAGGTTTGTTTATGTTATCACGTTTTGTGTATATTTTTGCTATGTCGAATTCATTGATTTCGGCGTTGGTTAGGTTAGCTTGGGTTAGGTTTCGTGAAGTATGCACGTTTTGTGAATATTTTTGCATTGTCAAATTCATTGATTTCTGTGATGGTTAGGTTAGGTTGGGTTAGGTTTGCTAAAGTAAGCACGTTTTGTGTATATTTTTGCAATGTCTTATTCTTTGATTTCGGTGATGGTTAGGTTAGGTTAGGTTAGGTTTCGTGAAGTAAGCACCTCCTGTGTATATTTTTGCAATGTCCAATTCTTTCATTTCGGTGATGGTTAGGTAAGGTTGGGTTAGGTTTGGTGAGGTTAGCACGTTTTGTGGATATTTTGGCAATGTCGAATCCTTTGATTTCGGTGATGGTTAGGTTAGGTTGGGTTAGTTTTCGTGAAGTTAGCACGTTTTGTGTATATTTTTGCAATGTCCATGTCTATGATTTCGATAATGGTAAGGTTAGGTTGGGTTAGGTTTGTTGATGTTATCACGTTTTGTGTATATTTTTGCATTGTCAAATTCTTTGATTTCGGTGATGGTTAGGTTAGGTTGGGTTAGGTTTTGTGAGGTTAGAACTTTTTGTGGATATTTTGGCAATGTCGAATTCTTTGATTTCGGTGATGGTTAGGTTAAGTTGGGTTAGGTTTGGTGAGGTTAGCACGTTTTGTGTATATTTTTGCAATGTCAAATTCTTTGATTTCGGTGATGGTTAGGTTAGGTTGGGTTAGGTTTTGTGAGGTTAGCAATTTTTTGTGGATATATTGGCAATGTCGAATTTTTGGATTTCGGCGATAGTTAGGTTAGGTTGGGTTAGGTTTGGTGAGGTTAGAAGGTTTTGTGGATATTTTTGCATTTTCAAATTCTTTGATTTCGATGATGGTAAGGTTTGGTTGGGTTTGGTTTTGTGAGGTTAGAACTTTTTGTGGATATTTTGGCAATGTCGAATTCTTTGATTTCGGTGATGGTTAGGTTAAGTTGGGTTAGGTTTGGTGAGGTTAGCACGTTTTGTGTATATTTTTGCAATGTCAAATTCTTTGATTTCGGTGATGGTTAGGTTAGGTTGGGTTAGGTTTTGTGAGGTTAGCAATTTTTTGTGGATATATTGGCAATTACGAATTTTTGGATTTCGGCGATTGTTAGGTTAGGTTGGGTTAGGTTTGGTGAGGTTAGAAGGTTTTGTGGATATTTTTGCATTTTCAAATTCTTTGATTTCGATGATGGTAAGGTTTGGTTGGGTTTGGTTTTGTGAGGTTAGAACTTTTTGTGGATATTTTGGCAATGTCGAATTCTTTGATTTCGGTGATGGTTAGGTTAGGTTGGGTTAGGTTTGGTGAGGTTAGCACGTTTTGTGTATATTTTTGCAATGTCGAATTCATTGATTTCGACGTTGGTTAGGTTAGCTTGGGTTAGGTTTCGTGAAGTAAGCACGTTCTGTGAATATTTTTGCATTGTCAAATTCTTGAATTTCGGTGATGGTTAGGTAAGGTTAAGCTAGGTTTTGAGTGGTTAGCATGTTTTGTGGATATTTTGCAATGTCGAATTCTTTGATTTCGGTGATGGTTAGGTTAGGTTGGGTTAGGTTTGGTGAGGTTAGCACGTTTTGTGTATATTTTTGCAATGTCGAAATCATTGATTTGGGTGATTTTTAGGTTAGGTTGGGTTAAGTTTCGTGAAGCTAGCAAGATTTGTGTATATTTTTGCAATGTCCAATTCTTTCATTTCGGTGATGGTTAGGTAAGGTTGGGTTAGGTCTGGTGAGGTTAGCACGTTTTTTGGATATTTTGGCAATGTCGAATCCTTTGATTTCGGTGATGGTTATGTTAGGTTGGGTTAGTTTTCGTGAGGTTAGAACGTTTTGTGTATATTTTTGCAATGTCCATGTCTATGATTTCGATGATGGTAAGGTTAGGTTGGGTTAGGTTTGTTGATGTTATCACGTTTTGTGTATATTTTTTAATGTCGAATTCATTGACTTCGGCGATGGTTAGGTTAGGTTGGATTAGGTTTCGTGAAGTAAGCACGTTTTGTGAATATTTTTGCATTGTCAAATTCTTTGATTTCGGTGATGGAAAGGTTAGGTTGGGTTAGGTTTTGTGAGGTTAGCACTTTTTGTGGATATTTTTGCAATGTCAAATTCATTTATTTCGGCGATGGTTAGGTAAGGTTGGGTCAGGTTTCGTGAAGTAAGCACGTTTTGTGAATTTTTTTTGCATTGTCAAATTCTTTGATTTCGGTGATGGTAAGGTTAGGTTGGGTTAGGTTTGTTGATGTTATCACCATTTTTGAAATGTCGAATTCATTGATTTCGGCGTTGGTTAGGTTAGCTTGGGATTGGTTTCGTGAAGTAAGCACGTTTTGTGAATATTTTTGCATTGTCAAATTCATTGATTCCTGTGATGGTTAGGTTAGGTTGGGTTAGGTTTGCTAAAGTAAGCACGTTTTGTGTATATTTTTGCAATGTCTTATTCATTGATTTAGGTGATGGTTAGGTTAGGTTAGGTTAGGTTTCGTGAAGTAAGCACCTCTTGTGTATATTTTTGCAATGTCCAATTCTTTCATTTCGGTGATGGTTAGGTAAGGTTGGGTTAGGTTTGGTGAGGTTAGCACGTTTTGTGGATGATTTTGCAATGTCCAAGTCTTTGATTTCGGTAATGGTAAGGTACGGTTGGGTTAGGTTTGTTGATGTTATCACGTTTTGTGTATATTTTTGCAATGTCGAATTCTTCGATTTTGGTGATGGTAAGGTTAGTTCGGGTTAGGTTTGGTGAGGTAAGCAAGTTTTGTGGATATTTTTGCATTGTCAAATTCTTTGAATTCGGTGATGGTTATGTAAGTAGTGTTAGTTTTGGTGAGGTAAGCACGTTTTGTGTATATTTTTGCAATGTCGAATTCATTGATTTCGGTGATGGTTAGGTAAGGTTGGGCTAGGTTTTATGAGGTTAGCACGTTTTGTAGATATTTTGGCAATTTTGAATTCTTTGATTTCGGTGATAGTTAGGTTAGGTTGGTTAAGGTTTGGTGAAGTTAGCATGTTTTGTGTATATTTTTGCAATGTATAATTCTTTGATTTCGGTGATGGTGAGCTTAGGTTGGGCTAGGTTTTATGAGGTTAGCACGTTTTGTAGATATTTTTGCAATGTCCAATTCTTTGATTTCAGTGATAGTTAGGTTAGGTTGGGTTAGGTTTGGTGAGGTAAGCACGTTTTGTGGATATTTTTGCAATGTCAAATTCCTTGATTTCGGTGATAGTTAAGTTAGGTTGGGTTAGGTTTGGTGAGCTTAGCACGTTTTGTGGATATTTAGGCAATGTCGAATTCTTCAATTTAGGTGACGGTTAGGTTAGTTTGAGTTAGGTTCGGTGAGGTAAGCAAGTTTTGTGGATATTTTTGCATTGTCAAATTCTTTGATTTCAGTGATGGTTGGGTTAGGTTTCGTGAAGTTAGCACGTTTTGTGTATTTTTTTGCAATGTCATATTCTTTGATTTCTTTGATGGTAAGGTTAGGTTGGGTTAGGTTTGGTGAGGAAAGCACGTTTTGTGGATATTTTTGCAATGTCGAATTCTTCGATTTTGATGATGGTTAGGTTAGGTTGGGTTAGGTATGGTGAGGTAGGCACGTTTTGTGGATTTTTTTGCGTCAAATTCTTTGATTTCGGTAATGGTTAGGTTAGGTTGGGTTAGGTTTGGTGAGGTAAGCAAGTTTTGTGGATATCTTTGCATTGTCAAATTCTTTGATTTCGGTGATGGTTAGGTTAGGTTGGGTTAGGTTTGGTGAGGTTAGCACATTTTGTGTATATTTTTGCAATATCGAATTCATTGATTTCGGTGATGGTTAGGTTAGGGTGGGTTAGGTTTTGTGAGGTTAGAACTTTTTGTGGATATTTTGGCAATGTCGAATTCTTTGATTTCGGTGATGGTTAGGTTAAGTTGGGTTAGGTTTGGTGAGGTTAGCACGTTTTGTGTATATTTTTGCAATGTCAAATTCTTTGATTTTGGTGATGGTTAGGTTAGGTTGGGTTAGGTTTTGTGAGGTTAGCAATTTTTTGTGGATATATTGGCAATGTCAAATTTTTGGATTTCGGCGATTGTTAGGTTAGGTTGGGTTAGGTTTGGTGAGGTTAGAAGGTTTTGTGGATATTTTTGCATTTTCAAATTCTTTGATTTCGATGATGGTTAGGTTAGGTTGGGTTTGGTTTTGTGACGTTAGAACTTTTTGTGGATATTTTGGCAATGTCGAATTCTTTGATTTCGGTGATGGTTAGGTTAAGTTGGGTTAGGTTTGGTGAGGTTAGCACGTTTTGTGTATATTTTTGCAATGTCAAATTCTTTGATTTCGGTGATGGTTAGGTTAGGTTGGGTTAGGTTTTGTGAGGTTAGCAATTTTTTGTGGATATATTGGCAATGTCGAATTTTTGGATTTCGGCGATTGTTAGGTTAGGTTGGGTTAGGTTTGGTGAGGTTAGAAGGTTTTGTGGATATTTTTGCATTTTCAAATTCTTTGATTTCGATGATGGTAAGGTTTGGTTGGGTTTGGTTTTGTGAGGTTAGAACTTTTTGTGGATATTTTGGCAATGTCGAATTCTTTGATTTCGGTGATGGTTAGGTTAAGTTAGGTTAGGTTTGGTGAGGTTAGCACGTTTTGTGTATATTTTTGCAATGTCCAATTCTTTCATTTCGGTGATGATTAGGTTAAGTTGGGTTAGGTTTAGTGAGGTAAGCACGTTTTGTGTATATTTTTGTAATGTCGAATTCATTGATTTCGGTGATGGTTAGGTTAGGTTGGGTTAGGTTTGGTGAGGTTAGCACGTTTTGTGTATATTTTTGCAATGTCGAATTCATTGATTTCGACGTTGGTTAGGTTAGCTTGGGTTAGGTTTCGTGAAGTAAGCACGTTCTGTGAATATTTTTGCATTGTCAAATTCTTGAATTTCGGTGATGGTTAGGTAAGGTTAAGCTAGGTTTTGAGTGGTTAGCATGTTTTGTGGATATTTTGCAATGTCGAATTCTTTGATTTCGGTGATGGTAAGGTTAGGTTGGGTTAGGTTTGGTGAGGTTAGCACGTTTTGTGTATATTTTTGCAATGTCGAAATCATTGATTTGGGTGATTTTTAGGTTAGGTTGGGTTAAGTTTCGTGAAGCTAGCAAGATTTGTGTATATTTTTGCAATGTCCAATTCTTTCATTTCGGTGATGGTTAGGTAAGGTTGGGTTAGGTTTGGTGAGGTTAGCACGTTTTTTGGATATTTTGGCAATGTCGAATCCTTTGATTTCGGTGATGGTTATGTTAGGTTCGGTTAGTTTTCGTGAAGTTAGAACGTTTTGTGTATATTTTTGCAATGTCCATGTCTATGATTTCGATGATGGTAAGGTTAGGTTGGGTTAGGTTTGTTGATGTTATCACGTTTTGTGTATATTTTTTAATGTCGAATTCATTGACTTCGGCGATGGTTAGGTTAGGTTGGATTAGGTTTCGTGAAGTAAGCACGTTTTGTGAATATTTTTGCATTGTCAAATTCTTTGATTTCGGTGATGGAAAGGTTAGGTTGGGTTAGGTTTTGTGAGGTTAGCACTTTTTGTGGATATTTTTGCAATGTCGAATTCATTTATTTCGGCGATGGTTAGGTAAGGTTGGGTCAGGTTTCGTGAAGTAAGCACGTTTTGTGAATTTTTTTTGCATTGTCAAATTCTTTGATTTCGGTGATGGTAAGGTTAGGTTGGGTTAGGTTTGTTGATGTTATCACCATTTGTGTATATTTTTGAAATGTCGAATTTATTGATTTCGGCGTTGGTTAGGTTAGCTTGGGATTGGTTTCGTGAAGTAAGCACGTTTTGTGAATATTTTTGCATTGTCAAATTCATTGATTCCTGTGATGGTTAGGTTAGGTTGGGTTAGGTTCGCTAAAGTAAGCACGTTTTGTGTATATTTTTGCAATGTCTTATTCATTGATTTAGGTGATGGTTAGGTTAGGTTAGGTTAGGTTTCGTGAAGTAAGCACCTCTTGTGTATATTTTTGCAATGTCCAATTCTTTCATTTCGGTGATGGTTAGGTAAGGTTGGGTTAGGTTTGGTGAGGTTAGCACGTTTTGTGGATGATTTTGCAATGTCCAAGTCTTTGATTTCGGTAATGGTAAGGTACGGTTGGGTTAGGTTTGTTGATGTTATCACGTTTTGTGTATATTTTTGCAATGTCGAATTCATTGATTTCGGCGATGGTTAGGTTAGGTTGGGTTAGGTTTCGTGAAGTAAGCACGTTTTTTGAATATTATGGCCTTGTCAAATTCTTTGATTTCGGTGATGGATAGGTTAGGTTGGGTTAGGATTTGTGAGGTTAGCACTTTTTGTGGATATTTTGGCAATGTCGAATTCTTTGATTTCGGTGATGGTTATGTTAGGTTGGGTTAGGTTTGGTGAGGTAAGCACGTTTTGTGGAAATTTTTGCATTTTAAAATTCTTTGATTTTGATGATGGTTAGGTTAGGTTGGGTTAGGTATTGTGAGGTTAGCACTTTTTGTGGATATTTTGGCAATGTCGAATTCTTTGATTTCAGTGATGGTAAGGTTAAGTTGGGTTAGGTTTAGTGAGGTAAGCACGTTTTGTGTATATTTTTGTAATGTCGAATTCATTGATTTCTGTGATGGTAAGGTTAGGTTGGGTTAGGTTTGCTAAAGTAAGCACGTTTTGTGTATATTTTTGCAATGTCCAATTCTTTAATTTCGGTAATGGTTAGGTTAGGTTGGGTTAGGTTTGGTGAGGTTAGCACGTTTTGTGGATATTTTGGCAATGTCCAAGTCTTTCATTTCGGTGATGGTTAGGTAAGGTTGGGTTAGGTTTGGTGAGGTGAGCACGTTTTGTGTATTTTTTTGCAATGTCTAATTCGTTGATTTCTTTGATGGTAAGGTTAGGTTGGGTTAGGTTTGGTGAGGTAAGCACGTTTTTTGGATATTTTTGCAATGTCGAATTCTTCGATTTTGGTGATGGTTAGGTTAGTTCGGGTTAGGTTTGGTGAGGTAAGCAAGTTTTGTGGATATTTTTGCATTGTCAAATTCTTTGAATTCGGTGATGGTTATGTAAGTAGTGTTAGGTTTAGTGAGGTAAGCACGTTTTGTGTATATTTTTGCAATGTCGAATTCATTGATTTCGGTGATGGTTAGGTAAGGTTGGGCTAGGTTTTATGAGGTTAGCACGTTTTGTAGATATTTTGGCAATTTTGAATTCTTTGATTTCGGTGATGGTTAGGTTAGGTTGGTTAAGGTTTGGTGAAGTTAGCATGTTTTGTGTATATTTTTGCAATGTATAATTCTTTGATTTCGGTGATGGTGAGCTTAGGTTGGGCTAGGTTTTATGAGGTTAGCACGTTTTGTAGATATTTTTGCAATGTCCAATTCTTTGATTTCAGTGATAGTTAGGTTAGGTTGGGTTAGGTTTGGTGAGGTAAGCACGTTTTGTGGATATTTTTGCAATGTCAAATTCCTTGATTTCGGTGATAGTTAAGTTAGGTTGGGTTAGGTTTGGTGAGCTTAGCACGTTTTGTGGATATTTAGGCAATGTCGAATTCTTCAATTTCGGTGACGGTTAGGTTAGTTTGGGTTAGGTTCGGTGAGGTAAGCAAGTTTTGTGGATATTTTTGCATTGTCAAATTATTTGATTTCAGTGATGGTTGGGTTAGGTTTCGTGAAGTTAGCACGTTTTGTGTATTTTTTTGCAATGTCATATTCTTTGATTTCTTTGATGGTAAGGTTAGGTTGGGTTAGGTTTGGTGAGGAAAGCACGTTTTGTGGATATTTTTGCAATGTCGAATTCTTCGATTTTGATGATGGTTAGGTTAGGTTGGGTTAGGTATGGTGAGGTAGGCACGTTTTGTGGATTTTTTTGCGTCAAATTCTTTGATTTCGGTAATGGTTAGGTTAGGTTAGGTTATGTTTGGTGAGGTTAGCACGTTTTGCTTATATATTTGCAATGTCAAATTCATTGATTTCGCTGTTGGTTAGGTTAGGTTGGGTTAGGTTTCGTGAAGCTAGCACGATTTGTGTATATTTTTGCAATGTCCAATTCTTTCATTTCGGTGATGGTTAGGTTAGGTTGGGTTAGGTTTGGTGAGGTAAGCACGATTTGTGGATATTTTTGCAATGTCCAATTCTTTCATTTCGGTGATGGTTAGGTAAGGTTGGGTTAAGTTTTGGTGAGGTTAGCCCGTTTTGTGGATATTTTGGCAATGTCGAATTCTTGGATTTCGGTGATAGTTAGGTTAAGTTGAGTTAGGTTTAGTGAGGTTAGCACGTTTTGTGTATATTTTTTCAATGTCAAAATCATTAATTTCGGTGATGGTTTCTTGAAGTAAGCACGTTTTGTGAAAATTTTTGCAATGTCGAATTCTTTGATTTCGGTGATGGTTATGTTAGGTTGGGTTAGGTTTCGTGAGGTTAGCACGTTTTGTGGAAATTTTTGCATTTTCAAATTCTTTGATTTTGATGATGGTTAGGTTAGGTTGGGTTAGGTATTGTGAGGTTAGCACGTTTTGTAGATATTTTGGCAATTTTGAATTCTTTGATTTCGGTGATGGTTAGGTTAGGTTGGGTTAGGTTTTGTGAGCTTAGCATTTTTTGTGGATATTTTGGCAATGTCGAATTCTTTGATTTCGGTGATGGTTTGGTTAGGTTGGGTTAGGTTTGGTGAGGTAAGCAAGTTTTGTGGATATCTTTGCATTGTCAAATTCTTTGATTTCGGTGATGGTTAGGTTAGGTTGGGTTAGGTTTGGTGAGGTTAGCACATTTTGTGTATAATTTTGTAATATCGAATTCATTGATTTCGGTGATGGTTAGGTTAGGGTGGGTTAGGTTTTGTGAACTTAGCACTTTTTTTGGATATTTTGGCAATGTCGATTTCTTTGATTTCGGTGATGGTAAGGTTAGGTTGGGTTAGGTTTGGTGAGGTAAGCAAGTTTTGTGGATATTTTTGCATTGTCAAATTCTTTGATTTCGGTGATGCTTAGGTTTGGTTGGGTTAGGTTTCTTGAAGTTAGCACGTTTTGTGTATTTTTTTGCAATATCGAATTCATTGATTTCTTTGATGGTAAGGTTAGGTTGGGTTAGGTTTGGTGAGGTTAGCACATTTTGTGTATATTTTTGCAATATCGAATTCATTGATTTCGGTGATGGTTAGGTTAGGGTGGGTTAGGTTTTGTGAACTTAGCACTTTTTGTGGATATTTTGGCAATGTCGATTTCTTTGATTTCGGTGATGGTAAGGTTAGGTTGGGTTAGGTTTGGTGAGGTAAGCAAGTTTTGTGGATATTTTGGCAATGTCGAATTCTTTGATTTCGGTGATGGTTAGGTTAGGTTGGGTTAGGTTTGGTGAGGTAAGCAAGTTTTGTGGATATTTTTGCATTGTCAAATTCTTTGATTTCGGTGATGGTTAGGTTAGGTTGGGTTAGGTTTGGTGAGGTAAGCAAGTTTTGTGGATATTTTTGCATTGTCAAATTCTTTGAATTCGGTGATGGTTATGTAAGTTGTGTTAGGTTTGGTGAGGTAAGCACGTTTTGTGTATATTTTTGCAATGTCGAATTCATTGATTTTGGTGATGGTTAGGTAAGGTTGGGCTAGGTTTTATGAGGTTAGCACGTTTTGTAGATATTTTGGCAATTTTGAATTCTTTGATTTCGGTGATGGTTAGGTTAGGTTGGTTAAGGTTTGGTGAGGTTAGCACGTTTTGTGGATATTTTTGCAATGTCCAATTCTTTGATTTCAGTGATAGTTAGGTTAGGTTGGTTTAGGTTTGGTGGGGTAAGCACGTTTTGTGTATATTTTTGCAATGTCGAATACATTGATTTCGGTGATAGTTAGGTTAGGTTGGGTTAGGTTTGGTGAGGTTAGCACGTTTTGTGTATATTTTTGCAGTGTCGAATTCATTGATTTCGGTGATGGTTAGGTTAGGTTGGGTTAGGTTCCGTGAGGTAAGCACGTTTTGTGGATATTTTTTTAATGTCGAATTCTTCGATTTCCGTGATTTTTATGTTAGTTTGGGCTAGGTTTGGTGAGGTAAACAAGTTTTTTGGATATTTTTGCATTGTCAAATTCTTTGATTTCGGTGATGGTTAGGTAAGGTTGGGTTAGGTTTGGTGAGGTTAGCACGTTTTGTGTATATTTTTGCAATGTCGAATACATTGATTTCGGTGATTGTTAGGTTAGGTTGGGTTAGGTTTGGTGAGGTTAGCACGTTTTGTGTATATTTTTGCAGTGTCGAATTCATTGATTTCGGTGATGGTTAGGTTAGGTTGGGTTAGGTTCCGTGAGGTAAGCACGTTTTGTGGATATTTTTCCAATGTCGAATTCTTCGATTTCCGTGATGTTTATGTTAGTTTGGGCTAGGTTTGGTGGGGTAAACAAGTTTTTTGGATATTTTTGCATTGTCAAATTCTTTGATTTCGGTGATGGTTAGGTTAGGTTGGGTTAGGTTTGGTGAGGTAAGCACGTTTTGTGGATATTTTTGCATTGTCAAATTCTTTGAATTCGGTGATGGTTATGTAAGTTGTGTTAGGTTTGGTGAGGTAAGCACGTTTTGTGTATATTTTTGCAATGTCGAATTCATTGATTTCGGTGATGGTTAGGTAAGGTTGGGCTAGGTTTTATGAGGTTAGCACGTTTTGTAGATATTTTGGCAATTTTGAATTCTATGATTTCGGTGATGGTTAGGTTAGGTTGGTTAAGGTTTGGTGAAGTTAGCATGTTTTGTGTATATTTTTGCAATGTATAATTCTTTGATTTCGGTGATGGTGAGCTTAGGTTGGGCTAGGTTTTATGAGGTTAGCACGTTTTGTAGATATTTTGGCAATTTTGAATTCTTTGATTTCGGTGATGGTTAGGTTAGGTTGGGTTAGGTTTTGTGAACTTAGCATTTTTTGTGGATATTTTGGCAATGTCGAATTCTTTGATTTCGGTGATGGTTAGGTTAGGTTGGGTTAGGTTTGGTGAGGTAAGCAAGTTTTGTGGATATCTTTGCATTGTCAAATTCTTTGATTTCGGTGATGGTTAGGTTAGGTTGGGTTAGGTTTGGTGAGGTTAGCACATTTTGTGTATATTTTTGCAATATCGAATTCATTGATTTCGGTGATGGTTAGGTTAGGGTGGGTTAGGTTTTGTGAACTAAGCACTTTTTGTGGATATTTTGGCAATGTCGATTTCTTTGATTTCGGTGATGGTAAGGTTAGGTTGGGTTAGGTTTGGTGAGGTAAGCAAGTTTTGTGGATATTTTTGCATTGTCAAATTCTTTGATTTCGGTGATGCTTAGGTTTGGTTGGGTTAGGTTTCTTGAAGTTAGCACGTTTTGTGTATTTTTTTGCAATATCGAATTCATTGATTTCTTTGATGGTAAGGTTAGGTTGGGTTAGGTTTGGTGAGGTAAGCACGTTTTGTGGATATTTTTGCATTGTCGAATTCTTCGATTTTGGTGATGGTTAGGTTAGTTTGGGTTAGGTTTGGTGAGGTAAGCAAGTTTTGTGGATATTTTTGCATTGTCAAATTCTTTGATTTCGGTGATGGTTAGGTTAGGTTGGGTTAGGTTTGGTGAGGTTAGCACATTTTGTGTATATTTTTGCAATATCGAATTCATTGATTTCGGTGATTGTTAGTTTAGGTTGGGTTAGGTTTTGTGAGCTTAGCACTTTTTGTGGATATTTTGGCAATGTCGAATTCTTTGATTTCGGTGATGGTAAGGTTAGGTTGGGTTAGGTTTGGTGAGGTAAGCAAGTTTTGTGGATATTTTTGCATTGTCAAATTCTTTGATTTCGGTGATGCTTAGGTTTGGTTGTGTTAGGTTTCTTGAAGTTAGCACGTTTTGTGTATTTTTTTGCAATATCGAATTCATTGATTTCTTTGATGGTAAGGTTAGGTTGGGTTAGGTTTGGTGAGTTAAGCACGTTTTGTGGATATTTTTGCATTGTCGAATTCTTCGTTTTTGGTGATGGTTAGGTTAGTTTGGGTTAGGTTTGGTGAGGTAAGCAAGTTTTGTGGATATTTTTGCATTGTCAAATTCTTTGATTTCGGTGATGGTTAGGTTTGGTTGGGTTAGGTTTCGTGAAGTTAGCACGTTTTGTGTATTTTTTTGCAATGTCTAATTCTTTGATTTCTTTGATGGTAAGGTTAGGTTGGGTTAGGTTTGGTGAGGTAAACACGTTTTGTGGATATTTTTGCAATGTCGAATTATTCGATTTTGGTGATGGTTAGGTTAGTTTGGGTTAGGTTTGGTGAGGTAAGCAAGTTTTTTGGATATTTTTGCATTGTCAAGTTCTTTGATTTCGGTGATGGTTAGGTTAGGTTGGGTTAGGTTTGGTGAGGTTAGCACGTTTTGTGGATATTTTTGCAATGTCGAATTCTTCAATTTTGGTGATGGTTAGGTTATTTTGGGTTAGGTTTGGTGAGGTAAGCAAGTTTTGTGGATATTTTTGCAATGTCTAATTCTTTGATTTCTTTGATGGTAAGGTTAGGTTGGGTTAGGTTTGGTGAAGTAAACACGTTTTGTGGATATTTTTGGTATTTTTGATGGTTAGGTTAGTTTGGGTTAGGTTTGGTGAGGTAAGCAAGTTTTGTGGATATTTTTGCATCGTCAAATTCTTTGATTTCGGTGATGGTTAGGTTGGGTTAGGTTTGTTGATGTTATCACGTTTTGTGTATATTTTTGCAATGTCGAATTCATTGATTTCGGTGATGGTTAGGTTAGGTAGGGTTAGGTTTTGTGAGGTTTGCACTTTTTGTGGATATTTTGACAGTGTCGAATTCTTTGATTTCGGTGATGGTTAGGTTAGGTTGGGTTAGGTTTGGTGAGGTTAGCATGTCTTGTGGATATTTTTCCAATGTCGAATTCTTCGATTTCAGTGATGTTTAGGTTAGGTTGGGTTAGGTTTGGTGAGGTTAGCAGGTTTTGTGTATACTTTTGCAATGTCGAATTCATTGATTTCGGTGATGGTTAGGTTAGGTTGGGTTAGGTTAAGTGAAGCTAGCACGATTTGTGTATATTTTTGCAATGTCTAATATGTTTGGTGAGGTTCAGCTAGTATTTTATAAAAAAATCCATAATGCATCCTCTTCAACATCTTTGATTTTGCAAAACCCGTGTTTGTGTGACAACAGCAAAATTTGTTTTTAGGAATGCTAAAACCATGTATATATGTATGTACATATGTATATATGTCAAAAAACATGTGAATTAAATTTTAACATGGGAATTTAGAGATGACTATTCATTAAACCTGAGTTCCCTCATTTATCTATCCCCAAGTGCGTATGCTCTATAGTTCAAAGAATGTTTTCTTTCGAAGTTTTGGGTGGTTTTAGATAAAAAAGCCAATAAATTTCATTTAACGTCTTTTAGGTTTTGAATGTACTCGGATTGGTATTTGATTGTGGTCATCGAGTGTTAAAATACTGGTCTGCTCACAATATTTGGAATACAAATTTTTATATGAAATTTTAGTCAAAATATTTCTTAATTGTTCCCCATTAACAATGTTTATATCAATCAAAGTGCCAGGGCGGTGACCTGGCCCGACTACACCACTGAATATAACGCTCGTTTATTTGATAGAAAATAAAATTATTTGAAGGTAGTACTTTTTAGCGAAATTTTATTACAATAATCCCAATATATAATACATACATATGTATGTTTGTATTTAGGATAAGCATCAACCGGCTTACATAGATATGTATGTAGATAAATCCAAGTTAATCTGTTACTCCGAAGTGTATATATATACATATGTACATACGTATTCGATATACTTTTAAGGCCACAGAAGTAGTGAACGTGATGAAAGATTTGCCATGTAATGTCAACATTGAAAGATTATATGATATGTAAATTGACGGGATCAAACCGGGTGAATAATATTTTGATAACCGCAACTTTATGAAATTGTTTTGGACTATATAAAACAAAGCGAATTTGTGACAATTTGAAGAAAGTATGTGGAAATTTTGTAACACCGAAGTGATATAGATCACGCGAGAATTCGGGAGATGAAAATCTTGGGTTTACCATACTTGCATGAACTGCCGAAACATATGTATGTACATACATGCATGTAGTGCAATTTTATATAACTATGTAGGTAGGTGCAACAGATGCACAGGAAACGGACCGAGGACGAAAGAGGGTTTGAATTATTATACATATATGTATATGCATGTACGTATAGATTGGACAATGGATTACTTTTAAATTACTAAATATTGATAGAAAATGTACAGTAAAAGAAAATTCTGCAACTCTGTTTATTCAACTTATTCAAAATAATCATAATGTTTTTTCGTTACAACTTTTTTTATTTAAAAAAATAATTATGTTTCAGCATTTTAGTATTATTAAAGGCAATACATTAAAAACATCGAATAGATAAATCAATCATGTACATATGTATATGGAGAAATTTGCAGCATTTTTATAAATCAGCAAATTCGTGATGCAGTAGACTTGAATTTTGCAAGAAAGAGGATAGGGTTGTCAATTAGTTGGATGATGATGTATTTATTTAAAAAAATAATGTACCTAAGATTGAAAATAAGAATGTACAAGATTGACCTATGAAAAAATGGAGCACTGTTTGGTTAGTTTTCTACGTGTAGAAAATTAGTTATCTATCAAAATCGATCGGTCAAAACATCATCCATATTTATGTAGCAATGGCGGGCCACGACTTTTAAAACAGGGGGCTAAGTATGGACAAAAGAATATTTTTGAATTTTTAAATTATAATATATCCATATTTGTAATCAAGAAGTTTTGTGTGAATATTTTCAGTTTTAACAGAAACAAGTTCAGAATTAAGTTTGATAGAAACAAATCAGAATAGTCTTAGTGAAAATTCCATAAATGCTTGAAGACACGAGTAATTTAAGTCTGTGCAAGCGAACGAAACGGCGGACCATACCATAACAATCCACTACCACTACCAATACTTAAGTTATAATAATATTTAGGGCCGATTTCGGTTTTTGAACTTCAATATCAATATGGACAGCAATTTTAATTTATTTTAATTGAATTGTTGATATTTTCAAATTTAGGTAAAATATTTTAGGGGACTAGCCTAGTACCTCTAGTGACTAGATTCTAGTCCAATGGTGGAATACCACTGCTATGTACATATGTATGTATGTACATAGGTACATACATATGTTAACAGCCCAACAAACTTTCACATTCAAAAATAAACTATGACAAAATTTAAAATTCACAATCCTCTCACTTTGTACAGAACAGCACAAACATCCCGATAGCAATATCGAACAAATCGACACGTACATACGTTCATACATATGTGCTATTATAATACGTTATACAAAGTAACCCTCACCTACGCATGCGTTCACAAATCAAATATTTAATCAGGATCCCGGTAAAAATTTGCGTTGTTTAAGACGTTACGGAAATAGAAGGGGATTGAAGAGGGAAGGGGCACCCTGCCCTCCTGCAAAACAAGACATTTATTATTGTTATAAATAATATATAGCCGGGAATGGTTCAAATGGTTCGTATCAAGCCGTCGTGATGTATTGTAATGGGCCCCGGGGAGCCGCGCCGACTTTTATGATTCCTTTTGTAAATTTAACGGCCGTGAAAAGTGGATCCTGCTTTTTGCCGCGGATTCACATGGCGAAGCCTCCACCTACCCCCATGGACCACCCCTTAATCCAGCCCACACGTCACTTATCATTCACTGTGGGACCTTTTATTGTCGCCTTTCGTATGCGCATCAAAATTAACGGCGCCGTTACCCCTCCCACCCCCCGATCCCTCCCAATCCTTTTCTGCCATATTCGGATGAAGTCGAAATCGAATAATATACGTGTTTATCGTTTTCGACACGACCTACATATTTATATTTTGTTTGTATGTGTGTGTATTTTTTTTTTGCTTTATTTCTCTTGGAAAGTATATACATATGTATAATACATTTCAGACTCCAGATGCAACTTGACATTTATGAGAACAAATTATCACACAATAAATTTTTTATAACGCACATTTCGCTTTCCTTTTCCATATAATAAATACGTATATCTTTTCGTATAAGATTTATTATCAATATTCTATTAGGATATCGTATAATTTTGTATCGACACACTATACATTTGTACTTATATCACAGCTATAAAGCGGCTATAAAAACGGGATATTTTGATTTTATCTAATAGCATTAATGTTCTTCGAACTCATTTTGCCTGAAATATAAGCGAAGTGCAATATTGAAAAGTCAATAGAGCATTGAACTCACAAACTTCTAGTTATATTTCATATTGTTCGGTAAATTTCATTCTTCAGAACATTTTTTCCTATGAATATAAATTTTTTATCATCTTCACATGTTTCTGTGAAATTTCTTTTATATTTTATTCCCTTGTAACTTCTCCAGCTTGTTTAGAAGATCAATTTTAGTGATTTTTAATGACATGAGCTTCAAAAAAACGTAAACGAGGTTTGTAATGAGATCTTGTCTGTGTTCTCTTCCTTTTTTTTAACCGTTTTTAATCAATTTTTTTATTGAACCAATCTTACTGCATCATTTTAATGTAATTTGGAATGCACATCGAGATAATTTAAGTTGTATGGAAATTTTTATCTATCCCGACCCTTCGCTACGATCAACGATATCGCTGGTGATGATTTATCGGGAATCGATAAGATGGCACCAAAAAAAAAATAAATAAAAAATAAAAAAAAATAAAATAAAAAAAATAAATAATAAAAAAAAAAAAATACCGACCCTTGAAAATGTTTTATAATGGTAGCCCTGTTCATTCCACTAGAATCCCATGTTTTTGGCATTTTTTAATGAAAAAAGATGCACTTAATTAAATAAAACCAAAAAAGAAAAAAAAAAGTGGAAACGATTAAAACAACGTGTAGAAACTATGTACTTCTCTCGAAACACTGATTTGCGTAAAAAGGAAAATTTCGTATTTAAGAAAAAAAATTATAACCGACCCAAGAAAGAGAAAACTGGGATATATATGTATGTAAATATAATAGAGGAATTCCTAGTATGATGCAATGCAGGTGGCTGTTTCAAATACGCAGGTATTTTTGGTTAAAAGCATTTTTCACAAATGGCCTTATACTAGGGTGACCATACGTCTCGTTTTGGCCGTGACAATCCCATTTTATACTTGCTTTCCTATCGTCCCGTCGTTTTTGTAAAATTGTTTGGTACACAGAAGAATGTTTTGGAAAAAAAAATCTCTTTGTGTTATTATTTAAAATAACTGTAAAATACAATATGGTATTATATTTAATTATTTATATTGTTTCATTTTCTCCTTGTAAAGAAATGTACGTTCTGGTAAACATTACATATATTACTTACCAAAAGAAGTAATCAAAATTATTTGGTTGCACATGATTTTTGCAATTAAAATTAACCGAGAATATCTTTTTGGAAAAAGAGTAGTTATTTTATTTATAAATTGAGCACGTTTCAGAAAAAAACCAACTTACGGCGCATGTACATCAAATATTATGATTTTTTAAATCTTGTTTGTATTAAAAAAATATATTATAATTCCTTGACATTATTTATGTTTATTTTCAGGGGAAAATTATAAAATTTTTGGGCGTGCGGCAATTTTTTATTCAGGGTTGGCACAATTTTTTGCGAATTAAGTGGGTCAACATAGTAAATATTGATTAGTTCCACTCTGTTAACTCGAAAGCGTGATTTTTTACTTTATATATGTACGTAGTAACAATAGACGAAGGTTTGTTTGTTACTAAGTGTAAATAAATTTGGCACCGGTCCCTGGTTTGGAAAAAAAAATTACTGGTCCACCAAACTGAAAAGTTTGTGAAGCACTGGCAATTGGCATACGCGATATCAGTGGTGTAGTGCTAAATAAAAAAGAACCAGGTCGATGTTTAATTTTTACGACCCCCCCTCACTTTTTTCCTTACTAAAAAAAACGTTGTATCCTAATATTGGTATTTCAAATATTTATAAAAAAATCAAATAATAATTAACAAATATTCTTACTTGTTGAAATTATGGTGTATTTTTTTTATTTTTTATAAAAACTTCCATAATGCATCCTCTTCAACATATTTGATTTTGCAAAACCCGTGCTTGTGTGACAGCAGCAACATTTGCATTTAGCAATACTAAAACCATGTATGTTTTTGACATACATACATATGTCAAAAAACTATCAAATTTTAGCATGTGAATTTAGAGATGTCTATTCACTTAAGATGAGTTCCCTCATTTTATCTATCCCCAAGTCTAAAGAATGTTTTCTTTTGAAGTTTTGGGTGGTTTTAGATAAAAAAGCCAATAAATTTTATAAAACGTCTTTTAAGTTTTGAATGTGCTCAGATTGCTATTCGATTGTGGTCATCGAGTGTTCAAACGAGAGTCTGCTCACAATATTTGGAATATAAAATTTTAGTCAAAATATTTTTTAATTGTTCTCGAAAACAATGTTTATATCAATCAAAGTGCCATGGCGGCGACCTGGCCCGACTACACCACTGCGCTATATACCATCCCTAGTTCGAAACGTACAACAAAAACCAAAACTCCACTTCAAGCTTTCTAGAAATTCACAACACAGAATTTGAGGCAGAAATTAATTTGCTTAATTAATAATAGAAAAAGGTAGCGCAAAGAGAAAAATACGAGCAATGACTCTGAAAGAGAACATAGTGAGTCGACTATGTATGTATGTATGTACTACTACAGGATACTTTGAAACCGAGGTTTGAAGTAGGCCCTGTCTCTCTCTTTCTCTCCTTTCACTGCCGTCCTTCCTTCGAGACAATTGTTAATAAATTCTCCCTCGGAGGCGAGGCGCCGAAAAAAATAAAAGGCGCTAAATAAGATCGTCTGCGGGATATTGAGGGTTGAGCTCTCCCCCTGTGTATGTAATTCTCCCGGTACAATTTCAATCGCACTAATGACTAGTTCGCCAGTTGCATGCGAACCCGAGTTTATCAACGTCTCCACCATCGCACCTACTTAACCCTTAACCTACCACACACACTCCTTTCGCAAAACCGGCCCTCTTATTAACGGCTCCTTATTAATCTCGCGCAGATATATATTGCCTGGAAACGTTCGACCGCAAGGACACTCCAGCGCAAAGAGTGCGTGCGAGGACGCTGATAATGAAAGAAAAATACACACGTACATTATATATAAATATACAAATTACTACTCAATAAAAAGAGTATTAAATTAATTGACCGTGCTTTTGGTATATTAGACTTTTAAGTGATTTTTCGTAGTGTAACGTGTGCGACCCTATCTATGATTTACACACATTGTACATTCGGGTCATGATGGCGTGTGGGCGTATTTGCGAAGTTAATTGCTTCGTACGATGTTGTGTGAAAAGCTTTTAGCGCACTTTAATCATTTTTTTATAATGTATTTTCCTCGTATTGTTGTTCGGTAGAAAATTTAATAATGATGCTCTCATATTAATATGATTGAGTGCGTCGATGTCGCCTATAAAAATATCCCCATTGAATGGACTGGTATAAAATATATTAAAATATTTATAAACTAAGTATCTATGTATGTAGTAAAATGTCTAAAATGTTTTATAAGTTTTGGTAGGTCAGATATCGACAAAAACTATATATTACATACGAGCACTTTCAAAGTTTGAGGACATTGTTTCAAGAAAAAGTTTTCTATAACACATGCTCTCTTTAAACTAAATCTAAAACTGTACTTTTACATGACTTATGTATGTATGTATGCACATACACAATATTTTTACATGTTATATACACATACATATATTTGAAGAGACTATTTTTTCTGTATATTCATACATATAAAAAATTATTGCCTCACAAAAAATATTGATGATTTCTATTTATGATATGTAGATATATTTCTATTTATATTATGTAGATAGATTTCTATTTATATAATGTAGATAGATTTCTATTTATATTATGTAGAAGAATGATTAATGATACTAAACTGTTCTAAATTGGTGAGTTTAATCAGATTCCATGTACCGAGCAGATCAATTAGATCTAACCACATTCTTGATATGCCTAGGTTTCCCACCAATTATTCATCGAACTCAGCCATTACAAGATTGCACATACTGGGTTCTGAATTGAATATTTTTAATTTATTTAATGTCAGTAGATGTACATACATAAGTTGAAATGTGATTTGTCCAATTTTTTTTAACATGTAGTTTTTTTTTAATTTTTATTACTTACTTTATTTTTATTGCACTTTTTTCTTTTCTTTGTGTAAAATGGTCATTTTTTTACCGTATAAATAAATAAATAATTTTGTTGTTGTTTGAATATAATTTCAAATTTATAACAAAAATGTTATTAATGTATATAAAGTGCATATGTATAAATTCGGCCATAGGTGTCGTCTTGGGGTAAATCCCGTAATATTAAATATAAATTTTCCAAACTATGTATGATGAAAAATATTATCCGACAAAAAAACCGATTTGATTTTATTCTCATCGCTTAGCGATTGGAATTTTAATTATCCTAACAGCAGTATTCGATAGTGGGCTCTAGACACACGAATGTTCCACACCCAGTTTTGGATCCGCTAATTTTAACACACAGAAAATACCCGTCATGGCGTGCAGACAGCGGTAATTATCACCTTTGCAGGGTTAAAACTACTAAGAAATATCTTCGGCAATCGTGGCCTGGGGGTGCTTTGAGCGCGAAAGCCTTTGTGTGGCGTTATGCTCGAGAGCTTTTCGCTAATTAAACCGATCGCGGATATTCATGGAAATTCTTCGATGAAGCCATTCAAATAATGAGGAACGATTATTGCTCATTGCCGTGTGAATAACAACGAAACCTTGCCATTGATATTTTATGCGGTGTCGTGTATTGAGTGCGTTATTAGACACAGTAGACGTTCGTATGCGAGCGCAAACAACAACACTCGTTTGAGAAATTAATCTGCCGGAACGTGTTTCGCAACCCCCTCGAAGGAAATAGACGGGTTAGATAATGGACGCAGTGCCGTACATTGTGTTCGAGTGATCTTTAAATGCTCATGTGTTTGCATAATTGGTACAAGAGAGATGCAGTTAGGTACAACCTACCGGTTTTCCCACACGTTTGCACGAACACACATATTGTACACGTGTTCATACATATGTACATTGATATGATACAGACGTGTACTGCCGTTTATTTTTATTTTTTGACACATCTTATCATGAAAGGCACACATACATATATATTAGCCACGAATAAATGTCACCTTTAAAATACCTTATTGTTAAATAGAGCAAGAATGATGCTTCGTAACAATAATAATAATGCATAATTAAACTATGTTGTTAAATGTGTAACATAAGACGATGATGATATCGATAAAATAAATGAATCTTTTGTTTAACAGCAACTTTGCAAAAATCAACCCTCCGGAAATTTATAATGAAGGGGTGCGGGTGAATATTGACTAGATCTATGCAACTCTTCATTAAATTACAAGCTGAGATGACTGCTCTTTAACAAAGCTGACCATTTTTCCCAGCACTCTTATTTTTTTTCTGAAACGTGTAAATCAACAAATAAAACTACATATTTTCCAAAAAGATATTCTCATTTCTTCTTTTGATAATTAAAATATTTTTTACCGGAACGATCATTGCTTTAAAAGAAGAAAATGAATCGAGATAAAAATTAAATATATTTTATATACATAAATAGTTATTTAAAAATAATGAAGGAAAATGTATGTGAGTGATATGGACGAGTTACGCAAAACATTGATGAATGGAAGCTGTTTGGAGAGGTTTTCATCTAGCAGTAGATGGTGTACGGCTATTGATGATGATGATGACATACAAACATCGAAGATTTTTTTAATAATATCTGATATTTACCAGACTTCTCTCACGATATTCACAAAACTTCGAGGATCTCTTCCAAAGATTATAACAAAATTGAATGTTGTACTTACTTATCGCGGTGATTATAATAAGTGCGCGTTTCGCGAGATTCTACCGTTGCACAATCTCATATATTAGTGAGGAGTGAGCAAGTTACGAGCCCCGAGCTTAATGTTAGTTCGGGAAACTCGGTAAAATCAGAGGTCGGGAAAGCTGGCAAGTTCACCTTGAGCACTTGGGCTTTATTCAAAACCCACCGAGCTCTTTGCCAACCGAGATGTTGTTATTCGAGTGTGACAGCGCTAACATTCGACTCCGAGGGGCCAATCTCCGAGACAAGTCGCGACAATTTCGAACGAAAGAATTTGCGAAGAAGAAGAAGAAGAAAAATGAAAAGGCGCACGTAAAAAAGAAGAAGAATGACCCAGAAAAAAACTGAAGAAATTCTCATTTCAATTACGAGTCTTTGTGTCCGTCTGTGTGTGACTTTATCGCGTAGCTGGGGGAGATTATTCGTCATAGACTTAAGGGCGAAGGGCGCGTTGTAAAATAAAGTACCAGATTTGGTCTTAATCCTTTCGGGTTCCTCGGCACACTCTACTTATCGGGATTGCCTACATTCAAATGAAGGACACCGGGGCTCGATCTGGTTTTATGGAAGGAAGCGCCATTGCGTCAAATTTGAATCGGGAGTGTGCGACTTCCTCAGCGGCGCCATACTTTTCAAGAAAATTTACCCGAATTTAGCAATGGCAAAACGAAACGCGTTTCATTATTTCGCATGGCGATCGTCAAACCAGAACCACCATTCTGTACATTTTACGGTAGAAACTAACAACACGCAGAATTGCCACTGAAGAATATTATTACTCAATTTAACACAAAATGTCCGAGTAAGGGAATGACCACTTTTGGTTGATGTTCCTAATAAATTTCCGCAACGCTTGACTAACCAATACCAATCTTTACACAATCTTAATATATATGCTCCACTAGATATTTATAATTCGGTGAAATATGTCCCGCACTTCAATAATTAATGTACAATAAAATTTATGTACAAGTTAAAATTCATATATGTCTCGTTAATTTCAAGTTTTCAGTGTCTCGTAATTCAGCGACTTATATAATAAAAATGCTGTATTGTTTGTAATTGGCCAGGAAGGCGTATTGGGGTTTACTTGTTAGGCATTCCTGGTATATATACATATATGTATGTAAATAAATCAGACAAGGAATAAAATTTCCACCTTTCATTTTTCAAATTTCATTGAGATTTAGAGTTTATTGAAAAAAAAATACTGTTAACAAACATCATTTATGAAAAAAAATTGCTATAAATTTTCGACAAAACAAATATCGGCTAATATATACATGTATTGTCATCAGTGGCGTATCAACCTCATAGCAAAGAATGCAAAGCATGAGAGCCCAGCTTGATAGGGGTCCAAATTTATACATTGGTACACCCAATATAATTTAACATTGTCAAAAATATCGAAAGTAAGAAAAATGACTTACACTTGTACGTATGTAATATTATTTGTTTTACGACTCAAATATTAAAATATCAGACCATGAAAAGCCATTTTGGTTCAGGTGGGATAATTTATCACTTCATGCCATTATTAAAAAATGATTTAATTGTTAATATATCCACAATATTTATCACAAAATTTTGCAAAAACTTAAATTGAGAAAGAGAATTTTTTTAAATCGGTGAGCTAAGTAACTTTTTTTCGTAGAATCGTTATACTATGTAAATATGCATCAACAAACAATTTGAATGATTTCGTGTCATATTTTTAAAAATCTGGTAAAGGGGGGGGGGGGTTGAGGGGGCCTTGGATACATTTTGTATGAGTGCCCAAAACTCATACAAAATGTCACATTCTACAGGTTGTTTGTATTTTCGAAAACGTTGATTAGGATGATGACGATTCAGTCTACATCCCAATCATTTATTTATTTATTTAAAGTTCTATATAAAATAAATCCTTTAACACTGAATACTTATATTATATATTAAAAGATACATTTTTAATCATCATTAATATATTTGAAGAAAATTTAAATATTGGAACAATGAACTTAAAAGACTTGTAGAACTATTTATAATTTATTGCACTGATTGTTAATTAAGAGCTGAACTAGTTGAGGCGGGTGTTGTGACTATGCTGTCGGAGTCTGATTTTGTGACTGACTCTCGTACTTTTATAATATATGCATGATTCGTGTATTTATTTAAAATTAGACCAAGGCTGCACGGTATATATACAAATAGATAATTTTCAATTTGATATTGATGTCAAAACACATTGAAGCTTCTTTGAATGATCAAATATCATAGGCATATTATATTTTAAGCCTTCCAGACCACATACTTATATGAATCTAATTAATTTCCATTCAATAATAATAAATTTCGAACGAAACAGGCGATTGTGCGATAAATTCATACAAATATCATAATATCAGTAAATGTAATGGATTCTGGTTATTCTTCAGATTTGAATGCGAGCGTTTATCGAGAGATAGCACGAGCGTATCCAGCAAGTGACTTGTTAAGCGAGATCGTCTATTAAACGTGGGCACATTGTGCCCTTAGAAACGCAATTAGAAGATTAGGCCCTAATCACGGCACCACAGTATGGACCGCTAGAGATGTGGGTCCCTTGTGTTGTTGCCAGAGAGAGGAGAGAGTGAGGGGGAGGCGTAGACTCATCGATTATATATTATTATATTACGAACGCGAGCGAACCTCTACCGAACAACAGCGGCCTTAATTAAAACACCTGCAATTTATTGTGATAGCGATCCAAAATTATAATACACATACACCTACATATGTATGTACATATGTAGGTGTATATACGAATCATTGATTTCGGAAGTAATTCAATAAGTCCAATTAAAAAAAAATCTACATTAACCTATGTATGTACGTATGTATCTATGTATGTACATATATAATTTTCTTAAAATTTATTTCATTATAAGAAACGTGAAAAATATACTCAAAATATATAAATACCGGGAAAATACGATACATATAAACGTTTTTTCCACTGGGGTGGGGTATATTTTGTAAATGAATGAATACATTTTGATGAAATAACTAAAATTTTTGAAAATAAAAATGAATATATTTATCGATGAGAAAATTATGGTTATTTTAAATAAGTTTCAATCAAATACATACATATGTATATAGACGGTTCATATTTATTAAATTGAGTTCTCAAGATTATTATCATCGTCGTCATTTGCATCCGTTCTCCACCGACTACTGGATGAAATCCTCTTCTACATGCTTCTATTTGTGTCTATTTTTAGTAACACTTATCCACCTCACCTTATACGATTTCAGCCCACCTCACTTTTTTATATTCTTTTATATTCTCCATTCAAGGACTTTTCTTATTCACTTTTTGTTCATTTTTTTAGTTACATGTGTACATATGGATGTATGTACGTACATGATCCAACATTGCCACTTCATTTTTTCACTAATTCAGCTACTAAGCTAAGTCAGTTAATTTCCCATATCTCTTCATTATGCCGAGCATACAACGCAATAAGCAGTTACGCTTAAAAAAAGAAATGGATCGATTGATTAAAAAAAAAACCGCATCTTTAATAAATAACATAATGGAAAATAAAATTGACATCGCCGACAATATTTCCCCAGAGGAAAAAAATTGATCCATAAAACTGTCAATTGACATTTCAAGGAGAATTGAATTGATTCGATTCATTTAATACGAAATCACAAAATAATTACCTTTGGGAAAATCGTCTCCGTAATGAATAATGATACTTTTACGTATACCTAATTATATAACGCACGATTGAAACGAAAGCATATAAATAATAAATACACATTATGGAAGTTCTTAGCGTCAACCCTTACACAAAAAGGGATTTTACATAAATCATACGCATTATGAACGCGGCAAAATAATATAATATTTTCAACGAAACGAACGATTCACTTTCTCATATTATACACACATACGGACGTACGCACATACATAATAAAACATACAACGCATAAAAGCCCGGTCAAATTATATTATTTATTTCATTAGTAACATTCGTGACCGGTCTCGTTTATCGCTTGTTTCGTGAAAATTCGTGATTTGCCAAAATTATCCACGGCCATGGAACTAACTAATCAGAAAATGGATTTCATGGGCAGTACACCTGTGGAGCCACACCCTGAAAATACACTTCCACGTATTATATACATATATACATATGTACGTAGCCGTATACATACATATATTAAAGTGTGAGGGGGTTAGGGACCGTTAGCGGGGTTATGACAGGCGGCTAGAGACACGCAAACCTCGCACGTTTTTATGGGAAAATATTCGACAAGCACGAAAAAATCCATTAGCCATTAAATTACGAATGAAATACGACATTTCTGGGGCTCAATGGTGAAATGTGATCCTTATCGATAATTTTACACAAATATAAATATTTTCGTGGCGTGAAAAATCACATTCGCGTATGAAAAATCGCGGAAGCATATTTCAATGCTTATTGTTATATTAACTTGACACGCGTCAAACGGTCAAAGTGATTTTCTCTCGGAATTTTTCTATTGAATATATGTACATACATACATATGTACATGCACTATTTGACTAGTTTCAAACATACACACATACTATCGGTTAATTTTTTGAACATCATCCATACATTGGTGTTGACTGTGGGTGCAAGTTAGTCTAACCATTCCATTGTCTGCTCATTTACAATATATTTAATATATCTTGAATATTTATTACCTATGTATTTGTATTGTTTACCGGTAATGTTCCAATGGTCTGGACATTTTATTAATACAAACATATAAAACATATAAACATATAATAATAATACATAGGTCGATTTTCCTTTAAGTTATTTTGTTTCACGTCCGAATGAATATTTGTAGAACTATGTATACATGCTTAGGGATTATAAATGGAGAAATTACAAACATAGAAATGTAATATTAATTTTAATTAACGGACTGTAATAAGATTTGAAGAGAAACAGACAAAATTGTACGATAGTTATCAAACATGAAAATTTAGCATTGAATATTAATGAGTTTAATAATATAATATACATATAGGATTAGCCAAATATTTTAGAAAATAAATACATACACGATCTGCATAACATATATATGTAATATGTACGTACATTTTATACATAAAGAGTGGAATGATTAACTTTCGAACGTATCAGAGCGATCGTAAACTTCGCTATTTACATTCATTTTACACATATCAAAATCTACGATACAAAAATACCGTAAAGTTCCACGTATTGAGGGGGGGGGGAGACACTCATCGGCGATGATGTGGTTTCGATCGTTTATTTGAGCTCGTATTTTTTTTTATTTAAGTGGAAATTCATCGGCTATCAGTTGGCAGGGACGAATGCAGGAAATTGGTTAAATTTTGAACGCGTGCCCTATGGTTCACAAGGCAAATTGCGGATTAGCGAGTATTGCACAAATTGGAGCGCGAAACGAATTAACAGACAAACATACATACTACATATATATATATACATACATATGTGCATTCGTATGTATGTATGCATACATATACATATATAATTAATTTATTAAGAATTCGCATTTATAATGAAGGTAGGCACATCCGGAAACCCTCCACGACACACCCTTACGTACTGTGTGCCCCCTCAGTTGAATAATTGAATTAATTACACTCGAACGTAACAAAGTTTAAAATATCACCGTAGAGAGGCGCGCCTTCCTTCGTTTTAACGCCTTGAGCTTAATTGAAATAAATTATTTCTGCCGTATAAATAAGGGTATTTGCAACGGGTCGTGCCGTTGCATAAGCCAGCCGATAACAGCCCTTTAACGGCCGATTTAAACGTTCAAACCCTTTGGGTTCGATGACGTCTTTGAGCCACGTTTCCTTTGCCGACCTTAATGCGGAATCGATCCGGCGAATATTTCAAGATGACAGTCCCTCCTATTGAAACGAAAGAATTTCCTCGATCCCGAGTCACTTATGCAAAATATGTATTTATGCATACAATTGTTAATTAAAATTTCTGTATTTTTTTTATTATTTAAAATGAAAATATATTACATGTACATATAATATCAATGAGATTTGATTACGCGGTTCGGTGATTTTTCCCTTTAGGATGTTCTTGACACTGATTATTTCGGACACTGATTTTTCCGTACAGGAATTTTGTGAGCACCGACTGTTCCAAAAATTGATTATCTTGACCAAAAGTATTTTGAGTATAAGTAGAGCTAATAAGTTGGCGAAGGAATAATCCGTGATCGCAAAAATCATGAGAAAATCTGAGTCCGATATAATCAATGTTCGGAGTAGTCAGTATACGGAAAGATCGCATGCGCGAAATTATACCTACATACATACGTATATAAGTACATATATACAGTAAAAACTTGAAAATTATGTAGAATTCGATTAAAGATATTGTACCTACCTATGCACATATAAATATAAAGTGTTTTTCATGATAATTGATTTTGAGATTCAGCCTAGTTCAAAGATTTGTAAGTCTTAAAAAATACTCGTATTAAATATATTGTATTTGTAATTTGCTGTAAAATTATTTATTTGAACTTTGAACCAATTTCAAATTTATGTATGTTCATTATATACAGAAACAATTTCGGTTTCCATAAATACTATATATTTTTAAAAAGGATGCTAGCGGCAAACAATTTTTATAGTCAAGTTTGACGGTAAATAATAAGTCTCACAGATTCACATTGCTACGTTTCAAAAACTTTTAATTAATTTATTTTCTTTTAAACCCTTCAAAAAGTTTAAATTTTACAATTGTATGTAAAAGTAAATAAAAAAATCAGCAACAAAATAGGCCGTAAAAAACCTTTTAAATGTAGGTACGTGAATTATTTTTTTGTTATATTTTTCGTATCATTATGTGTAAATTTGAGTGGATTTAAACGGTGACTAAAATACATTAAGACTATTTTCCTGGTCCGATAAAAATAAAATAATTTCATGTCATAATATAATATGATAATAGGTGTATGTTCATATGTGGGTGTGAATGTTTTACTGCATCGACAGTATGGAGATTTCAAAAATGAATTTTAGAATTATCAAGTGTGGTTATTAATTACACTGAGCAACAAAAAATCATGTTTTTGAGTTACCAGAGCGGAGACTAATCAATCTTTACTAAATTTGACCCACTGAATTCGAATATGATAATTATTTTTGTTCGTTCGCTCTCGTTTACGAGATATGAGCGTTTAAATAACTTATACTTAATTATATAGCGAATTTTAAAACTCAAAAATATATATTTGTACACATTTTTTTCATGCTATTATGCGTTTTTTGGCCAGTTTTTTATTTTGCCACGTTTATAAGGATTGGTTTTCTATCTCATAATTTTTTTTTATCTAAACGTACTAACTCGAGCGGTAATTGCGTTAGAAAGGCTTTCGTTGGTGCCCGTATCCGTACACATTTATGACGTAGTAGCGTTGGTGCAAGCAAGATGGCAATACGGGCGTAAGCGGTCTGACTTTTAAAATTCTCTAGATAATTAATTATTAGTATTTTAAAGCAATGAGTTATCACAATCAATAGGAAAAACATCTGACTATAGATTCCAATACTCATTTTGACCATAGTAATACTAGATTTTGAATTAAAGACCGCAAAAGCCAAAAAATGCGCATTTTTTTAAACGCTCATATCTCGTAAACGAGAGCGAACCAACAAAAATCACTACCATATTCAAATTCAGTGGGTCAAATTTAGTAAAGATAGTCTTCGTTCTGGTATTTATTTTTGTTGCTCAGTGTTATCAGTGAATTATCAACCGGTCGTGTCGATGATGACAATATTCCTTTCCGAAACAGCCCGTTGAAATATCATCGCACACGACACTTTTATATGTCATCATCATCATCATAACCATCTACAGCCATTCGCCATCCACTGATGGGTGAAGGTCTCTCCATCACGTTTCCAGTCGTCTCTGTTTTACGCAACTCTCATCCATCTCACCCCACACATTTTCCTAATTTCGTCTACCCATCTTCCCTGCCGTCTTACTTTTTCCCTTTGCATTCTCTTGGTACCATTCAAGCACTTATTTTGTCCACCTTTCGCCCATTCTTCTAGTCACGTAGTTCGCACATTGTCATTTCAATCTCTCTATTCTATCCAATATGTCCACTGCCCTTGTCACCTCTTACGCACGTGTTCCTCTTCCTGTCTTTCCTCAAAATGTCGAGCATACAACTTTTCATGCTTTTTTGAGTGCATAGGACTTGTGTGACACCTTGGTGTTCAGTGTCCAAGTTTCACATCCATACTTCATCACTGGCATCACTGGCATTGATCGAAGAATTTCATTATTATAACGAAACAAAATAAATATTTTTATGACATTCTTCTATGATTTATATTTGAACCTTAAAATGTCGGAAATAAGTTTAACATCCCAATCGATGTTAGCCGCTGTACTGATCGATGGACGCTTCGAGCGTTTCCGGTGCATTTTCAGTACATTTTCGATGCATTTTTAAATAAAGTATGGTGCAATATTGGGGTATTACATTAGCAGATATATAAGTGAATGGAAACGAAACGAACTGTGTCATTTTAACAAAACAATGCGAGTATACACGCTTACAATATTTGTATTGCGCCGTTAAATAAAAATTTATTCGGGTCAATCGGATCTCAAATTCAGAAATCTGCACAATGAATCCGAAGAAAAATATCGTTTTTATTTTACGATCCAATAAAACGGGATAATGAATAAAAAATCCTTTCAGCGTATCGGCTCCGTATAATATTAATGCGGGCGTCGTAAAAATATACGACGCCACCAGTGGCTCTCAATCTCAACCCCCAAAATATAAGCAAAAAATAACCCAAGGTAAAATAATAGTCAGACAAATCAGATTTGTGTTGACTCACATATACATATGTACATCGTACATATTTGCGGTTTAGAATCCTCGGCGGTCGACCTGCATTCATATGATAAATCAGCAGAGGCTGGGCCGGGGTCACTTCAGATGCTAATGAACCTTCGGGACTATTGTGTGTATGTATGGTGTGTGTGTAATGGTATGCCCGTGGTATATCACAAAAGAATACATTTCCCAAATGAGAAAATCTTACGCATTGAAAACAACGCAACATATCATCGGATATGCGAGAGCCTATTATGTCAAACGTACGCAATCCCGAATATATTGTATGCTTGTGTGTTTATCTACATATGTACTCTGGGTCTTTAGCGATGTTGCGCGTCTTGCAATTTAGATTTTTACTGCTGTTATATTTCATGAAAGCCTATTATGTGTATTAGCTGAGTATTTGTTTATTGTTGACGTATGTTTTCAGATGAAGCGGTACAATATGGAAATGTGATGATTGTACTGAATACGTGAAATTTAAATGTATTTCTGTAGGAAAATTTGATTTGAGCTTTAACAAATGTTAACGTTATTTCATTTCGTATGTGCATAGAAGGCTGTGTTTTATCCAATGAATAATTCATTATTCGTGTTTATAAATAAGGCATAGTTTATTTCATGTATCAATGTATCAAAAGCGTTGTTATTTGTATTAATTTAATGAAAACTGTTTGTAAAGTAATATTTCATTACCCATATCGTTTTATAAAAAAAAATTACAATGTAAGATGGACGTTTCTCGAGTGATGATCTTAGTTTACATTTTCAATTAATTTACCTAATTTGTTTAGTTGATAAAGCAATTGAGTTAATAAGTTCTCATCTCGAGAGGGTATCAAATATTTTGACATACATAAATAAACTGTCTAGGGGGGCTTGTCCCAAGTCATATGGGCTTAATGTAGCTCACTTTGCTGGAATTCAAAAAGGTTTCAACAGTAGAGATCATCTTACATTGATTCAAATGGAAAAAGAGCCTAAAACTTCGAATGTGCGTCTCTGAAAATATGAATGTTTGAGATATTTGATTGTTGCTTGCACGAAAACATAATAAAGAAAATATAATCCTTCTGCTTCAGTTTCTCGTAAATTCATCACACATCAAATTTGTTGATATATTAAATTAAAAAAAATGCTTTGTATGTAGAGTGTGTCTCTCGCAAATTCATCTTATATCAAATTTTTTGATTTGATTGCTTGTCTTCCAAATATATTATGTACTACATATTTAGATATACATACATACATATTTATGTATACGTAAAAACAAAAACACGTATCACACAAATAATAAAATAAAAAAAACCATTAGAAAGAAAAGAAATAAAGTATAATAGATATCTAAAATAAGAATATTGTGAAACTATTAATTATTTAAACCACAAATCTGCATCTTCAATTAAGCCCTGAAAATAGATACATATACTGTTAGAGATAGGATCATAGTATCGGCGACAAATCATGGCAATGGTGTTATTATAGGGTACATTGTTTTTAAAGACTGGTATAATTAGTAGATCTAGTATTTCTGATCTTAACATTAAAGTTTATCTCTTCTTACACTATATTGTCAATTTGGGAGTTTATAATTCCTATTGAGTATTTATAAAATTGATTAAAATAACCAGTTTTTCGTAAAATGTTACCAGTTAAAACAATCGGTTTTAGAAAGCGATATTTAATATATAAAAACATCATATTACGAGACGGCAAGTCCAGATGTGACGAAATCGTTGTTGAAATTTTCCCCGGCTAAAATTCCGTGTACTAATTTAAACGCTGACAAGAACAAGAGGCGATGAAAAGCGGGGATTAAAAATCCCTCACCCTGTCGCGTTGTGCGGCTCTGGCGAGAAGCACCAATTTGTAAGATTACATCTATCAGATTTTCGACGTAGGTGAGGAGGGGCGAAGTCACTAGGGGTCTAAATTCGTTAATAGCACACGGGTCAGGGTAGACAAGGGCTCGACGCGTAGGAGGGTGTGGAGCAGCCCTATAAAACAAGAATTAGTGTCGTCTTAGTAGATTGCTTTATGGATGTTACTGACGGGTTATATGCCCTCCTAACCCGGGCCACGGTAGTGTGGGATTTGATAGACATACCCGTCTTTCGCCTCTCCTTTCTCAGAACGGATATAGGGGTTCAGTGAAAGTTTGGCGCTTTATTAACGGGCGGTTCGTGCTAAATTAAATAAGCCCTAATGGGCGTCGCTCCTCACCTGTCTTCCGTTTTCACGAGAATTTTAAATTACGATCGAAAACGGAAAGGGAAATGCATCTGCTAACAAAATTAGGTTTCCTTTCTTCGGGTGGGATGGGGTGGAAGGCGTTTGAAATAAGATCCCTTAAAAAGGCAGCGACAATAAAGCAGCCGAGCCCTAAATGATGGATAGGTACACAACGAGACGCAAAGAGCTCTTTGATAAGGGCGTCATAATAAAATTTAATGGCAATTGATTTATTTCGAACAAAATATATTATGCAGTGAGTATTTTCTTTTAAATATGTATATTTTAAATACGTACCTTTGTATATCTAATATATAATTTCGAAAGAGACTTTGTATATACATATGTATGTATATATGTAACCTTGGTTGGTTGGTTCGTAAACAACACATTCGATTTTTTTTTTTCGATTCATAGGCGCCGATTCAAGTTTTTTCGATTTACAGGATTTGAAAGCCCCGGGGGCGAAGGCCCCGGAGGCAAAGACCCTGGGGGCAAAGGCCCGGGGGGCGAAGTCCACGGAGGCGAAGTCCCGAGTGACGCGGGGGGCGAAGGCCCCGGAGGGTGCCGGGGGATGGGGGGGGGTCGCCGGATTCTGGTATACATATAATTTCGAAAGAGACTTAGTATATATGTATATGTATGTTCGTGACAGTCAATTTATTAAAAAAAAAAACAAATGAATATTCAAATAAATTAATATAAAATAAAACTATTCACATAAATTTAATAAAATGTTTACTATTAGATTAGTCATGTTTAAGCGGTTTATATTACAAATACCGAGCGAAGCCGGGTAAAACCACTAGTGTATTATAAAATACCAGCAACATAGATTAGTGGTTGGGATATAACGCTTTCGAATAAAGTGGTCAGGGGTTAATCCCACCGGTTGCTGCTGGCCAGATATGTGACTTCAGGTCGATCGTTTCCTATCAGAGTTTGCCGATTTTTCTGATTTTGATTGAAACGGTTCCAAATTGGCAACCTTTACCCATTTTTTCGCAATATTTCGAGTTTTTTAGTATCTCAAATGAATGAATGCTGAAAATTTGTCCATAAATGTATCTGTGGATGAATTTTTAATGTTACAATACTTATCTATAATATTTGACCATAGATGTCGGGTTAAATGGAAATACATATATGGGTGTACCTATAAATAATAATTCTTAATCTGTATACAACACTCGCTACTTTACATCATAGCGACAAATGCTTTGGATCAATCTGCTAAGACGAGTGTATACATGATCGATTGAAATAAAATAAAATAATTAAAAAATATTTCATTTTTAAAGTGGAATTGCTCATTGTGTACCTACTACATATGTATATATGTATTATACATATAACTACTTGCGCTCTTATTTGTGATTTCAGGATAGAAAGTCATTGTTTTACAAATATTCATTTATTCAATATCTGTCATCATTGGTAGATGTACATATGTAGATACATACGTAAATATATATATTTGCTTTTTGGACATCATTGGAATTACAAATATATCCGTTTATTATAGGATTTCGTACAGAATTTCATGCAATTTTTAAGCACAGCTTTGATGCAATACTGTGGCCTGACTGTCCAATTAATCATTATTGTTACAAATCATCAATCAATCTTACTCTACTTGGTACTTGATTGAAGTATTACTGGTATTTGACTGAATTACAGCGATTTAAAGGTGATTACATAAAAAAAAATTCGGGTGTGACCAACCCATGACTTTATCTATGTATTTGAGGAATATAAGAAGGTTACAAAACAAAATTCGATATTGAACTGATGACTATGATAGCGATACAAATTGAGCGCAAATGTATGGAAACTTGCACAAAACAAAAGTTCTACTTCCGGTTGTCTGATTGTGTTCAAATTTTTTTTATTACTAAAAATCACTATCAGTATCATACTCATTAAATATCAAGAAAATAAAAATAATTTTAAAGGTCAAAATAAAATATTGAAATATTGTTTTAAAAAAAAATACTACTTCCGGTTTACGAATTCTGACCAAAACCCTACCAGCTCTAAGTTAGTACATAAAGGACAGAAATATAAATTTTCAGCTTAATACGTTCAGGGGTGCGGACAGAGTAGTGGGCACAACATTTTTGACCTTTCTACGAGGAAAAAAATCCCACTTCCGGTTCATTAAATTAAGTAATTTTTTTTTATTTTTACTTAAAACCACTATTTTTATTATACACAATAAATATCAAGAAGCTTAAAACAATTTAAAAGGTCAAAATAAAATAATGAAAAAATAATGAAATATTGTTTTAAAAAAAAATACTACTTCCGGTTTACGAATTCTGACCAAAACCCTACCAGCTCTAAGTTAGTATATAAAGGATAGAAATATAAATTTTCAGCTTAATACGTTCAGGGGTGTGGACAGAGTAGTGGGCACAACATTTTTGACCTTTCTAAGAGGAAAAAAATCCCACTTCCGGTTTATTAAATTAAGTGATTTTTTTTTTTATTTTTACTTAAAATTACTATTTTTATTATACACAATAAATATCAAGAAGCTTAAAACAATTTAAAAGGTCAAAATAAAATAATTGAAAAATAATGAATTATTGTTTTAAAAAAAAATACTACTTCCGGTTTACGAATTCTGACCAAAACCCTACCAGATCTAAGTTAGTACATAAAGGATAGAAATATAAATTTTCAGCTTAATACGTTCAGGGGTGTGGACAGTAGTGGGCACAACATTTTCGACCTTTCTAAGAGAAAAAAATCCCACTTCCGGTTTATAAAATATAATAATTTTTTTTTATTTTCATCAAATTGATACAAGAATTATACTTGAATTTTTTTGTGACGAACACACATGTTTAAGGGGTCGAAAAAAATAGTGGAAGAAAAATCGAACAAGAGTAAACTGCTACTTCCGGTTGACGGTTGCTAATTAAATTTTATAATTAACTTGGTATTAAACTTAAACTTCTAGATATGAAATTTCAGTTCAATAAACCAAAAGGTTTCTGAAAAAAACATAAAAAACTTCGATTCTCTAGAGTAAAAGTACTACTTCCGGTTCAGATAGAAATATTTAAAAAATATGAAGTTATAAAAATTATTATTTGTATCATATTTAAAAAAAATTCAGTCCGATTCAGTTAGTGGTTTGGGAGATAATTGAATTCAAAAACTTAAAAAAAGAGGACACCTATAAGGCGAGGTACCATTTCCGGTCAACTTAAAAATTTGAAAAAAATTTACGTCGTGTCGATAAAAATTTCAGTAACCGATACTAAGTTTCAGTTCGATAGGACTAACGGTGTTAAAAATATCCCCAAAATACACACCCACACAGACACACACACAGACACACACACACACTCATTTTTTCTAGATCATGAAAACGTGATCAGTGATCGATTCTGAGTTCGAATCAGTCAAAATCTCGGGTTCGAATTTTCGCATGATCACAAAACTTCATCTATTTGTTACTACGTACATAGATAAAGTAAAAATGTCAAAATACTTGATTGAGATACATAATATAAACAAAAATGTATGTAATTTAACGTATAATGTAAAAATAATACTTACTTTAAAATATGCATACCAATAGCTAGCAATATAGCCCAGTGGTTGCGTTAATGCTAACCATCGAGAAGTTCCGGGTTCGAGCTTTGGATTGCCCTTGATGGAAAATAATTAAGTAAGAAAAGAGTATTTCTGCAGTAATATTGGTCAGACTTGGATATTTTTAACTCCAAGCCAATCGTTTCCTATCAATTGTTCATTTATCTGAATTCTTTCTTAAAATAGTTTCTCAACAAATTGGAAACCAGCGCGATGTGCTCACGGGCCCGCGGCGCACGCCATATCCTCGCCCAAGATATGTGTTGTAAATACACATCATATGAATATGTACTTAGTTTGTTATGTGTAATAATAATATTCGACGTTACGAGGTCATTGACCCTTTGTGTATAATCGGAAAATTTTACAATTTGTTAACTTAAATTATCATTTTGTTAGCGTTAACTTTAAGAATTGAAAATTATCTATGAGAGTCTGGTGAATAATTAAAATATTGGTATATATACATATATGGAAATAGTAGTTCGTGTATACAATAAAATATTGAAATAATTTTTACACAAGACTAGAATTTCAATGTCAGACCTATCTATATATGTAATTTTTCCGTTCGGTTGGAGTCATTTTCAGTGGAAAATGCCTGTAATTTTCCGACGTTTCTATGCAGAGCCACCACCGCGAATGTCTCTATTCCAGTGCTTTCACTAAGCCGATTATCGACGGTAACGTTGCATCATCACTTCCCAAACCTTTCCCCGAAAGAGTTTCGATAAAAAGCCCAATATTACGACGGACTTATTATAATATATGTCGCACACGACCCGTCACTTTTTACGATTTTTTCGTCATAAAATGAAGACTCGACTTGTTGCTGCCGTAAAAGAAAAAATGACTACACGACTGGCGTAATCTTCAAATTATGCCGATTATCCGGTCGAAATATGCGGAAAAGTCTCTCTTTGGATATTTTTCTTCCGGCGGAGCAGGGGTGAAATTGGCACGAAAGTGAAATTTCACTCCCCGGATCGCGGGATTATGTCTTCGAGGGCTCCGCGAGTGTAATTCAACACTCGTCCAAACTAAAAGCTCTTGTCATACTATACGTACTGCGAAATTGATATGGATGTGAATTATTACATAAATATGTATGTACATATATCGTGTGTAAAATTGGTTGAAAGATTAGACATGGAAAGTATTTTAAATAGTTTAAAATTTTATACATTCCTAAAGAAAATTCAGTTACTACGTAATGGTGGGAAAGTCGTCCTTTTTAAGAAAATCTTGATGAAAATGTAATGTTGTCGAGAAAAGGAAATTGTTTTTGTATCGGTAGTTTTTGTCATATTCCCCAGACGAATTCCAACCAGTACTGTCCAGTATAGTTGAACGAAGTTTTCAAAGCCAGTATCCCAATAGGATTATCCACAGAAAACCTTAACCAATTTCTGTTTATTTCATATTTCTACACACACATACATACGTGTCCATTACATGCAATGGAAAATAATATTTTCGAAATGTATTGTTAATAATTAATGCTTACATTATTATTATGAATACATTTTAGGTTCATTTTAATGATAGAATCAAACTTGACTGTTCAAATTGATATATATATACATATATATTTATATATATATATATATATATATATATATATATATATATATATATATATATATATATATATATATATATATATATATATATATATATATATATTTTTTTTTTTTATACATCCAGTAATGTTCTGATAAAAAATGTACGAAACCATTCATTTTGTATTTACAGATTTTCTTTGAATGTTGTAACATATAAGATTTTCCAAGAAATAATAATGTTTATTTCATATTTCTATACATATGTATATACGTCCATTACATGGAATGGAAAATTGTATTTTCGAAATATTTTGTTAGTATTTAATGCCTACATTTATATTATGAATACATTTAAGGTTCGTTTTATTGATAGCATAAAACTTGATTGTTCAAATTGATATATACTTTTCTTTTTAAAAACCCAGTAATTTTTTGATAAAAAAATACGAAATCATTCATTTTTATGGTTTTATTCGTTTGAGGTTTTCAAAATACGATAACATACACAGATTTTCTTTGAATGTTGGGTTTACAAGAAATAATGCGTAAAACGAAAACCCCTCAAAAACATCCAGAAATCTATTTATGTTTTTCTTTTTTGCTATACCAACGTAAATATGTTCTTTTTCGGATTCCTAGAATTGAAAATTTTCTTTGTCGATTTATATCACAACAAAATGCCAAACATTAAGCATACATTCATATTCTATCAATAATGTAAATAAGATTTTTAACATGTAAGGAATACTTTTTCTTAACACTTGCTACACTGTGATGGATAACGAGTGACCAGGACTTCCTATATTTTGTTTTATTTCTCTAAATGTACTGAATGCGGGGTCTTCATATTTTATGTATTCTTCATCAAAACTTATATAATTCGAATTATTTAATAGCGAAATAAAAACATTTTGATTTTATTTCGTTGATCTACAGTCAGTGTGAAAATGACGGATCTGGTTCAGCCGTTATTTTTTTCGTTTCTTGCACTTATTATATATTATTCGTCATTTAATTCACGATAAAATGATTTTTCTGGCTATTTACAATATTTGACCTCGTCGATTTTGCATTATTTTTAACTTTAAACACACATTTTTAACTGGACGTTTGGCCAGCATAATGGCTACCGGATTTTTTTAGCAAAGTAAGACACAGATACCAAATAAAAATATCATATATATATATACTTTGAATAGGAATAGTGTTTGGAAAATTTCGTCTCAATTAGTCAAAAATAATAAGATAAAAACCAACATTTTCACATAAAACTAATTATGCAATATTATGTTCATATATACATATGTACTCACAAAAACGATTAACGTTTCGTATTTTATATCTTTGATGTGAAATTTAAATGAGATTAATAGTATCGTTCAAATGTTGAATGGTTGTCGGCTTGGAACGGCCGTAGGCTCAATTCCCAATGGACAGATAAAATTAGGGAACCAGAGTGGTATTAATTGGCCGCAGACTGTCCAGCATGAGCTACACGAATATTTTAACAACATGTGTACATGTGTGAATGCCAGTATTTTAACGTATCTATGGCGTGTATTACGAGAATGAGAATTAGAGATTGATTATGTGTACCCAAACGTGTATAATACGGTGTGTTTGTACGTTTCGGCAGTATTTGTTTTGATGCCATTAGTGGTCTATAGGAGATTGACGCCATTAATGAAGTGAATCTGTAGATTTGAACCCCCATTGATCTGTCGGTGATCTTGGATTGCTAGTTTAATTGAAACGAGTTTCTTTTCTCTTGATTTTTACTCGTTTTCTCTAATTGATCTCCTTGTGTTCCTTTTGTTCGCGAAAGAAACGGCCGAAACTCGCCGACAATCAACTCCCTTTTTCCTCCATTGTTTTTCTTCTTTTTTTCTCGACAATACATGTAAGAGTGTATTATATAATATATTGTTGGGTGTATTTTTAGGGCAATTTTCTATTTTTTACATTTGCGAAAAAACTAATTAAAGTTGAGTTTACGGTCGTTTATCATTTGGAAGTCGGTCGCCTGTCAATTATTTACTCAAGTCTGTCCATTGAAAAAATTAAGGAAATACACATTTTTTTTGCTTAAAGAACGTGAAAATGGTTTTAAAATCGATATATTCGTAACAATTACAATATAACTTCATACATATGTACATATGGAATATTTATTAGCAATTCGCATGAAAAATGTTTTTCGCTTTCATTTTCACGTTCTTTAAGCAAAAAATGTGTATTTCCTTAATTTTTTCATTGGTAATATTTTCAATATATAATGTTGTATGAAATTGTAAAATTTTTATTTTCAAATTTTCATTTCCTTTTTTTGCATACAAAATACTTTGTTTGTGAAATGTTTTCGCAAAACAAATTGACGTTGAAGTAACAATCGCTTCCGCTCGTGAAATTAACACGAAATTCTCAGTATACAAAAAACAATGAAAACATGATTGAAATTTTATGTAGTAATTAATTGAAAACTCAAATACATTTTCAATTATGTTGTTTAAGTAAAATTAAATAAAAATATTGAATAGAAAAAATTTCAAAATAAAAATATTGTATAGAAAAAATTTCAAAATAAAACAAATTTTCGTTAATATAGTATTTTTTTATTATTTTTTTCATATTCTTTACATAATAATTTACATTTTATTTAATGATATAAAAAAATCTTAATTTAAAATAAAACTAAAAATTATTGAATAATCGGTGCCAATATCAACTATACAATATAATCAAATAAATGCATCAAATTGGAAAGAAATCTATAGTGTGACATATTATTTATATTTGTGTATCATATGTTAATTGAAATTAAATACAAATAAAATCGTTTACTATTTAGAAGAAGTTGTACTATTTATTGATTAATTTTCCAGTCTTGTCGAATTTTCTATGAATTTTCTATGAATTTTCGCATAATTTTAACCCCGTATTAAGGAACAGTACATTTGAAATTTTGAAAATAATACCATACAAAACCATTAAACGTAATAATAATAATGTAGGAAAATTATGATAAAGTTTGGTAAATTCATTTTAATAATATATATATTTAAATACAGTTAATTAACAATTTCTGTGCCATCTTTCTTTTAATGTTCGATAAAAGAATTTCTTCGATAAAATATATACACTCATACAAAACGCTTACATAGAATAATTTTAATTTTTACTAACTTTCATATATGTTTATATAGTACAATTTTTTCACATCTCCATAAATCGATTACATTCTGTTTAACATGTAAAATATTCGAAACGAATTGTTCGTTAAATAACAGTACATTTATTTATTAGACCCGCAAATCCTACGAATCCCATTCGCAATTCAATAAACGATCAACTTCTTATTACATTTTCTTTTTACACAACACTATCAATGATTTACATACATTGTTATTGCTTTAAAATGTTTATCTATGCATTGTATGTCTTTGGATTCAGATTCACAAAAGCTGACTTTATCGTTATAATTGAAATAAAATTTAGAAAGACGATAGATATAGTGACAAAATGGCGTCATACAGATCATAAATTTAATATGACAACCACTTTATAAAATTTAAGTAGGTCGGTTTTGTTGTACGAAGGGTCAGCTTTTGTTAATCTGCATCTACTTACTTTGTGGGTTTATTAAAATCAGGTGAACTTCGGTGAAAGCTCGTCATTTTGACGGCAGTCTTTTAGATTCTTGAAATATTCCAAGAAACCGTAATTTAGTGCATGAAAGTATACGTAATTTTTTTGTTAAAAAAGTAAATAAAATTTTTCCTTAAACATCTAAAATCCGAAACGTTCAAAGAGGTTTAAATTTAACATCATACGAGTGTTCAGAAAGATGTTAAGGTTTTTTAGAAATAAATTAATTTTTCATCGCGAGTTTAATAAATTTGTTCGCTCTCGTATACGTTTACCTTACAGTAAGCTCTTGCTTATATAAATTTAATTTTCAATTTGATCATTTTTTTTTTAATTTTTTTTAATCATCGTTTTACTATCAATCAACACAAATAATATAAACACATCACAGTGAAAGTATAAAATGTTTCAATACAAAACTTCGTCGTGCTATATTTTTTTATTCATATAAAAATTTGGCATATGTGTATATTTAAATAAAGAAATTGTTACTAAATTATTTAATAAATGTTCAAAGTACCTGGCGAATTATTCACATTATAACACTAGTTATGTCTGATACAATACAATTACACTTCATATCAATGAAATTTCACAATCATTTCAACATATTTCATTTATCTCGATTGAAAGTACTGAAATCAGTTGAATATAATTTCGTTACTAATCGTTTTTACGCAATCTTTATTTCAATAGATATTAATGTAATTTTCAATTTTTGTTATTTATTTCGAATAAAACAAATTTAATCAATCTTCTGTTTATACCTAGATAATATTGAAATAAAGTATTTACAACCCTCACAAATTCAAGAGATTGATATTCAAATCTTGATTTCAGCACTTTCAATCTGAAACTTACATACATGTTGCCTTAAGATTCGGACGAAATCATCATATTTGAAAAAGCTGTTTGTACACAATCGAATAATTGCACTGTTTAACAAAATGTCTGCGTTTAACAAAATGGATCTTTGTTGAGTTGCAAATTTTCTTATAGTTTTTTAATCACTGAACACGAGTATGACAATAAAGTAGAAGTTTAGAACTATAAATTCATTTTTTGGAGCATTAATTAGATTTTATAATTGATAAGAATTATTTTTTTGAAGTCGTTTAAATAAATAAATTTAAATATAAAATCGATCTTAATAATAATTTTGAATTTAAACTTTTAAAATTATGAGCGACTAGATGATATTGTATATTTTTTTCAATTACCATATTCGTGCTCAGTACAGTTTAGTCATTGAAGAAAAATAATAAAATACATTGGAGACACCACATGTGAATAATAAATGCATATGTACTTACATATATGTATGTATCCGCTGTGTTCCATCTTAATAGAAAGCATATAGAAGTATAACGTATGTTATATTAACGAGTGTCATCGGTCGGATCTATGTACTTACACAGCCTTCATTAGCTCAACTTAAATAACTGAAACCATCTCAAAGCCGAATATGAAATGGGAAACGAAATCGTAGATAACATTGCACAGGATAGCTGCTCCAGTACATTATTCTTCTATGGCATTTTCATTTTCCATTCCGAAAACATTTTCATCAGTATATTTTACGTATGTTAAAATGTGCAAGAATGCTAATAGTTGTGTCTACCCTCATCGCCGAATGTTTTTCCAACTAAACATACATATAGTGAAACGACGCGATGCGACGTGACCTTCACGTTGAGACTTGTCGCTCCACTGTGCACTCAGTCTAAGTACATATTATGTAATAAACATCTTAGAACTGATTCTATGTTGCATATTTTTAGAATGCTATAACGGATATGATATACATATATAATATAAATATATGTATGAGGAAACACACGATAGTAACTCAAACTTTAATTTTACAGATCTTGTATTCAACAAAACACTTTCTTAATTTAATCAAACTTAAAGACTTTCCACTATACATTAATGGAAACCTTGTTCGAACGATTTTCTAGTTCTTACAATAATTCTGGAATTCTTCCACGTTAATATTTTTAAAAGCCTTCACAGTTTTAACATTAAACAAAAATTTCGTATTCACTTCATACTATAAATACATATATACCTGTACATAGTACAACGGTCTTAAACATGTTCCACGTAAGATATTGAAAAAATCCGTGGATGATTTCTTGATATTATATATTTTATAATCCATGTGTATTTTGTTCATATACGAACCAATCTGGCCAATTATAGGGTACACAAAATAACAAATTGACAAACGAACCATGTAGTTTGTCCATGTACAAACTATTAGGCATAAGATCGAGTATTCTCAATCGATTATGCCTACACTGGGTTTCAATATTTTTAATTTTAGCGAGAACTGGAATTATAGCAACATTGTAATGTGGTTCCCATTGTAAATACTTGGCGTTTTGACATGTCAACGGTTTTGACAGTTTCCTGCGATACCTGCTATAAACAGAAGTTTCCTGTGATACCCGATGAGTCTATTTGAAGATAGCTTATATACTAATAGCTCGTGTATGAAAAAAACTAGTATTTTGTGTATAAACTGTAGTGAACACTTGAACTGAAATATATGTACATATGTACTCTTCTGTGACACAGAAAAATATAAAAAATGTTGATAAATGCTGCTTTAGGATCAAACAAAGGAATTATTAAGCATTCAAACAATAAAAAAAATAATAGGAAGAATATACATATGTATGTACAACGTACATCTCAAATTATCAATAACTATACGAAAGGGGACAAACAGCCTTGTAAAATTTTCGTCTAAAATTTTGAATCGTGGGACAATAATCGAATCTTCCTCAAACTATACATAATATATACATATATACGACCAGTTCACGACAGATGTTCGCACACACCCACACATACATAAACACACGTAGAATTCATATGAAAGTCAATAAATATTATATGTAAAGTCACACCGCGCTCAATTTACCACTGGCACTGTGTCGTTAAAAGCAATAAGTTCTGGAGACATCACACATGCCCCTTGCATCTTCTTGTCATCCGTAATAGTACTGGGCATTGGAACATCTATTGAGGCTGCGGGGGCTCACGACCACGTCAGTGGGCGCAGGCCCTCGTCTTAGGGTTCCGCCCTCGACTATCCGAGGCAGGGTCGCCATGCTGACCACGTACTCGTCCCCAGGGCCGTACATGTTACCGGGGCCTCCGGGAACGAACGCTGCATTTGCGAGGGCTCTAGGCGCGTACCTGGCTGGTACTTCGGAGAACGCTGCGACCCTTTCTGGTTTGAGCGATGAGTTAACAGCGGCTATGGGCAGCGCCGTGGTCATGTCTATGTCACCATCCACTTCGGAGATGTTGTCGCCGAATCCATTGGGCAGATCTGTGGTCGCCGATATGTCTGGGGCTTTGGAGTCCCCTCGTTGGCAATGGCGTCTGAGGGCGCAATGGGCAGCTCCGGCGCATAGGAATACCACCAAAGCGCCTCCAACACTCACTGCTATGTAAAGGTAGAGGCTGTCTCTCAGTCCTGAAAAAGTCAAATAATATTAGGGTTTATTATTAGCTTTGAACGATAAAACAATAATATAGAGTTATGTTTGATCTTATGTTATATACATATATGTATGTATGTTTGTAGTTTGAGACCTCATATTTCCAGTAATTATTTACATGTTTAGAATAAACATGTTCAGTAGTAAACAAGAGGAAATAAATAGATGTGTGAAATCAGAATGGAGTGATTTTTTTTTAGTAAATAAGCCTACTTTAAAGGTCGATGAAATCGATCAATAGAGCTCTCTATATGAGACCACCACCCCCTCAACGAATACAGCCTGAGAGACCCTTTAGTTAGAGAACGAGTCGGTTGTTCAGCAATATAGGACTATGTAGAACAACCGCACATGACTGCTCTATAAAAAAAAATTAAAAGATCTTCGCTCAATGTGTTTTTCCAGTGATGACGTATGTCCATGAAACTTGGATATTGAATGCCAAGATGTTACGTAAAATCCAATGTACTCAAAGAAGTCTGAAACAATGTATGCTCAGCATAATAAGGAGCGATAGGAAACGGAACACATGGGTTAGAATTAGAAGTATGACAAAGGTGGTTGATGTAATGATGAAAGTAAAGATATTGAAATGGCAATAAGTGGATCACGTATCATATATGTTTTATTTTCATTACATTTATTTTTACATATGTATATATGTATATACCAGGAAGGCTGAACAGGGAAACCCCAATGCGTCTTCCTGGAAAATTAATTACAAAAAATGCAGAATTTTTATTACATAAATCACTAAAATTTCGAGAAGCTGAAGAACACGAAATTAACAATTAATTAATTAATCCATTGACATATATGAATTTTTAGACTTGTACAATTTTTTTTACAAATTGCACTTACATTAATACAAAAGATTTGTGACAGCAGGTAAAATGATTTTTTTGCCAATTTAAAGCAACCGTTTCAACAATGATCGGATAAAATTGGCAAACTCTGATAAGAAACGATCGACTTGGACTCACAAAAATCCAAGTCTAACCAGCAGTATATTTAATATTAGCCCGGGATCGAACCCAATGATCTCTTGGTGCTAAACATAAACGCAACCACTGAGCTATACTGCTGGCTATATATATATGTAGAATTGATTTTTAAACGAGCCGAGATAGAGTGTGTGTGGTATGCCTGGGAGAGACCGGATGCGTGTTGTTATGGTCACTTGTTGGAGAACAGGCCCGAAGACATGTGTTAATAAATACATAGTTCTGACTTAATCTGCGTTTCACTTGGAATCCTTCACATCCGGATCCTATATTTGGGGGCTTTGTCCGGGATGCCCGAAGACATTCCAGTGACAGCCAGAAGCGGTCAGACGACGACGCGGAGTTTTGACAGTTGAGGTTAGGACGCGCGCGCGATGACGAGAACGCGTACGACGAAGCCCGTGACGTCGGTGACGTCATGTCAGCGAACACGCCACACGACGATGATGATATCCAAGACGATAACGCCATTGTCAGCGTCAGTTGTACGTCGGCTAACTGTCGTGGAGATGCAGAGGTTCGCGGACTTAGACGAAGATGATGACGACGAGGATGAAGAGGAAGAAGAAGACGAAGTGCCATATTTTGACAGAGACAAATTCGAGACTTACGCGCCACGGTTTAAGGGGATCGGCGGTGTGCCAATCAGCCAGTGGATTGTGCGCATGGAAGAATTTGCGAAGTTCTTCCACTGGACGCCCCTGCAGCAACTGGTCTACGGGAGAGTATATTGCGTAGGAACAGCGAGAATGTTCCTGGATTCAGAAGGGATAATTAGATCATGGACTATCCCTAAGCAGAAGCTGATAGAAGAGTTCCAGTGGGATGACGAAGAGCTCGTCTTTGAAGAACGAGAAATGCTTGCTCAAGCAGAGCCCATTGACTCCGATTCAAGTGGGGCCGGTGAAACACCAGACGACGAACCCAGGGTGACGGGACCCGTGAGAAACCGTGAAAACCGAGAAAGACTGAGTTCACGATGCTACAATTGTGGTGGACGGGGTCATTTAGCAGCCGACTGTAGGTTTAAGACGAGAGGAACTCGTTGTTTCAATTGAAACGAGTTTGGGCACATATCAGCTCAATGTAACAGCACCAAAACAAAGACTGTCTTGACAATACAAGAAGAAATAAGAGAACCAGTCAGTATTCCAATACAAGAAGAAATAAGAAAAGAAGTCAGTATTCCAACACAAGAGGACGGTGTGGACACGAGTGAAAAAGATATGACTAAATTACAAGAAGAAATAAGAGAACCAGTCAGTATTCCAACACAAGAGGACGATGCGAACATGGCTGATGGAGATGTAAACATGGCCGATGTAAGTGTGAACAGTGATGGTTTGCACAGAAAAAGACCTTTGCAGCAACGGGCTTCGCGAGAGATGTCTGCTCAAAGAGAACTCATTGTTTCCAATAATGAAGAGGACGATGCGAACATGGCTGACGTAAGTGTGAACAGTGATGGTTTGCACAGAAAAAGACTTTTGGATTACGGAGACATATCATTTTCAAATACAGATGAACCACCCGATGATCAATTTGGAAAAGGATCTAAGGATTATAGTCATTTGAAGAATTCTGAAGATGAGAATAAAGAAAAGGAGAAACATAAAGACAAAGAGAAAGATATGGCTAAATCACAAGAAGGATTAAGGGACCCACTCAAAATTTCAACACCAAAAGACACTGTATTCACTTTCAAGCTCGGTCGTAGTCGGATTGATGTTAATTCAATGGAAAAGAAAATAGATCCACGGATTGAGAAAAGACTTACTGGATGTATCAGTGAGCTAGAACCAATATGTGTTGACTTCATTTATGGTAAATTACTAGCAGAAAATCTGTGGGGTGACGGCAGATTCATCGGATGCTCACGGAGAATCGCCGCGGGCATTGGATAGAATTTAAGTTGTACCGATGGAAGGGAAGTGTGCGTTTGTGAATTAGAGAAAAAGTGAAATACCTGGAGGGTTTTTAGTTAAGCCTTACTTGTAATTTGATGATTGAAAAGTGTAATGTTTTATTGCTTATTCTAGTATTTTTTGGGAAGTGCTTTGTATATTGAATCATGTTTTAATTTGGTTACATGCTTAGAAGAATATAAGATAACTGTATTGAAATGTAATTCTAGTAATGTTTTAAAATGTGATTGTTTCCGATGTAAAGATTTAACTTGTCATTGTAAAGGTATTGATTTTAATGTTTTGTATTGCTTGAAATAATTTTAAATTGTAATTGTGATGATTTATGTGTAACTTTAATTGTTATGTGTAACTTTATTGAAGATTGAATTGTGTTGAAATGAAAAAATTGATTTGTAGTGAAATGTGTAACGATTAATTTGTTATAATTGTAATTGTTATGTAAATTGTAAAATGATTGATGTATAAGTGTATTGAAATGTAGTTGTGATGATGATTGTAATTGTGATTTAAATTGTAATTGTGACAATTGAAAGCATGTTTAGAAGAATATAAGATGATTTTATGGAATGGAAGATTAAACATTGTTGAGGATGATAGAGGAAATGTTTTAAAAGAATGTAAGATGATACATTGTATAGAGTAGAAGATGAAATGTAAAAGAATGTGAGATGAAATGCTGTAAAAATATAAAAGACGAAGAATGTCATCCGAGGGCGAATGACAGTCAGGAATGACCGAATGTAGAATTGATTTTTAAACGAGCCGAGATAGAGTGTGTGTGGTATGCCTGGGAGAGACCGGATGCGTGTTGTTATGGTCACTTGTTGGAGAACAGGCCCGAAGACATGTGTTAATAAATACATAGTTCTGACTTAATCTGCGTTTCACTTGGAATCCTTCACGTCCGGATCCTATATATATATATATATATATATATATATACATATATACATATATAATATCGCTATTCTGTATGTCTGTCTGAGATAACGCTCGCCGTACTATAATAGTCGTTTCGATTCGACATGTGTATGTACATACGTACATACACATGCAGTTTGTCGACATATGTACATACATACTACCCTTAAGCCAGCAGTTTGGCTTAGTGGTAGCGTATATATTTAGCACCACTGAGGTCAAAGGTTCGAGTCCTCGCCATCTGCTGGTTAGATTTAGGGGTTTTGTGACTTCAAATCGATAGTTTCTCTATCAGAGTTTGCCAATTTTATCTGATCATTGCTGAAACGGTTCCTGAAAATTGGTATTAGATCTATTCCTGTTGTCACAAAATCTGCCTGTGTATAATTTGTAATAATTATGCACAGTAATCTGAAATCTATAGATATCTCTATAGACATCTCTATAATTTCGAATTTATTATATGTATAAAAATTGTACACAAAAAAAATCTAAAAATAATCCATAGATGTCTCTATGATTATTATTTCTGATTAATTGTTATATGCTATATATTCCGATTGTATATGTATTACTGTATTTCTGATTTCTGATTGTTTATGTATTTTGTATTTCGTTAACGTACACCCGTCGCATTGGAGCAAATCTGTAATGACGAGTGTATATTGATTTGTAACAATAAAAATAAAATATATGTACACATCTAAACCACTGCCAAAACGTAAATAAGAATATAATAAAAAAACTTCTATATATACTGTTCAATACCAATGTTTCCTCTAGGCAAATAGACAGCGCTAAATCTCTGAGAATATACCGCCATCTCAAGAAAATTTTATTAAATTAATTAATTAATTTTTCTATCGGTGTTTTATATTGTTTATATGTAGGTAGGTAGGTACTTTCATTACTTTCTTTATAGTATGTAAGGTTGCCTCGAATTGACAATATGACAAAGCGTGTACAATTTAAATTCAAATCCCAGTCAGACAATGGTAACGGAATTGAGTAGGTGTGCGGCTGTTTTTGAAGAACCGCCCCGACAGTTAAATCAGATGAATTGACAAACTTTGGTTGGGAAGATCGATTTGGATGCCACAATTATTCAAATTTGATCAACAGCATCACATAAATACACCACTTTGTACATACATACATACATACATATATACCTATTTAATCTTGGTTATTTTCACTCTATACACACTTTTTGATTTCGGGGAAACCCTAGCATTACTTCATATCTTCTTCTCCATCGTCCGGCCGCTCTTTCGGCGAATATATATACATATGTACATAAAAGATAATATTTTCACGTAAAGCCTTCCTGGTAATAACCCCTACCATTTTCAACACTAAATTGAAAAGTGGACCTTTCCTGCACACGCTCACCCTACACGGAGATATAACCGGAAAATTATTTTTCCTCAGATTGAATCGCCTCAGTCCATATAGCTCGATCTTGTTATAAAAACGGTACGAGTAGATAGACACTATAGTGACATTCCACTTTGGTAAAAAAAATCGACACGTTATGCAAAAATCGACGAGGCAAACTCACACCATTCTAATTTAACCGAGAAAATATGTAGATCTTACAAATTACACAGCGGGAAAACTTTTATACGAAGTTGAGGTTATTTTTGAAGAAGCTCAGCTCAGCACACGTGTTCGCATGTATTAGCATCGAATTTGTAAGATGGTATTACAAAGTTCCTTTGTGAAGGTATCTACATACTTAGATGGCTGTGCTGTGGTGTTCTTATTAGCTTATTTCTGGGAAAGAAGACAATTGGAATTCGATACGGGTCTTTATTTGAATATCAGTCACATAAATTCGACTCAACATATCTCTAATAATTAATTTTCATTATAAATAGCTTGTGCAGCTAATTATGATAGAATATCGTGCTTTTGTTTTCGCTTCGATATATTTTTGATCAAATTAATTAATATGTGATTAATTCTAAAATCTGGGTGTTAGTCGTATTACACGGTATGTTCTGATTCATGTCATGTTTTGATCCCCGACCCTACCGCATTGGTCCCCGAATCCTCAATAATGCAGAAATTAATTTGTAAACATTTAATTATAACGCTTGTATCCACAAAATACACCTAATACGATTCCATCGTTGAATTTGGAAACCTTTTCAGATTATTATACGAAATGTGTACGTATGTGTTTATGAGTAGGCGTACACGTGAAAAGCTTTACGGGCTTTAATTAATGTTATTGAATATAATAATGAGAATTATATTCAATAACACATATTAAATAGAGCCGACGAGGACAAAACTTAATTGCCGATTTTTATTATATTTAATTCATGGCTGTGGAGTCGGAGTCGGAGTCGTGGAGTCGCGGTGTTTTGGCCGGAGTCGGATTCGGAGTCGGAGTCGTGAAAAATGAGCGACTCCGATCGTTTCACTCCGAACAAATAAATAGAGCTAAGAACGCTCTGTTTGAATTAATAATTCGTATGAAAGGTCTTCGAGTGGGAAACGAGACAACATCAGGCAGCTTTGATCAATCAATACTTGAATTATCATCATCTTCATCCGACACCACTGAATATGAAGATGATTTTGAAAAAAATCTCAACAAGAAGAAATAAAACATCCTCGTTTGAGTCCCAATATAGCAGACGAAGGAGACTCTATTTCAAAAATTTAAAATGAATTTTACGATGCATTAAAAATGGTGGAAAAAATTGACCGAGCTTATAATTTAAATGATAAAATGGCAATACAGCAGTATCCAGAAATCGTAAAAGATTCATCGTTGATCGTTACAGCATCGCCGCCAACCCAAGTATCTGTAGAGCGGTTATTTTTCGCTCTTAAAATCCTCAATTCTGGTTTGAGAGATTCTACGAATACAGATTTAATAGAAGCAATGTTGTTTTTAAGAATAAATTCACATAAATAATTAATAAAGTTTGATCATATTTTATTTTTATGCCTCTAACATGAAAAATATTTGCAAAAATAAAATCATGTTGTTGGTAAATATCGGAATCAGAGTCGGAGTCGGAGTCGTGATTTTTTTTAATGACTCCACAGCCCTGATTTAATTAGCTCTGCTATAAAGCTTAAAATAATTTTAATGCATTTCTTATTGAAAAATATTTGAATTTATCTTAAAGCCCGTATTTATTTTTTTACAGAATATAGAGTTTTAAAAGCTCTTATTTAGATATATAGAATGTACATATATGTATGTATATTACAAATACAAAGCATCGGTCAACTGGAAGTGACAATTTACTGTTCGATTTTTCTTCCACTATTTTTTTCGACCCTTTAAACATGTGTGCTCTTCAAGAGAAATTTCAAGTGTAATCCTTGTATCAATGTGATGAAAATAATAAAAAATAAAGAAGTGGGACTTTTTCCTCTTAGGAAAGTCAAAAATGTTGTGACCACACGATTTTTTCTACACCCCTGAACGTATCTAGCTGAAAATTTATATTTGTGTTCTTTTTGTAGTAACTGATAAGTTGTTATATTTGTATTCTTTGTGTGATAAGGTTTTGGTTCTCATAATTCATAAACCGGAAGTAGTAATTTTTTTTACAACAAAATTTCATTATTTCATTTTGACCTTTTAAATTATTTCTATCTTCTTAATGTTTTATATTTATAATATTTATAGTGATGTTAAGTAATAAAAAAAAAATTGAATAAAATCCGACAATCGGAAGTAGAGCTTTTGTCTTTTTTGAAGTTTCCCTACATTTGCGCTCAATTTGGATCAAAAATACCCTCACAGCCGGTATGTGTACATATGTACATATGTTTCATTAACAAATTTTGATTTATACTTCTTCTATTCCTCAAATACTATAATCTATGTAGATGAAGTCCTGGGTTGGTCACATCCGAAGTTTTTAATATCACATTTCAATTCTAAATTTAAATAAGATTTTAAAAACTAGCGCTTTGAAATTTATACGAACTTAGAGAAATGCAATTAATTGTTCACGTATGAAATTACGCGAATGACAAATTACATGCGGTTTTCATTCGTTGCATTCGAACTAATCGATCGGGAACTAAACGGAGCTTCATCGTTCAAAATCACAGAGCACGTACATAATTATTTAAGTACATTTACGATACGTATATATATATATATATATATATATATATATATATATATATATATATATATATATATATATATATATATATATATATATATATGTATATATATATATATATATATATATATATATATATATATATATATATATATATATATATATATATATCACACTGTATACCAACTCCATGAAAGCATCCATCGAAAAGATATACAGAGACAAATGTTTAAATTTGCACGGCACTTTTGGCCACATCGCTGGACCAAATATGGTGAATGATTTACGGGTCGGCTAACTTCGGACATTAATCAAAAGCGTATTTGGGTGTACGTCATCGCAAATGGACATACATATAAATATATACATACACTAAATATAATAAAAATAACACGAGAGAGCTTTCATCGAAGGCGGAGGATTGTCAAGCGTGTGACGACTAACCAAATACATTGCCGATGATGAATGGACCGTCAAATATTGAAATTTTTCACCGAACGATTAATTAATGTGATGGAAAGTGTCGGCACCTTTTTACTTTCGTCCTTGTCAACATTAAATGTTCTAGTGGTTTATTTTTTGTCCAGGAATTTGATTGATAAAAAAGTGCAATATATTTTATATAAATATTTGAATAATAACATATTATAATATGAATTAAAAACTTCTAACACAATTGAAATTAAATGGAGATGAATAAATACAACCTTTATTATAAAGCATTAGATTTCAATAAACGGTGAGATATTTGAGCACCAGCCATTGAGTCGTATGAAGGGCTAAAACCACCTAGTGAAGGGCTAAACCCACCTTTATGATGTTATATTATACTATAAATCCAAAGCAAAGATAACAAATTTATCTGTAATAAAATATTTTCAAAGTGTTCATTATATAAAATTAATTTTAAAGCCTGTCCAAGTGATATTATTATACAATTTTTAAATATTTCCAAAAATGTGAAATTTATAAATACTGATGTTTTTTTACAACCGATTCAAGTCACTAACCAGTTATTATAATATCTATTTATTTTACAACTAGCCAGCAACATAGCATCATAGTGTTTAGCGTATAATGCTAACAGCTGAGGGGTCATGATTTCGATCCCTGATCCAGTGTTGCTGGCCAGACTTTGGATATATGTATGTACTTATGTCACTCCAGGTCGATCTTTTCCTATCAGATCTTGCCAATTTATCTGATTTTGTTGTTGAAACGGTTCCTATCAAATTGGCCACCTACCCTTTTTTATCAGCATTATTTGAATTTAATTTTAAATTTATAATAAAAATATTATATTAAGGACAAATAGTAAACACGTTGGGTAGTGAAGAAGACGAAATAGAGAGACATATGGAATTAAGACGGAGTACGTTTGGACTAATGAACGCCGTTTTTAAATCAAAAAAGTCACTTTGTTTTGCCAGTGATGACGTATAATTGTGAAACGCCAAAATGCTACACTAAATCTAATGCACTCAAAGAAGTATGGAATGCTGTATGCTCCGCATAGCGAGGAAAGATAAGAAGCGGAATATGTACATAGGCGGGAAAAATTAAAAAGGAAATGGGTATCACGGGATAGTGAAGGGATTTAAATAGTTTGGGTTGCGTAACTAGAAGTATGGACAGCATAAGTGCTAGAATGGTACCCAAGAGAATGTAAAAGGGTAAAAAGAAGACCACAAGAAAGATGGGTAGGCGAAATTAGGAAAATATATGTGAGTGAGATGGATTGAGTTGCGCAAAACAAAGATTAATGGAAGCGGTTTTGGAGAGGCTTTCATTCAGCAGTGAATGGTGAATGGTTGTAGATGATGATGATGTTTATATGAAATATTGAAGAATAAAGATTTTTTTCAGATATCTGAACCGCAAAATGTGGTGTAAAATAAGCTTTAGTACCAAAATATATGTACATAAATAGATTTTTTTTTTCAAGAATTGCATGGGAAAGTTCCAGCCGTGAATAACAATTTTATGCTCTAAATTCTAGACACGTTTAAGGATCACTATTCCCTGCAAATCTGCCCTTCTTCAAAATGCGGCAAGCCGAAACTTAGAGGCCCACCGAACCCCGGTTGTGACAAGTGAAAACAGTGTTTCGGTGTGTTTACCCGCGGAAAAGAGGAAGTCGCGGAGTGTGCGCGCGCACACAATGGCGGATTTCCGCTACGCACAACCAAAACGTGATATCCGGTTCCGTTTTGCCAATATTGACGTGTAAATTCACGCTGAGAACACGGGCCGGGCAAATATTTGCCGTGAGTCGAATCTCTTCATCTTTCGCGACGATTTCTACGCGACTTCTGCTCTTAATGACTGATAAATATTCACCAGCTCACTCAATTATGTATTTTATATGCCGTAACTCACACTTTTTCAACATCTCACTGAACGATTTGGTTCCTAAATAATCATTGTTAACTGGGAACACTTCAATTTAATGGACTGGTTTGATGATGGGGGAGGGCAGGAGATGATCACTGAGACGTACAATTTTTCAAGTTTATCACCATGAAAGACTATGTTAAATATAATCAAAAAGTGGAATGGAGACAGTTTACAGAAACAATATAAAGAAAGGAATTGTTTAAAATCAACTTGAATAGTTAAAAATAGGTTGAAAATTTTTCACACTTCCATATGAAGCTTTTACTAATTTGAATTTATTGTATTGGGTTAGATTTCAACCCGATTATACGTCATGTTATTTTTTTCATATATGCCATAGTGCTATGATAGGTCACCCCAAATCTATATCTTAGCTAATGGTGTACATAATATGTATGTGGGTGAGAAGTATGACAAGGTTAATGGATATAGTGAAGAGTTTGAAATGGCAATGTCTGGGTCACGTAGCTGGAAGAATGGACGAAAGTGGAAAAAAATTTAGACTGGTAATAAAATATGTTAAAATGGTACCCAAAAACAATATACAAGGTTGAAATGAACACCACAAATAAGATGAGTAGACGAAATTAAAAAAAATGTGTGTGCCGAGATAGGTGACAGTTGCACAAAAGAGCATGTAAGCATGTTGGTGAGACTTTCATCCAGCAGTGAATGGTGAATTGCTGTAAATGATGATATGTACATATGTACATATATACCTATACATATATACATATACGTAAATATCCAAACACATTATTAAATTAAGGTATACAAATTGTTTACTGCAACAAGCAACCAATTTAGACTAGCTGCATCTGTGGGAGACGGAGGGGGGGTGATATTATTAGATCTGTTATACTAATTAAGTATGATAAATTGGCAAACTAATAGGAGACGACCGATCTGGATTTAATAACCATTCAGAACAGCGACGGACGTTCATATGTATGTAAATATATACATGTACCCAAAATCATCGATAAAATCGAATAATTCTTTTTGACGACTTCTAAAAAATTTGAAGTTGCAAGTTAGCATTAAATAATATTCAAATACATACATATGTATATACATTCTCAAAATTAAATATATGAAAAAATAATCAGATGAGATTTATGTATATAATACTATTCCATCAACATATGAAAAATATTTGAAATATTTAATATTGGCATAAGTCCACTTAACTTCACTTCGAGAAATATTTCGCAAAACATTAAATATATTGTTTTGCGTTTAACAATTTTTAAAAATACTGATGGCTTGTAATACGTTTATTATGGTTTTCCGAGATTCTGGACATATCGAAATGACAAAAAAAAAAAAATGATAACAATAAATTTGAAATGAAGTCAAAGAGAAATAGTGATTTTGGAACAAATATAACGTCTCATATATTTACAGTTTTAATTCATTTGAATTACATATGAATTAACGCAATTACGTCAGAAACCCATTTTAGTAGAATAACACAGATGTAAACATTCACGAACAAATTCTGTTTTTATTTAGTCGTTTGACATTGTGGGCGATTCAATTAAATCGCACGTTTATTCGGATATAAACGAATTCGGCTAAACCAATTAACCGCAAATTCGTTAACTGTTTGTTGGAAACCTTTTTACACAATGATTATAAATACACACATATACAATACAAACCAAAATCTATTTTATTCCGTTTCTTTTTTATTAAATTTATTTTTTTTTTATTAAAAAAGAACAGAGCTTTGATTACATAAGAATTCTTTTGACACAGAATCGTTCCTTTCGTGCCGAATCAAAGTGAAAAATATATTAGTTGCGAAGTGCTTTATAATTAAAATGATAACAACAATTCGATAGGCCCCTTGAACCATTCATAAACCACCCGCCCCCATCCCCTATTTTGTCGATGCTGGCTAAGCAATTTAAATGGAATTATAGAGATTCGGACCCAATGTCCTGGAAACTGTTCAACTAAGCATGTTTCAGCATCTAATCCCGAACGAAGGGTATTTTGTCACATCGGATACCCTCTGGAAGGGTAGATTTCACCACTAAGACTTTTTGAATAACAGACTACCCTCTGAGCTACAGAGTGACGGTTTTGTACTACAGTCGAATTTCAAAGATCGAAGGTACATTGTACATATACATATATATATATATATATATATATATATATATATATATATATATATCTGAAATCAAAAATATATGTATAACAAATATAATCACGGCTTATATTAAAAATTTAATATCGCCTCAGTGTGCTTCTATGTAGTATGAGTATTATAAATATTGTATTTCTTGCGCAAGCATACATAATGTTACGTACGCTTATGAAATGTCTTTTATTGACTCTAATAAAAGGTAACCTTTCAGAGGCAGCACCTGAAGTGGCCGAAGAGTCAAAAGCGAACTTTTCAATTTCGGCCTAATGGCCGGTGTGTTCAGGATTCGATTTCGCGTAAGATTTGAAATTTTTTCATTGCGAAAAAATCCGATCCGCAGCATCGGAATACGCTTTTATTGAAAACGTGATGAGCTCGGCGAGGCCTTCCTTTGTATATGATACAATATTGCGAACCGGAAAAATACCGTTTGTAATAGAAGTTCCAATTCAAAATTGGTCACATAACTCGTTGTTTCATTTGAAAATTTTTCTACTTCAGCTTCGAAAGGATTGGTATCAAGCTACACAATAATATTAAATCTGATTTAAATTTAAATCTCTTTATGAACGGCCAAGTTTTTTGTACGAAGTCTTTAATGTCTTCTTTATATCTACGTTGGAATAACTTTTCAATACGTTCTGGATAAAAAATAAAACGATGTGAATGGTGGGTAGACATTATGAATATGTTTATGCGAAATCGATATCGAGAATCCCTGCTACACATTTAGACCATCTGTTACTATGGGTTGTCCAGGCAAATGTACTACTCTTTGTAAATGTTGTTACCTCCATAGACGACTGCAACGAATTGAGCAAATATAGACTACCGGAAAAAGGATATGGATATGAAAATATGGATTAAACTGGATTAAAATAAATCATATTGTATGTACATGAAGCTAGCAGGATACAATAAGATTTATGTGGTTGTGTTTATGGTAAGCACCGAGAGATCATCGGGTTCGATACCGTGAGCTGACCTATATTGAAAATATTTTTTTCTGAGTATAAATTCTTTAGTGCTGCTGGACAGCACTGAAGTGCTGTATAAGCTATAAAGTCTGTCCAGCAGCACTCGTGCTGCTGGACAGACTTGGATATTTGTGACTACGTCGATCGTTTCCTATCACAGTTTGCCAATTTATCTGATTTCATTGGTGAAACGGTTCCTCCATCAAATTGGCAGAAACCATCCTAACTACTATGTCACCACTATTTGAATATGATTTATGTCCAATAAAATTTATGTACATATAATATAAGTTGAAATCCTTATACGTTAATTTCGAGTTTTTTATCATCTCGAAATTCAGCGATTTTTGTAATAAAAAAATGTTGAAATGTTTTTGAAATGCTGCAAAGCCCAGAAAGGCACATCGGGGTTTACCTGTTAGGCCTTCCTGATATACATATACATATGTATGTAAAATAAAATAAAATAAATTAATATTTCAAGTGCCATATATAATACATATGTACATATGTAATTGAGGTCAAATTGGATAACACGAAAAATTCACGCAGCAAATACAACTTAACAATTTAGAAATGTAAGTTTTCAGAAAATTTAAGTATCAAGAAAATTAATTGTATATAAATTATAAAAATTTAGGAATGAAATTTAAAGCTGTATTATTTTATTGGGTTTCAAAGCCAATAATCATGTTTGTATGTTTCAAATATTATGCAATTACATATTCCGAGTGGCATCTCGTACGCTGACAAGAACCGGATAGTCGTCATTGCACGTATGAAAAGCTCCGTAAATTCGATAAAAGACAAATAGAAATGAAAGTTTCCGAGAGGTAATTTTAAAAATCGAATGCGATTTCCACCCCCACGGAAACGACCCATCTGCATAGAAATGGTTATGGTATCGGTAAAATTCAAACGTTCTTTTTTAAGTATACGATCGTCCGCTGCACCACCGAAAATTACTGTTATACCCATAATATTATTTAAAAATAAAATGCCATTATTTTTATCAACACATACGTGATGTGCTTGCTATTCGAATAGGAAATTTATTCAAATTGAGCCAAATCGCTATCAAAACGACGATTACCGGGAATTTTTCTTAAAATTTAGACCATTTCGTGGAAGTTTTTTTTTTATGTACATATACATACATATATTGGTCTGCATATACCTACATATATTTTTATATGCAGACCAACTGTCAGAATTCTTCGCGTGTTTTGATTTGATAAAACAAAACATTTCATGTACCGCAAGAAACATGATATGTATACATATTTTATTTTTATTTTTATTTTATTTCAATCGAATTTGTACACTCGCCTTTACATATCACTCCAAAGTAACGAGTGTATTAATATACATAGATACAATACGATCACTACAGTCAATACAAGCATTTATACAATTATACAATGCGAAGTCATACAAATATCGGGTTTGGTGCAAACGATCGACAAGCGCCAGACAGACTGAACCACAGATTAACTGGATGGCTGCTTTAAACGCAATTCTCGACTTTACGAATGATAGATTGCACATCAGATGACGAGTAACCTTTCGATGTGCTCAGATGCAATTATTAAAATTGAGTTCGATCTTTCTGGCGAGTTTTTAATAATATAATAAGGAAAAATTCGGAACTAAAGTAACAGAAGCATAGAACGTGTACAGGGTAGGTATGTCAGGACTTCGGGTAGATTTCGCTTAGTGTAAGTACGAGCAGTGTGCACGCATAAGGTACACGTGTCGTTAATCTGTGGTTCAGTCTGTCTGGCGTTTGTCGATCGTTTGCACCGCATTGACAAATATCATCCACGGTGACATCTATGGAGAAATTTTTGCAGCATTTTTATTATACAAATCGGCAAAACCTGAAAACTCGAAATTTTGCGAGAAAAGAGAATAGAGAAATTTGCAGCATTTATACAAATTGGCGAAAAATCGAGAAGCTGAATAACTCATTTTTTTGTAGAGAGATAGGGCAGGGATGCTAATTTGCTGGAACCGTTTCAATGAAAATAGGAAACGATCCACCTGGAGTCACAAACCAAGGTCTGACTATCAGCTACTAGTGGAAACCGAACCGTGACTAATCAGCTCGAAAGCATAATTTGCTAACCACTAGTCAATTCTGCTGGTTACATACATAATTCAAGACGTATATTTTTAATTTTCATCTCTCTCTAACTAATAAAATAAATTTTGCTCTACCTACATATTATACATATATGCATTTATCTCAATTTGAGTTCATTTTTGTAAAAAAATATGATTGATCACGTCCAAAAATTTTCTCAACTATAGGTATTTATAAGTATGTATGTTGGAATGCCTTTCAGAAAAGACACCATGTCTATCTTACAGCTTATTCAATTACGGTTTATCAAGGTTGCTGTACATATATTATTTTGTGTTTACCAAATTGTCAAAATTTTAAACAGCAACGAATTAATGTCTATTCATACTAGCACAGCATGTAACCAGCAGTGCGAAAAGTATTTTTTGGTACATTTTGTATGGACACATTCATGTCTAATGTTGTGGAGATGTACATAGTAGAAAGTAACATCAGTAGCCGAAAAAATCTATTCATACTATAGCAGTTTATGTTACCGTAAAATATCAAGCAACACCGGTTTTCTTTGGCCACTGTAGAAGTATTTACGCACGACTAACGTCATATTAAAAAAGCAATATTGCGCTGAATCGTCGCGTTTTGTAATGTATTTTTAAGCTGATTTTGCCTTGCGCTCCGCCAAAACTTGTCTGAATGTGCCGGGGCCGTGATGTCCTGGATAGTAGAGGTTCCAAAAGCCACCAGAAAGAAAAAGCCGGTTTTCGGTTTTTTTTTCAAATAAAAAGCCGGTTGACCGGCTTTCACCGGTTTCAGAAAATTAAGATTTTTTTGAAGTTTTAAATTTTTATTACTAAATTTTTATACAAAAAAAAATTGCTTAAACGCGAAAAAACTACAAATTATGGAAAATCCAATTTGCTGAAATTCTGAAAGACCTTATTGAAATTACTTTCAATAATATTTTATTGATTTATGACATGGTCTTCGTCCATTACTATAACTCAAGTGTCGTACCTTTTTTTGTTGTTCAAAGAAATATATGCCTATTCCCTAAGAAAGTTTGGATCCAATACACATTTTTTTGATCTTTCATAGAAATTTGAAATTCATAATTGTTAGTTTTGAGGAAAAAAAATTTAAGAAACCTTAAAAAGCCGGTTGATCCAGCCAAAAAAAGCCGGTTTTCGGTTTTGGTTGAAGCCGGCTTGGAAGCTCTAGCTGGATAGTACAAATACAAACTGTCGCTTACGTAAGCTGTTGTGCTGTGCTGTAGCCGTGAACCACCGGAGAGTACGAATAGACCTTTAATGCTGTATTTTATTTGTTTCAAAGCCGTGCATTTTTCTGTTTCAAATACAAATATAATTTACGTAGGAAAGCAACAAACAATAAATGGTTTACGGCATAGTAAATAAAAAATGAAATTCAAAACAGAATCATTGAATAAAATATTATGTTAGAAACAAAAAACCTCACAGAAATATATTGCAAATATAAAAATGTATGTACATATATTATGTACATAAATACCTGGTTGAATTTATAAAAATAACGCTCGGTAACGCTCAAAATTTCTAAGAAAAAGGATAAATTCTGAGGTCTCTTCTTTAATAACAAGAGTCCCGAAACAGTTTGACGACGAATAATTTTTAATGAAGTCTATCGATTTTCTTTGCGACTTGGTACATGCGAAATACGCCCACTTTTGTAGCGATTTATTAAAAAAGTTTCTGTCACTCACTCACTCACTCACACTCGCCAACGGCAAATTGAAATTCTCGAAGAGTTGCGAAATTCTCCAGAGAGAAAGGGAACGCAAAAAAAATATATACGAAAGGGCGAGGGGATAGAGGGGGTGGGGGGCGAAAAGGCCGTATTTCACCTGCACCGCAACAGAAAGATTTTGATGAATATTTTAATTAAAATGATTAATTAAATTTTCCGAAAAAGGGAAGGAACACGTCTTCGAGAGGGAAATTCTTTTTTACAACTCGAACAAGTTTAACGAAACTCAGTTTGTTTATATGTTGTTTGGATTTCGATGCGAGTGCTTGTTCTCGTTATCATTTCGCTTCCGTTTGGTTTATTACTGTTTTTTCCGCGCGTTTTCCCCTATTTGCCCTATACAGCAGATTTTTATTGCAATCTTTGTCTACTGTCTATGGCTATTCGGCGAGATTTACCGGTCATTTTTTCTTTTGGAAAAAACCGTATGATCTTGGACCTCTCCCCACCCTTTCCTCCTGGTCAAAGTGGACGATTTATGACGCCATGAAATGAAATTCAGATTTATATCTGCTATATAATTTATCATGAGCGCTTGCGGCAGATTGTTTTAAGCATCCCTTTCGGCAAAATGAATTTATGGATTACGACAGCCTCATATACAAATACACATATTATATAGAACTACATAGACCTCATCGATAATGTGAAGTTCGATTACTTCAATTTGTATTTTGAAATTTATCAAACATAATACAATGTACATATATAAATAAATTTCTCTGTTTTGTTTGATTTTAAGGATTTAGTTTCAGATTTATGTAGAACAACAAAAATACTACATAATTATTATAACCAAATATGGCTTGGATCGATAGATAAATCTTCGAAGATCGGTTCAAAACTAAATGGGTCCTATACATAAAACAGTAGTTTTAATAGATAATGCCTCTTTTCATCCGAATGAAACTAAATTAAAAATAAATGACAGTCTTATGATAGCTAAATTTTTACCACCTAATATTACAAGTCTAATTCAACCTATGGACCAAAGTGTCATATCATTAATGGAACGGCTTTACCGTGCTGATTTTCTCAAAGCTCTTTCTGATGAAGATGATGACTTGATCCATTTCTGGAAAAAAATTAGTTAATTGGATGCTGTACACGGAAAAGCAAAATCTTGGTCGAAAGTAAAACCAATAACACTGGTTTGATCATTGAGTAAGATTCTTCCTGAGGCGGAAATATATTTATTGGATTGTGAAGAGATCGAGGCAAGTGATATATCGGAAATATGGAGATTAATGGAAAATTTAAAATGATTTGAAAATGTTGGACCGGAAAAACATCGAAGAGTGGTTTTATCGCAATTCAAATGATCCGGGATTTCAATGCATCATTATACATTGTAATGGGTTGTAATGGGTTCTTACACATAAAAACAAATAACACTCACTCAAACAATGTAAGCGATTATCCGTTTTTTTCCAATCATCCAGTCCTGTACTCCACAGCACTATCCCGGATAATCGAGAGTACTCTGTATTAATTACATTTACATACATATTTATATATTTTTTGGATTGAAAATGTTGCATTTATCGCACATCTACTTAAATCTATTCATTCGTGGCTTACGAGTGTAAAAAAGTCAGTATATTTTCAATTAATAGCTTTTCCGGTATGGCGGGGGCGTAAAGAATTTTCTAAATTACAAAAGGATCACTTGATCCGTACATTTTCGTCGGGGCACGTTCCGGGACACTCGAGTCGTAAAGTACCCAGTTTTACGACTTCTCAAAATTAACGATCCATCAAAAACGGAAGCCGCACCCCTCCCACTCACTAATTATATTCGAATAATAGTCTCTTTCATTCGGGCCGACCCCGAAATATTTTTTATAAAATAATAAAAGTCAGATTTTTGTATTAAAAAACAGGCGCAAAAGAGCCCAGCAAGTTTGTTTTAGGGTTTGTCGCTGACGCGGCGCTTTCTGCGCTCTCTCGCCTCTCGCTGGAGCGATTTTAAACTTTTTGACTCTTTTTTTGTTCACAGTAAATTGTGTGCCAATATTCAGCCGTAGGTTTATCAGTATTCAGCGTTCTGAACCGAGGAGAGCATTTGTGGAAAGGGTCGAATTCGAGGAGGCCTTATCGGTAAGCCGCGACAGTTTCTTTTAACGTGTTTGTTTTAGAAGGGTAAGAAGAGGAGGGTGGAAAAAATGCGAGCAGAGAAAAGGGAAGATTTTCGTTCGGTTGCGGGGTCCTCGATTGTTACTCTCGACATTATTCGACGTTTCTAAAAACCGACCCGGATCATAAAACGGTTATTTCGGGATCAATAAAGAAAATGGCCACTCTGCTAGAGCGGCTCGAGAGGCACAAAAACAAAACTTCGCCAAAGTGCGAAACAAAGTTGCCAAAACCCAACGGCGAGGATTGGATATCGTTAGCGCCCTCACTGAAACTTTAGCTCGCGCACTTTTTCCAGATTGATACGTGTACTTGGAAATTACGCTTGTTATTTTTTACGACGGTTTGTATAGATGTTTACAAATATAAACACATATGTATATATCTAGTATGTAAGAATAAATAAGATTTCGCCTATTTATTGCAGTATATACTTGGCTAATACTGAATAGACTCGACTTTAGCTGAATTATCCGACTCTTTTTATACATATTAATTTATAAGCTGGCTTAGAGCATACTACATATGTACATACATACAAACACAGCACAATACTATTGGGATTAGCGCAAAAGAGCTTAGCTCAATGGTAAGAAGGTACATATTGCATAAATGAGTAATTCTTGATTTGTAGGTATTTATATATGTATGTATATGTATATATATATATATATATATATATATATATATATATATATATATATATTCCGAGTAGTATACATATGTTCATATAATATGTACAATTATAATACCTTTAGCTCGATATTTTATATAGCTGTCCCAAGACGACATCTGTGGTCAAATTTTTGTACTTATATACAATACCTATAATCGCGTCATCTAAGGACAAACGTACAATCAACAATCAACAAATCCAATACATGACGAATTTGCGAGAAACAAATTCTACATATAGTAGGAAAGCATATTTTGATTTTAACATCAACAAAATCGATTTGCTAGAAACTGAAGGGGGGATGCGGATTTTATTGGATCCGTCATAACAATTAAGCTAGATAAATTGGCAAATTCTACTAGGAGACGGTCAATCAGTATTTAATTGACTACCCAGATCTCACCAACAGCGTATATAAATCAAACGATTACTGGATTCCGGCCAGGATTTTAACCCATGACCTTTTCTGCTGGTAAACAGTGTTTTTACTAGTGAGCCAAGCTGTAGGCAATATAATATATTTCAATTAAAAGTTTAAATCCTGGTCATGTTTGAGTATATGAAAGTAATTCCTGAATATGAATTGAATTGTGTGATGTGTAGATAAAAAATCGAAATATGTATACCTTTACATGATTTTGTAGATTTTTTATTTAATTTTCCAATGTATTAAGTAGGGTTATTTGTAGATAAAAAAGAGACATACACTTCGGTAGCAAACTTGAGAAAGAGGAATACATTGAAGGACATGATGGGATACATAAGTTTATTTGACTTCTCAAGATTTAATATGCATATTAATGTATCATATATTCAAAGATAATAGTATGGGATGGGATCTTGGCGGTTTTATTAAAAAATACGATCAATGCCTTTTCGGAGAATTGTGTACATATGTATGTATGTACATTTACATGTACATCTGTATGTGTGTATGGTAAAAACATATTTACATAAATCTAAAAAGATAAATAAATTTCATCAATCAGAAAACCTTTTAATTACGCTGCAGTTATATATTTTCGAATTCCTATAATTTAAAATATTCAAAGCACAAATTGGAATTGCGTACAACACAACAAACTTTCATGCCGAAAATGGTCCCTACCCAGAACGTGGAAAATAACTTGATTCTAGTGGGATTCATACACAATCAGACGACACGATTTGGCACTTCGGTAACATGGAAATTATTCACCAAATTGACAGTTGAATGGAACAGAAAAAAGTCCTTGATCTTTCCTTTTTTTTTCAAAAATAAAAGTGAATTTTCAGTACAAAACAGTAACTGGATAATGAACAATGAGACCCCGGACTTGAGGAGTCCTCTCAATGAAAGTCTCACAAAACAAAAGTAAATTTAGCCGGTATTTTGAGAAGAGGGTGAATTCCTAATTTTGTGTCGCAATTATTCTTAACCAGTCCGTTAGATTAACAAATAAAGTACACAACAAGTAAATTACATTATTAATTGATAGCGTGTATACTAGCCAGAAAAAGCTGCGTATCATAAATAATATTCAGTTAGTCACAGACATTACTAACAAACTAACCAGTAGATTCTATGTCAAAATCACTAATAACCAAACTAACATAATATGTACTTGTGAAAAATCTCGGCGATTACAACAAAATGTTTATACCCTTCAGGCATAAACACAGATTATCTTAACGCAATCTGCGTAAGATCGTCGACTTTAGAGTCTTTAGTTAATATTATATATAAAATTTATTATTGATTCTAAAAAGGTTTTTGAGCTCTTTTTCCTATTATGATGTACATTAACCTAAAATAAAATAATATAATACTATAATGATTAAAAAAATAAAAATTGTAAAATATAAAATAATCAGTAGATCATTATCTATGAAAATTAATATAAGCTGTATTGTGAACATAATTTAGTAATAATAAAAAAAAAACATTTCAAAATAAAATAATTGATGGCATAAGCAAAAAGAAACTTAGATTTTTAGAAAAATTTCAAAAGGAACGTATTTCGCTAACGTTTATTTATTGGTTGAAATTAAATATATTAAAATAAAATTGGTACTTTTTCTCGTTTTATAATCTTCAAAATTTTAAGTTAGTTTTAGTATTATATTATATTGAGTTCCTGATAATTTAAACAATTTGAATAAAATTATCCTGCAGAAGATAGTCACAGGCAAGGTTTGCAGAAACATTAACATAGTTTAGTTAAGATAAAGTTTAAACGTTCGGAGAAAGTTGAATTGTTATTATAAGGTAGGTTTATGCACGAACGTTGAGAGGGATACCTACATAGAAGAGAGGTATACGCAATAAGCTACGATCTAATTAATTTATATAGGCTAAGTGCAAACAGAGAAACTTTGTCTTAAATTAAATTACGCGAGGTTCTCAAGACAAACAAGAAGAATTACACGGCGCAAAGCTGAAATTAGTCAACGGGAACGAGAACCGGGAAGAGGCATAGGAAGAAGTGCTATGTAGTAGTTACCGGCGAAATACCCCGACTGTTTTTCCCTTTGACACTCTTCTACACTCATCGCGGAACATTCCAATGGAATATAATTACAATATAATTTGTGCTGAAATTCAAATCGGTTAAAACAGCTGAGAGGCACGATCGAAACGAGCTGCGCCCACACGCTTCGTTTTATTACAGCGAAGCATAATTTCCCCTAATCTCGGGGCAAAATTTTCCGCCCGCATCTCGCCAAGTTGAAATGTCTCCAGTGGAGTCATTAGTGGGACGGCGAACATCCGATATCTTGTAAACTTGTAATAGTTGACAATAAAGGAGCGAGCTATCAAGGGAAGGGAATTCGGCAACAAGAAGTCCGAGCCAAAAAGCCAGACAAATACATATACATACAAACTTATGTACATTTAAGAAACCACAGTAAAAATTCATGGAGGGATGCACCCTAAAGATCAAGATTTTAGATATACGGTAGAGGTGTATTAAACTCTATTTCAAGAAAAAAACCACTTCCAATTTTGGGTGTGTAAAGTGGAAGTTTCGATATCAGCTCATTTATTTTTATTACTACCTTCTTCTTATTAACATAATACAGACATAAAGCTTGAGCTTTCAAAAGTGGTGACAAAATTCAGGGCACTGATTTATTAGACACAATTTTAAGTTCTTATTATATAATCGACAGATATTCAGTAATTGAATACAATATATGAGCCGTTGCTATTGAAAGTGGCATTAGTCCACTTTTCTTCATTTCGAGAAATATTGCGAAAAAAAAGGAAAAATAGTGTTTTGCGTTTAACAATATTTAGAAATGCTGGTGGCCTGTGTAAGGACTATTCTGCTTTTCCGAGATTCTGGACATACCGAATTAAAATAAGTGATAACAATTTGTGATATTTCAAAGAGAAAATTTTTAAATATATATTTCATTATAAGAAATAATAAGAACTGGCTTTTAAAGTCGAAACATACATTAGTACATAAGTACTTATTTTTGCGAAAAAATAAAGAAAAAATAAAATATTGACAAATATAAATTTAGAATACAAAGAAAAGAAAAAAATATTAATGAATAAATATCGCTTTAATCAAAATATGTTCATATATAATATACATATGTACGAGTATTATCATCATTTGCAACCCGTTCACCATCCACCGCTGAAACGTCTTAACACCGCCAAAGGCGAAAAACTGCTAATTGACCGATTTTGCATCCCCCTTCGACCCTTTTTTTTCTTTTCAACTTGGGTCACAACCTGAACCCTAACTAGCATATTCAATATTAAATTTCATAAATTTTTGTTCATATTTGCATTCAGTAGCCTGCTTTACTATTTAACCTTAGTGGTCCATCCATTGTGTCACACGTCTGTATATTACAAATGTATGTAGCTGATACGCATGCACATATGTACATATGCAACGAATATAACCACCTGAGCTGTTCGAGGATTTTGTAATGAATATACGTGATAACAAACATACATACATAAAATCGTAGAGTTTTAAGAAAACATGATATATTTTTGCCAATTAGGGCTAAATCAAACGTGCTCATGAACTCCCCCCTCTCGAGAGCTGTTCGACTCCTTAACTTACTGGCACATTACTTGGATCTATTCGATGCCAGTTATGTTGAGTTGGTGGAACACATCCTAAATAGCACGATATAAATTTTTCAATCTTATTTCTTTGTTTTTATTTTGTGTACATATTTTTTACTTGATTTTTATTATTTTTTTATGATGTTTTTTTTTTATTTATGATTTTTATTATTTTCTTATGTTTTTTTTATTTATGATTTTTATTATTTTTTTTATGATGTTTTTTTTGTAATTTTTATGATTTTTATTATTTGTATTAAAATCACATTGACGCTTTGGGGCAACCTGTCAAGTCTCTGTGGTATTGATTTTTTAAAATAAAATAAAATAAATAAAATAAAATATGTATGTCTGTACAGGTATAAAACAAAACAATCCAGATGCTTATTGTGTGAAGGTCAAACAGTAAAATTCATCTTACCTACCATTTACAAATGCGATATTCGATATCGTCGTAGAAATTCACGCATCTCACAAAGATACGAATTGATAAGCAGGATGGGGTGGGGGGAGAGGGGAAACCGGAAAGAGGCTGACGGAGAAGAATACACCCGTAAATAATTGATACGGCGGCCACTTTGTCAAAATTAATAAGACCGACATTTCTCCCATTTCTGGAGAATTTGCCCGTTTGCCATTCGGGCAAATAAAACACATCTCCATAATGTGATGGGGGGGTGGAGGAGGTGGGAGAAACCGGGAGTCGATACTTGGCCGATTCGCGCGAGCACTTTCACCCGCATTAGGCTCGAGCGCCAGATGAGGTTGGACACGGATTGATGTATGGCTGTTTGCGAGTTGCTAGCAAAAACATCACCCACCTTCACCCCCCTATCGATGCTACATAGTCATCCTCCATATACTTATTGATCTCCCATTCGAAGAAACAATCGATGCTTACATATACAGGATGCCATGTCTACCTTCGTCATATTACATACATACATACAAACATATTGTGTGAAGACAGACTGGGTGAAATATTTACACGACTAATTATGGAGAACATGATGCAGATTTGATTTTGTTCTACGAGGATGAATGTAAAACATATTTGTAATAATTATAAAACAAAATTGGTGACAAGGGTTAATTATAATAGTAACATGTTACGCGCAGACATCTGCTAGCAAAAAAAATATTAATAAATTGAAAGTTCTCGTATTTTTATTTCAACCATATTTTTGTACTTATTTGAAATAATGTGATGTGATGCTTATTTGAAATAATTTGTATATAAAATTATTATTTTGAATAAAAACACCAATATTTTTTTTCTACCGCCATCTATGTTTAAAACTAATAAATAGACGTCAACGGTAAACGTCACCAAGTATCTCGCCGGGCAGATTTCAAAAGCTTCTTAAACGATATTTTATCTCCATTGTAATGGCGGAGGATCCATTTACTTACATATTGATGACCAAAATGAGCAATATGGCAAAGTATGAAAACGATCGGATAAGAGGCAAAATTTTTCCTGAATTGTAATCGTAAGTGAAACGTAAAGGAGGTATATAAAAATAAATCACTGAATATTAAAAAAAAGAATTTAAAAGTCATAAACATATTCCTGAATTAAATGACACTTTTGAATGGATAATAAATTCTTTCTTCACAAGTGCTCAGATATTATGAAATAATCTTGCAACAAGCTCATAGAGAAACAGTACACATGAGGTTTCTTTGCGCAGAAAATTTGATCAAAATGCACGCTGATTTCTTTATGGCAATACATTTGTTATGAATGTTTATTATATTTTTGCATAAAGTAATTAAAGCCGGAGTTATATACCATACTCTTTATTCTAATGATTGTTGCCAAAACCGGGAGGATAGGTGTTGGGAGGAAGGGGTGTGCTGATAAAATCTTTGTATGAACATGTATCTTTAAGTACTACGACTGTGTATAATATTAAGTGTGAGATAGCACTGCTGTAATTAATAATTAAAAAAAATAATAATAGAAAAATAAAGAATTTCATATTTAAAATATTAAATAAGACAGCACCATTCTGAGTAGATATATAGATATTATGGGAAAAAAATCAGAATTACCGTTGCTAGCTCGATTGTCTGGGGAGCCATGCGGTCCCTTGGTGACTTGCCAGCCTCCGTCAGGTTCGGGCCCCATGCCCGAGGGTCCCATCAGAGCTGGACCTGACCCCGAGGAGTTCTCAGCAACCTTCGTAGGCCCCGCAGCCACTTTGGGGGCCGGAGGTATCGCCGCAGACTCCTTGTACAAATTGTCCTCTCCGGGATCTGTCCAATCAATAAGCACACAAAACAAACGATCATTTCCATTGTTCTTCTCATCGTTATTAAATTAAATTTTGTTTCGAAAACGGAACCGTGTTGCGACAGCCGAAGATTAATGAATCGCGTCGTAAACACGTCCCGCTGATAACAATATCATCAACTACATAAACCGCAATGGCGAAATATCCGCCTCAACGACCGGAAGCTTACATTTAATATCTCCTCGAACGTTTTGACACAACGATAATGAGAGTTTTGTGTATTGTCAAAATGTTTAGACGTCTATCGCAGACGTTACGCATTATTTTGATTGAATTTTTGTAAAAGCTAACATGTCTTTTATTTATTTTTTCAATTTAGAAAAATCTGCACTATCATCAATCTTTATATATAGGTAGATTTTATAGATGTTTGAATTTTGTTATTGAGCATATATTGAAATCTCCGTGAAACTTTTGGTAATCTCATTCGGAAGATTATCAGCTAGAGTGGTTTGCGTGTGCAAAGTTTATGCGAAATTGGGCAAATGAGATTATTATAAATTACTATGAATAAATCAAAGTATCCTTTTTGGGATTAAATAGCTTCCGTGAAACAAACTATCAGGTATAATAGATTTAAGTGATTTCTTCTAAATAATATAGCGAAATTATACATCAAATTCGAATAATTGTAAATTAATTTAAAAATTGTTTTTATGTAATATTACACATTCAGATTAAAAGTTAACTATATCAAATCCAACATAAGCACTTGAACCTTTCTTTAATATCCCGGAACGAGCCCTTTTTCAGCTCATAGGATTAATCTTTAATTTGAAATTTAATAAAAATGAACACAAGAGTATTGTACAATACTTATGTATTCATATATATGTATGTATTAAATATAAGTGCTATTTTTTATATGAATAATCAGCATACGGCTTTTCAACATCACGAAACACCCATTACTTATGCATCAACCTAATATATATTTTAACCAAAAGCACGTATATACATATCCATTTGTATAAATACTTGTACTTTTCTCGTTCGAACGACTAAGACTAGTGTGATTCGGGCAAGAAATAATGGTCCCAGATTGGTCGTATACATTATTTACGATCGTCCGGTTTGGGGGTGGACGACACGAACCTACATAGTTTCACCCGTAATCATAGTAATTGCACTCCCACAAAATATGTTAATGTCTACTCTTATACTATAATTTATACGGTAGCGACATATGTACTAATATTTACCAGAATCATAGTCGTCCGAGTCGGATGTCATGTGTCCCTCGTGTAACGGAATTTCATCTTCCTCGGGTGCGTCTTCGTAACGTTCTTTCAGCACCTTTCTTGGAACTAAAGAATAAATCAAACATTTAAAATACACACGGACATAGTTTGTTTTGAATTTGAGACTAATTTCAGTATGCAAAATCTCTTACTAAAGTAATTTTTCATACCTAACACTCATACAAAATTGTATTGTAATACTACATTAATACATATATGTATGTCAACTACCAATTGATGTATGTATCGGAAATATGCTGAATTTCAAAGGTTATACAAATTATATAATGATACTCACCACAAGTGTAAACTACTTTCAAGTACATCCTCGATTCGGGTCTACAGGGACTTCCGAAAGTCGACGAGTCCGCCGACAAGGAGCATCTTCTCTTACCGTGGCACATCTGCATCACAGCTTCCGTCGCATAACTGACCAGGCAAGCTAATAAACAATAACGGCATATTAGGTCATAAAACGTGGGAGTCGGTCGCAATAATCATAGAGCGAAATTGGTCTGTGGTGTCTGTCTCCATGCAATTTGCGATGAAGACGTCATAATTTTAAGATTTTCGTGTAACGACTCTCGTGAGCTTAGAAGTAAACTGTTTTAGAAATTAAGTGGACAGGGAAGTTAACTTACTCTCTTCTGGGACTCCTTGCACTTGTGGACATTGGATGCTCTCGTACTCTGTTCTACCGAAGCTGGCCGAGTATATGGCTATCCTCGAGTGTGGGTTGCAAGACATTTGAAGAACATCGTTCTCGCAAACTGCCTTGCTGCGAAACTCATCTGAGAAAATAAAAACACGTTTATTTAGTTTAAGTGTCATTGAAAACATTTTCATGTGTAATAAATAACATTCAAACGTATCGTTGAATACATCGAAATTTAATGAAAGGAGTGACTTAACCGAAAATACACTTTTATATGTAGATTAATAACAGCTAGATCTGGTGTAATTTGCAAATAGTATATTTAAAAAAAAATCTAACAGCAATTAATACTATTGCTCGACTTAATCTATGCGGAATCGTGAGGGGGTGCATTACAAGCGATCAATATACAAAAAAAAAACATCCCCCGGAAGAAATGAACGAATAATGGTATTATAGTCATTAATCAGGATAATGGCACGAAAGCTTTTACGCTACCGTAAAGTGTGTATCGAATGTGCTACGATTTTCCATTCATTTTCCATTTTCTATAAGCCAATGAAATTAGGTGTCATATAAGCTTTTATTTATTCCTTCATACAAATGAACTAATGTACGCACTTTAATTTAAAATCAAATTAAATTTAAAGATAAGTTTTTTTAGCAATACAAACATATCTGCAAATATGTTCATTGGTACTTGGAAACTGAAAAGCGGGAATTCCTTTATCATAGGTATGTATATAATTATGTATAGTGTATAATGAATTCTTGACTTTAATTCAAACTAGGCGCTAGTTTCGTTCGAATTCATGGCTTGTTAAACACGTTCGCTTGTATTTTACGTTTCAATCGAGACGTACAAAGCAATTCAAGAAAGCGAAAAAATCAAAAGGGAAATAAAAAAATATTACTATTTAATAAAGTTCTCATCAATCATACTTACAACGTCTGATTACAAGCCTAGATATGGAGTTTGCTCCTTTTGAAGATTTATTACAACTGTTCCTAATTATTTATTTACCGACTACTTTTATTTATTTGCCTAGCAGGGATTGTATTGCGTGTACGACCCCTACAAATTTCGAAGGATTAAAACTAGGTGATTTATTTAGATGGGGAGCAGTTTTAAAATGTTTCTCAATATGAACTACTCTCGGCAACTATAATAATTCACATCTAAATGCAATAATGTATAATTTTATTTATTCAATAACAAATACCGCTTCATTTCAAATAATAAAATACGTAAGATTTGTATTTCAAGAAGTACGTCTACGTATATATATGTACAATAGAATAGGTATATCCTTCTCAACGAGGAAGAGATCTCGTACAAAAGATACAATTTTTGTTTAGTCGGAGATAAATGGTTACGGTGAGATGAACGACCGCAATAATAGTACCCAAAAGCATCGGTTTCATCCCAAAAGTTTGGACGCAGCTTTTAAACTCGACAACGAATTGTGTCGCTAACCTTTGCGGTCGTAAAATATCTTTTCAAACTTATCTCTTATACAATTCGTTATAAAAATAAAAGCCTCTTTGTCTTGACGCGAAAATAAATAAAACCGACCCAGCGCGAATTTCTTCTTCGGTGAATTTGCGCAGAAAAAGTGTCACAAATCTGACTGTACTTATTATATAAGAAAATATATATTTATATAAGTTGGTATAACGCTTTGATTATGTACTTTAAATTTTAATTGACATTTTATTATAATTATCATCAAATTGATTTACTATATTAAGATGTATATTATAAAAACTTCTATTATATGTATACATATGTACGTATGTACTTACATATATATTACTCGGAATCACAATTGAACTGTTTATTCCAATGTAATGGTTCCATGGCAGATGCAAAATCGAAAGAGATCTCTTAAATTTATAGGATGATGACATCTTCGAGCAATCGCAATTCTCATTCAGGAGATATTTATCTTTAGAAGATAGAATTTCAATATCAATTTTCTGATTATAAACTTTTAACATTGATTAAATTACTTCTAGGACATCAAAAATATATTCTCGAATATATCTACATACTACGTCCAATTTTCAGTTTCAAAAACATTATTTCTGTTTGAATTACATACTTTACAAATTGATATCACTTCTTTTAATTCGATATGTCCAGAATCTCAGACACATCGAATAAATGTGTATATTACAGGTTACCAGTATTTTTAAAAATTGTTAAATGCAAAGCATTATATTTATTGATATGCGAAATATTTCCCGAAATAAAAAAGTGGACTTGGGCCACAATCAAATATAACGGCTCATGTAAGTGATAAAATTAATGATAAAATTATGATTACAAATAAGCAACTAAACAGAAGATTGTAACTGTAATAATATGAATATGTTGTATGTACATACGTACGTATATATGTACATAGATACATATGTACATACATAGGAGTACAAATCTAATAAAAAGTCAGTCATGTTTAGCAGATTCGTTATTTTTCATCGCAAATGTAATATTGTACAACGAGGGCGGGATTCGGGTAATCAATGGGTAACATCTGAGCACAATATATGGCGTGTAATTTTATCCCGAGATTCGTTAATGGTTTCTCGTATATATTTTTGTATAATAGCGTCCAGTCATCGCGACTAATACGGTGCACACACACGTGCGATATTGCCGGGCAATACTATGTACCGACGATGTGAAACGCCAAAGATTAAGGGGTGATAAATTAGATTTTGGCCACGAGGGTGAGATGAAGAAGAAGAGTGGGGATGGGATTTCCGTACGACGGGCGAGGAAAATGCTCGTGTGTTTCCGGGAAACTTCATCAATTTTTCATGGTCAAGCGCCCACCACCCAAAACAAAGATTAGGGACATCCATTATCCACTTTGGATACACATGCCTATGCATCGTATATTTTCTATATAAGCGATTTTCAATTTGATTAAATTGTATCGTCTATGCAAATGTATTGAAGATAAACATTATGGAGATACCGAATTGGAATAATAATAAAAACATCGAGAAAAGCATCAAGACTCCTTGTAATACTTTAATAGAAAAAAAATTACATACATAGAGGAAATTACGCACATAGAGAATAGCGAAATTACATACATAGAGAAGATGTTAAGTAATCGTATATGCATTTCAAAGCCTATTCAACACATTAAATATGACCTATAAAAATATATCTGTTTAAATCTGCCTTTCTAGTGATGACGTGCGAAACTTGGGCATTGAACTTTAGAATGCTGCATAATGTCCACAGTAATCAAATAAGTATGAAACTCTATCTGCTTGGTATAGCGACGAGAGATTGAAAACGTAATACATGGGCTAGAAATAGTGGTGAGAGTAAAGGATTGAAATGACAATAGTTGGGCCACGTACATAAAAAAATGGACGGTAGATGGGCGATAGAAGTGCTCGAATGGTACCCGAAAAAACGTAAAAGAGTGCAAAGAAAGCCGTAGGGGATATGGTTGGATGATATAAGAAAAATATCCGGGATGTGATGGATAAGAGTGGCCGAAAACAGAGACGAATGGAAACATGTTGGAGAGTCCGTCATTCAGCAGTGGATGGTGAATGATGCTGATGTTGACATATATGACATTTGCTTATATTGAATTGATGCCACAGAACTAAGGTTGATTAATAATATGATTTATTTAACTAACTAATTTTACTAAACTATACACATGTGTAAATACATGGAAAGAAAGTAGAAAATATTCGAAAACAGTATTCATTATTGACGTGAGAAGAAAATAGTGAAATTGGATTACTACAATACGTATAATGGATAATGCTAAAAAATGTGGAATTATGACCGAAAACTTAAGTATGCGTATATAATATTTTAATAAATACATTTCATCAATTTAAGAAATACCGTTTTTATTTATGTAAATTACACCAATTAATGAAATTCACACTTTGTATAAAAGTTAAATCAACTGAAAAACGTTTAAAATAAATCTAAAGCCGTCCATCAATCATAATTTAATATGATTGAAGATCGTTTATGTAAATTTGACCTTTCATTTATGTAATAGAAAATAAAATTCTTTTACTAAAATTGTATACTAAATCATATATTAATTAATTGTCAAAAATTATATATTATATATTCATATACATATGTATATTTACAATCAACTACCTAAAATATTAATATTTTTACTATCATGTCAATACATTATAATGTCATATGTATATTGAATAACTACACTATTGTTTATAAAAAATCGGAGAGTTGAAAAAAAAGATCGATCAGATCAAGCAGAGACACGTCAAAAGTAACCGTTAGTATATTGGCCATAACACTCATTATCAACACTATAAATATAAACTTTTTATCTTCCAACTTTCAGGATTTGTTGTATGCAAAAACGGGAAAAAACCTCTTAATAATAATATTCGTAATTACGATTTTACTGACGCGAAAGTAAAGCTATCCACCCGCCTTCAACGCATCATGTCGCGAGTGTGACAATAATCGCGCCGCGCCTACCTCGCACTCGAATGTGCTCGGGAGCGGGAATTGCAAGCGTTATTGTGGCATTGCAACGCATGCCGGGTTCAGCTATTCGAATATAAAACAGGTAATATGATAATATCCATAAACACTATAATACATACATACATATATCCATAAAATGGATGTATTTATACGATATTTTTTCGTCCCACCCACCTATGTACCTACATATGTACATATATACATATGTATGTGCATACATTTCGCACTCTCTCTTTTCGTCATTCGCTCCCGTCCCATTATGAATACGTGTCGTATAAACGAGTCATCTTGTAGGAAGTCTACTTAACAAATGAAATATTTCTTCGTGACATTATAAGGCAGGTAATTTATTCGGCTCGCCTCGTTCCCACTTTCGCGTCGGATAATTTGATTGAAAATATCTGAGGTCTCGTATCTATAATTGAACCCGAGTGGAAATTACGCACAATAAAATAACATAGAATTGATTCAAATATTGAAACACGTGTGTACTCGATTGACTGATAGAGAACTCTAAACGTATTTACTCAACGCTCGATAGCTAATTAAATGTAAGCGAAACGCACTCGTTACACCGAAGCAACGGTGCCGTTAAAATTTAACCGAACGGTTAAGCGTTATCACGGATCGCCGATTTAAACGCTGACGTTTTTCGCAAACACGCTCTGTGGATTTACATATAAACGTCACTATACCACGAAAATATTTGTACATCCATATTCATCAAATTAAATTGGAACGAAAGTTCAATAAAGCATGGGGTTCATATTAAGCATAAAAATTAATGAACATACATACATACATGTATGTAAATATAATATATGTTTTACCATGGTGCCTTTACAAGTTGCCCTAAAGTGACACCTATGACCAAAATTCAACGTTTTTCTACATATTTATACGTATGTAATGCTTTCAATTGTGTGGTCACGGGCTGTATCCTGTATGTTGCTGGCCAGACCTTGGATATTTATTTGTTTATTTAATTTATTTTTTACATATACATATACCAGGAAGGCCTTACAGGTAACCCCAATGCGACTTCCTGGACAAACCGAAACATTGCAGCATTTTTTTTATTATACAAGTCGCTGAATTACGAGACAGTGAAAAACTCAATTAACAAGACATCTATGAATTGTACATAAATTTTATTGTACATTAATCAATCTCAAATAGGTAGGAAAGATATTTAGCCAATTTTACCGGGAACCGTTTCAACAATGAAATCAGAGAAAATTGGAAAACTCTGATAGGAAACGATCGAACTGGAGGTCTGGAACAAATCCAGGTCTGACCAGCAGCACTACAGATATACTCAGAAAAATTCTTTTCAATTGAGGTCAGCTCATGGGATCGAACCCGGCGTCTCTCGACGCTAAGCAGAAGCTTAACGACCGAGCTATGCTACTGGCTATATGTGACTCCAAGGTAGATCGTTTTCTATCAGAGTTCGCCAATTTCGTTGAAACTGTTCCAACAAATTAGCAACCGTGTCCGAACCGTTTCGCAAAAGTTTGAGTTATTTAATATCTCAATTTTTGCTGATAATAAAATAAACGCTGCAAAAGTTTGTCCGTAGATTTCTCTATGGTTGTTGATCGTTTGGCCATAGATGTCACGTTTAATAAATGGGTGTACCTTTACCTGTTTAAATAATTAATAAAAATAATTCTTAAACTGTATAGCACGCTCATCACGTTAAAGAAATTTGTTAGACGAGTGTGTATGATTGATATTTTATTTATTTAATCAATCATATAAATCAAATAATCAAATAAAATATATACCAAGAAGGAAGGTCTAACAGGTAAGCCCAATGCGCTTTCGTGGCCAATTACAAATATCAATAAACAATTATATGTATTTTTATACAGAATCATAGAGACAGTTATGGACAAATTAGATAATATTAATATTTCGAGAAAAACACACATTAAACAGAGAGAGAGTAGAATATTTACCAACAAATTCGAGATGCTAAAATAACTTGAATTTGGCCAGCAATAGCGGGCCAGGGAATGAACCCACGACCCCTTAGTTAAAAGCATTACATGCTAACCACTGAGCTTTGTTGCTGGTATGTACATACTTTTTATAAATTATTTAAATTAATCATTTTAAAATTATATTCAATTGGACGGTAGGTGGCCAATTTGACAATGAACCGTTTCAAATATAAAATTAGATAAATTGACAAACTGTCCAGTAAATTTTTCAAACAAGGTCAAGCCAAGGCTTGAACCCGGGATCTCCCAGTTGTTATAATTATACACTGAGCCTTCCTGCTGGATAATATACATACATAATAATATACATACATAATATGCAGAATTGAAAATATAAGCCAAGTGTAAATTTATTTAGGTAATAATTGATCAACTATAAGTATGATCAATTATTTAGGTAATAATTGATCAACTATAAGTATGATCAATTATTTAGGTAATAATTGATCAACTATAAGTATGATCAATTATTTAGGTAATAATTGATCAACTATATGTATGTTCAAATTCATGTATGTTTGCCATGTAGTTTATAATAAATGCTTTTATTATAGAAATAATGAGGATTTTCCTAATGATAACATAAAAATATTACAATAGCTGAAAAACACGAGCCATATTATGCAAAGCAAAAAGACGAGAAATTATTTACAAAAAAATCATATTCTTTCTACCCAATATAATATAGCATAAATCTAACACACAATTTTCTATGATAGTTATTTACGTTTGTATTATATTAGAACTATACTATAAATAAATACATATTCTATTATACCTAAGAGACTGATTGTATTTCATCAGACTGATTGCATACAATCAGACTGATTACACACAATCAAGACTCTTTGAAGGCTTAGAACTTTGAAAAGCAATCACACATTATGAAATAGTTTATTGTATCGCACAACTTGGTATGAAATATGCATAAATACTTATGTATAATTTTACTATCTCGATAGTTTCAAGAATGAAAATTAAATTTCTTATAACGTACCTACATACATACATATATTTAACTCAATTACATACATAGTACTGGATTTAAAAAAACATTATGCAATCTAAAATTTACATATTATTTAAATACATAATGAGGTTTTAATTTTATATGTCTTTTTATTTACATATAAATAATGTATGTGGGTACTCAAATGCGTATACTACATAGATTATATACAACTTTTTCAAGTTTTTTCCAGCGACCTATTAAACGTCGATGTTTAACAGGGTTGAAACAACTTTCAACATCAAGAGCAAGTTTCAAGTTTTATTGGGGTGCTTATTGTCATTCATCATTTCGGCTCAGCGTTATGAAAAACGCTGGAAAGCCTTTTCCGGGCAGGACAAAGGGCGGGCGTTAAAGTGAAGAAAAACACAATATGGCGCGCGGTTAGCTAGCAACGCCATAAAAGGGGTGAAAAGCTTCGCCTTTTCCCCAACACCCCCTCATATTAAAATGAATCAATCATCCCCTCGAACGGCGAGAGGAGAGAGGATCACGGCAGGGTCTCAAACCTCATTTTCGGCGGCATAATTTATGCATACAACATTTGAGCGGCTCATTTTCCGATTCGGGATTTCTTTTTATTCTCTTATATCAGTATACCCCTCACGACCCACTGTGCACGACCATAAATCTTCATCACTGCCATGATAATGTGGATGCTGGGCGAAATTAATGACGACCTCAAGACGCCGATGCGCGCAAAGACAGTTTTCATTTACATACAATACAAGTGCCGGATTGTAGATACGGAGATCCGTCCGTACCGGAAACGGTACGCTTCCAGTGAAAACGTTCACTTGAAAAACTAAATTATACTGACCTAGATTTATTCATAATGAAATATATACAAAAAAAATATCAGACATAAATCTTCGATGTATGAGCCGTTATATTTGAAATTGGCACTTTTCAAAGTCCACTTTTCTTCATTTCGGGAAATATTTTCACAAAACATTAAATGGAATATTTTTAAATACTGTTGGCCTGTAATATATTTATTCTGCCTTTCCGAGATAATGGACATATCGAATTAAAATATGTGAATTAAATCAAACAGAAATAATGTTTTTGGAGTTACCAATTGGACAACTGGATTTGTATGTGTTGCTACTTGTACCGTTGCATATGAATTTCAATGTGAGAGGGGGGGGGGGGTCTTAATGTAATGCTTAAGAAATTTGAAGAGGTAAATATATAAATTAGCACTTAACCAATTTCAAAATAGATGCACACACTATTTTATTCATTTTAATTTTATTAATAACATTTTAGAAAAATAACTTACTGGTTATTATATTGTATGTATTGTAAATTTCATATAATGATAATGACTTATTTATTTATATAATAACGAAATTAATGGAAATACAAAGAGATAAAAAATTAATTAAATAACGAAATAAATGGAAATACAAAGGGATAAAAAAATAATAACTAGATAACGAAAATATAGAAAGAAATGAAGATGTAGGAAAAGAAGAATTATAAAAACCCTTTATGTTTAAGAAAGACATCTAGCTTGTTTTTAAAAATAAGTTTTTCAGAAATCACTACATTTTTGGGAAGACTATTTCTAACTTAAATCACTTTGTTTGAAAAGAAGGAATCTCTAATCAATTTGTTCGATTTTTCTTTTTAGTCTGAGAGAGTGACCTCTTAGATAAGTATTTTCATTGAACATAAAGAGGTTGGACAATCGTAATGATTAGTTAATACTAGGGTTGTGCCCGTTGATTTCAACAGGTGACTTCGGAAAGGAATTGATACACGAATTAAAATAAAGTTATATGTTATATATAAATATAATGAAATGTAAAAAGTTGAGTGCGAGCATTACACGCTCACCGACCCAACCCGTTCACCCATTCGAAATGATGAATGAATGTGCGTGTGTGTGTATGTGTAAGCTCCCGTTGCTGACGTCACCCGTCGCTCGACCTGACGTCACTCCACACCCCCTCACTTCCCCACTACCCCACTTCCCCGCGTCTCCACAACCACTTGACTCTGATTGGCCGCGTGCTTCTATGGCTCTGATTGGCTGTTTTCCCACGCGTCCATCACAAACATTCCAGCATACATCGCGTCCGTTTTTATACATCTAATACATATGTATGTATAATTTAGAAAAAGACTTTGTATATATGTTTTATAGCTATTTAGGGTTTAAAAGTTGGTTGGGAGCATCGAAAACAAATCAAAGTTTCTATGACGACGACATCGATATCGTCGATTATTATTTTTTTTCGATTCGAATAAATTTAATAAAAAAACAAACGAATGTTTACTATTAGATTGTTTTGCCATGCTTAAGCTGTTTATATTACAAATACCGAGCGAAGCCGGGTAAAACCACTAGTATTATATATTTTAAAGAATTCTATGTTATAAGTATATACATATGTATGTTAATAAATTATGTCTGTAAATATCGCATTACAAACCAACGAGCAATTTCATATATTGTAAAACAAAGAACAATTTAATTAGTCGAAGCTCCTAATGGTAAGTTTAATTTCATTTACAAGTCTACGGTAATTCATTTTGTCGAAAAATGTATCATATATCACAACTTCGTGTGCTCAATTTAAATTTTTAGCAAACATACGGATGTTTACGTCGAACTTTTCAATTACGAAATACGAAACCCTCTCTTACAATAACGTTTACTTTGCTCTAAGCTACGCACGTGAACAAAAACATTCGTAGATAAAAATCACAAATACTAATATCCTGTTGGTAAAACACAATTTATATATGTACATAAAAAAACATTAAAATTCCCAACACTTACTTAGTATATTTAGGTGTTTAATTTACATTATTTGTTTATTATTAATTTTATACACAATAATTTAAAATTTTTTCTCGAAACAAAAATATGGATAAAAGCATTTTAAAAATATCGTTCTTGAATTTTCGTTGTGCGCCCGGGGCGTAATCAAAGCAAAATTTTATCTTAATTTTTAATTATCTTTATGACAACTGAATTACCCAATCTTCGAATGAAGTTTTTTTTCATACTGAAGTACTTTAAACTAGGTCAAAAGTCTGTTCTGAACATGTTATTATTTCGTCGATCACAATTTCAGTGACATTCGACAAATACATTTGCACATATGTATATAAAATATGCATGCATAAAGGTTCGTTTATGAAAAATATTCTATATGGACACAATCTTATGTTCCGCAGTGTCTTCATAACAAGAATGAATCGACACGATTCATTCATATTATACATCAGTACATTTCAACAAATTGTATCAAGCAAAATTGGTTTTACGCATAACATGACGTCATAGTGGCGAGTGCAACCCGTACTAACGAAAGTGCTGCCAAATGCATATGAATATTTTCGGAAACGTCATATTGTTACAATATTGACTAGACGATACGACACAAGCAATATTGTGTCGTATCGTCGCGCTCTGTAATGTACATATAGGTAAGCCGATTTTGATTTGCACTCGTCCAAAACAAATATGAACGTACTGAAAATGGGCTGTGCTGTATAGTATGAATATAAGTATTCTTTTCCATGCAGTGTTGTGCCGAGAAGTTGACGTGTAGTGCTGGATAGTATAAACTATGTATTTAATAAATTATGTATTTAAATTTATAGTTTGAAATTTTAAATTATAAAGTTATAAAGAAAATAATTTGCAATTCGCTTTGACGTTGGATAATTTCAACCTGCGGGCCTTTAATACACTTTTATTGTTCATCAAAATCGCATACGGCTATTTCGGTTAGCGTTTATTGGTTATTTTGCACCATTTTTCAGCGAAATAGCTGTTGGACACGCGAAAACGTCCCCTAATGAAAATCCGCGCACAAACAATACGGGCTGTTTCATTTTTTTGCCAGTACATAACTGTTTTTTCGCTCATTGTTTTTGGAGAGTGTATTTTTTACCGTTCGTTTATATGTACATACATACATATATTACAATTTCTTCGTCATTTTATTGACTTGTTACAACCGTTGTCCCCATCGCGTTATTAAAATCCTATTTTTAATATATGAAATTGAATTCCTTTCCCGACAAAGAATCATTCTCTGTCACTGCATTGAAATTTTGCGACTTTTTACATTTTATTCATTACTTTTTATTTCTCGCATTTACGGCGAGTCACGTCCTCCGATGTCATATTCCAACTCGATTTTCAAATGTGATCAAATTGTCAATCAACGTTACTGAATTTGAAAAGGTCTACTCCAGTCACACAACGCAAAAACAAGATAATATTATACCAAATTTATATACCCACTTAACTACCAATTTATCCGAGATATTTAAAACAGATCTTAATAAATTTCAATAGTGTACATTTTTATTTATTTACTTACACACTAACCAGCACTGCACATTAAAATTTCAGCACCACACTATACGAAAAAGACTACATCTATTAATGCTATACAGCAGGCCTGGACAAACTGCGGCCCGCGAGCAAAATTCAAAAAAGTTTACTATTTTCTGATTTAAAATTTTTTTTGTTGATTTGTTAAATGTTTTGTCGTTTCTGACATAAGATACAATTCGAATTCGGGCCAAACTAGAATACAAACTTTAATGACCAATTATCATCAATATTAGAATCGATCACAAGGTACTCGATAGCTCTCGACGAAAGCAATGAACGAAAAGATACCGCACAGTAATTAATTTTCATCCGCGGATGTAACTCTAAATTTGAAATTATTGAAGAGATTTTGTCATTGAAATCACTTAAAGATCAAATTTTATCTTTAAGTGATTTCAATGGATAGGATAAAATTTGCGAATATTGTATAAAAATGTGTTAAAAGTTGAACATCTTGTATTATTAAACTTGTAAATTTAATACGATCGAATGGCTTGAAACACAGACAATTCATTGCTTTTCTTCAAGATATTGAATCCGAGTTCACAGATATTATTTATCTTAATCATATTTGATGGCTTAGCCTAGGAAAAATACTAGTATGAGATACAAAAGATATGCCAGTATGAGATACAAAAGAAGAAATCGTTCTATTTTTAAAAATTAAAAATACTATGAATAAAAATATGATATAAAAATATATATAATAATATAAAAATATGACTTTCCCGAATTAACTGATAATGACTGGCTGTGTGATTTTGCATTTACTTTGGACATCGTGAAACATTTAAATACTTTCAACACAGTGTTCCAAGGGGAAAATTTATATGTCCATGATATGGTGAAAAGTTTGAATGGATTTAAATTAAAACTAAGACTGTTTCTTCACCATTTATTTATTAAACGGGTAGACCACTTTTCAACCATGAAATTGCTGAAGATACCAGAAAATAAATTTTAAGAATATGGTGAAATTATCAACGATTTCCATGAAGATTTGGTGACTTCCGAAAAATTGAGATAGGCTTGGCAATCAATTGCAATATACATATATTGAAAGCGTATCGACGGAGATATAAATTAAGATTATATAATATATTTACAGTGGGATGCTGATTTAAGAGAATTACACCGTCATGAAGAATTTTGAAAAATTTTACAACGCCCTAGTACGGAAAAATTCGACAAACTTAGATATTTTGCTCAAAAAATGCTGGTGGTTTTTTGATTAACCTACATATGTAAACAAACATTTTCAATCGTGAATATTAATAAAAATTCTTTACAATCAAGCATCACAGATGAAAATTTACAAGCATTTTTAAGAATTTCAACTACAAAATTTCCTCTCGAAATTAAAAAAAACTGTTGAAGATGTAAAACAGTTTCATTAGTCAAATTAAATTATTTTTTTGTATGAAATTTAAAAAAAAATTATGTTTTAATTCCTTTTACGATAATGAATCATGTATATCTAATAGTATTTTACTTGTGGCCCGCCGCTCATATTTAATTTCTAATGTGGCCCTTCATCCAAAAAGTGTGCCCAGGCCTGCTATACAGCACCGACCGTCTTCATCACGTTGTTTTTGAGGAGTGCAAGGCAAAATCTGGTACATATACAATACAGAGCGCGACGATACGGTGCAATATTGCTAGCATCGTATCATAGTCAATATTGTGATAATATGACGTTTCCGAAAATATTAATATGCACAGACAGGGCAGTACTTTTATTAGTATTCGGAGTGCAATCGATACTTTGGCCTCACATTATGCGTGAATATTTCCACAGTGGCCAAAGAAAACCGGAATCTCTTTGATATGTTTCGGTGATATGTACTGCTGTTTGGTATGAATATTATATATCATATGTATTGATCGTTTACTGATGTATATAATACGTCACATACTCATTAAATGTTTCCATATAGGATGTACTAAAGAAGATTTTTCGTACTGCTAAGTGCAGTTGTCAGCTTGAGCTGTGCTGGTATAAACGAAACTTACATCGTATTATTAAAATATTATAATGTTAATTAATTGTGGACATATTACAATCGCATGTTTTTTTGTTCCAAATCTACATATATTGAATGTAATATGTATTTTCCGGAGAAGAAAAGTGCTCCCATACAAAATTCATATACAGAGAAAACGGTGTGACGTTTACAGCAAATTTTTTAAATTGAAGGTGTAAATAGAGTAAAGGATAGGGGGTGGTTGGGGCGGCTTCCCGAGTCACAGAACTTCTTGGTTTACTTTATTTTCCGTGTTCGTAGCAGGCTCGCCATTACCGGTAACGGCTGCCCTACATCACTCCTCTATAAATAGGTATTGTTCCTACACACAACCCCGGGATAAATCACGAACTTAAATACACCGAAAGTGGGCCTCCGGCATATACTAATGCCTTCTTTCCCGACTTGTCCGTGCAAATTGCATCGCACTTTAATCCAAATCGAATCTCGTGAAAATTGCGAATTTTTCATCTCGCAATGATGAAATATATATCTATTATATAATATAACATGGAGCAGGAGGCTGTAAATTTTCGTTGTCGCCGACAGAAAATTGAAAATGGCATACTCGCATAAATTCTCCGTCAATGTACATAGACAGGGGGAAATTGTTTTAATATAAAATCAGCAAATCGATATCGAAAGACTTTCACGGGAAAATGCCGCGCCCGTCTTCGAGGAATTCGCACGGCGACGTTGAAAATTTCACAAAGAAATTTCTGACATTTTAAGACGTCGGGACGATTTCCTCCCCTTTCGGTTGAATATTGAGGAATTTTTACGTTAATTTGACTAGTACAAGGAGTGCCATTTTTTACTCGTCCAATATTTTTCCTATCGACAACTTGTCACACGGACTCTTTAGAATCCATACAAAAATCCAATTATTCATAAAAATAAATCAAATTTTGGGGTCTGGGTCACTGCATCGAAAGTTGAAAGCCGAAAAATCGAAAAGCAAATATCGAAAAGAACGTATGCATGGTAAACGGACTATTTCACATATTGTCATAAAAATCGCGAAAAATCATGGTTTTTCGACTTTTGATTAAGTCGAAAATTTTTTACAATTTTTACAATTTTTACAACACCACAAATTTTTATATGCCAAATATATGAAATTTATAAGTAATAAATGTATACTTTATAGTAACTCTACGAAAAATCGTTTGCAAAATATACGAAAATAAATAATGATCGGGTGCGTGAGAAGGTTAGATATTTATTGTTAAAATCTGTGATGAAAATTCATCGGTAGTATGTATTGATCATCTTATAGCACTGAATAGACTTTAAGTCATAATCATCGTCATCATCATCTACAGCCACTCACTATTTACTGCTGGATGAAGGCTTCCCCAACACGTTTCTATTCGTCTCTGTTTTCCGCAACTCTTATCCATCTCACCCCACACGTTTCTTAATTTCGTATTTCTATCTTCCTTGCGAGCTCTCTTTCACCCTTCTAAATCCTCTTGGGTACCATTCTAGCACTTTTTTCATCCATTCTTCGAGTTACGTGATCCACCTATTGCCATTTCAATCCCGTCATTATATATCATCAATTCTCGTTAAATGAACTCTCCGTTTCTATACTTGTCTCGTCGACTTGGTACTACTAGTAATCATTACAGAAACATTTTCCAATATCTATACTTTGTTACGATTTATTTCAACTTTTAATTCAATGTTTATTAAATATGCAAATTAATTATTATAAATAAAATTACTCTTCTAGAATTTTCAATTTAAAAGGTTTTGGTTTCATTACATACACACATATGCATGTAGCTGTAATAAATATTAACTTCTTAATCTTGATCAAAATTAATGACAAATTGTATTAAAAAATAGAAACCCAGAAATAATTTAACGAGAATTGTTGAAACTAAGCCCACCTCCCTCCTCGTTATGCCAAGCATATAGCATTCCATACTTTTGATTGCATTAGATTTTGTGTAGCATCTTGGCGTTAAATGTTAAAGTTTCATAAAGAAATCTACTTCACTATTGAAGTAAAACTTCATTATGCAAAATGTAAATATTAAACACACCTAGAAAGAAATAGGTCAAGTATTTGAAATACTCCACGAATTTATTAAATATTTAAATTTATTATTATAATGTTTCCATATTCATTTTCCAGAAATGAAATGGAAGTTAAATGCAGACGAGAAATCGAATGTAAAAGTCGATAAAAAAAATTTCGAGAAATTTCACGTCGATGAAACAGAGAAGACCTGAATTTTACATGTACCATAATTTATTTATTTATTCAATTGATCATGTATGTATGTATACTCGTCTTACAGATCGCTCCAAAGCAACTAGTGTACTTGTACAGATTGATTCCAACTCAGAATCGATCACTGATCACGTTTTCATGATCTAGAAAAAACGTGTATCTGTGTGCCTGTGTATTTTGTGGATTTTTTGAACACCGTACGTCCCATCGAACTGAAACTTAGCATCAGTTACTGAAATTCTTTTCAAATTTTTAAGTTGACCGGAAATGATACCTCCCCGTATTTTTTCCTCTTAGAAAAGTCAAAAATAAAATAAAAAAAAAAGTAAAAAAAGACCATGTGATTTTTTCCATACCTCTAAACGTATCAAGCTGAAAATTTATATTTGCGTTATTTATGTACGTACTTACTTAGAATTGATAATGTTTTTGTTATAATTCGAAAACCGGAAGCCGTAATTTTTTTTAAAAAAGTATTTCATTATTTTATTTTGACCTTTTAAATTATTTTCATCTTCGTGATATTTAATGTGTATAATATTTATAACGATTTTAAGTAATAAAAATTTTAACCAAGTCTGACAACCGAAAGTAAACCTTTTGTCTTGTGTAAGATTCCTTACATTTCCGCTCAATTTGTATCGAAAATGCTCTCATAGTCGGTATGTGTGAACGTGTACATATGTATGTTTCATTATTGTGTTTGTTATCCTTCTTATATTCCTTAAATACATAGATAAAGTCGTGGGTTGATCACAACCAAATTTTTTTTCATGCAAAACTTCGTTTCCACACAATTTTTTACTTCAAAAAAATCAAAATACTTCAAAAACAAAATCACGTTTTATCCTCCAGATGACCTCTGGAAGGCGTCGACGCACTAAAAAACTGTTAAGAACCCCTGCTCGAGCCAAAAGCGCGACACTCGGCGAATTTTCGACTTTTCTCCGAATACTCACCCACCAAACACTACCCAGCGTTTGAAATCGTGCAATAAATTCGCGGTCGGACAGTAATGCTCCATCCCTTTATCGCCGCAACAAAAAGCTATGATTTATAAGGTGAGCTTTTTTGCGTGGTGATTCCCGCGGATCATGCGGAACCCTCGCCCCCATTATGTTACACATTTTATAGCGTTCCGCCGCTATAACGAGACATTTAACAATGTCAATATGACTCGCACGACACGTACATATATACAATTTATGAACGATTTTTTTTTTGACGCAAATGTTAGCCCAGAGAGAGTGTGCTGCGACGACGTTCATTCAGAGAGAGCCTTCTTTGATCGCAAGCCTTCAAAACTTTCGAGCACATCCACCCTCACAAAGGTCAGTGGGTAGATGCTCTACGGGTAGATTTCGTAATATGTACCATGACGTTATGGATTCAAGTCCCACGGGCTATAAAATACCCTAAAGGCACCGTGATTCTGAAATAGGGCTATACGCATCCTCGAGAATAATTTTAAAGGTGCTCGAGATAATTTACTTAATAGCCAACGTTATTTATAGCTTTGATATTCAAATGCTTTGGATACAATTATTTACAGTCCCCGTTCGATTATAAAGCTAGCATATAATATTACTTATGCATGAACTATCGATGGTATAATATTTTACATAGACACTTGTAGGTAGTAAGATGTTTCATTAAATAATTTCGTATTCGTAAATATAAATTTTGACCGATTAAATAATTTATTTAGACACGGAAAAATATATCTCTCAATTCTATATAATATGTAAATAATTAGTACATTCGAAAAAGCTTCATTTTAATAACACGTGATGTATAATTTTGGAAACAATTCTTTTGAATGGATGTATATACATACATACATGCATGAGAAAGCTAAATTTATCTGCAAATAAATTTCACTATTTTGTCAATGTTTAAAATATATCCGATTAAAACTTAATGAAAATTATAAATAACATTCTGGGATTTTTTGTATATTAATGAAGCTGCTGCTATTTATCTTAACATGTGGATACAATAAATTATATGGATTCAATAAATGTATATGGATACAATAAATTATTCTTTGAAAATCTTATTCCGAGAATTCGTTATTACTAAATCGGTGATTCACTTCTTCACAACAGATTTTCAATCATTCAAGTATCTATTACTTATACAAAATTGTAAGAATTTGATTCCAAACGAAATATTATTATTTTTATTTGATTTAATAAAAAAATACCATGATAGAAAATTAAGTGTAGTCAGGTCTCCACCCGGAATTTTTCGAATTATTGATGTTCCGTGCCCCGGGTATTCTTATCTCGAATTTCGGGAAAATTATTCCAATCAAAACCTTTTTAAATTTATAGAACATTGATAGAACAATTATGTAGCGATTGTATATTTCTAATATTGACGATTCCACAATGGAAGAAACTTTTTAAAAATTTTATGAAGATCATAGAATTTTGTGATTGATGATGAATGAAGATGTATGGAATTATCAAATATAAAACAACGAAATAATGTCAATAAAAAGAGCCCCCACTTTATAAAAGAAATGAAAATATACATGCTGACAGTAGAAAAAATGTAATATATGAATTGTTTTCATCCCTTTAACTACATATAAAACCAACTTCAACCTAAACTGATAGAGTTTTTAGATATGTACCGGGATTCGCGGCAACGATTCGTCCCGTGTCCCGGAAATTCCGGGAAATCAGGAGCCCTAGTATATGAGCTGTTATATTTGAAAGTGGCAGAAGTCCAATTTTCAGTTCCATAAACACTATTCCTATTTAACTTAATTCATAAATTGTCATCACTTCGATTCGATATGTCCAGAATCTCGATATGCCAAACATTTATTTAATGTTTTGCTAGATATTTCTCGAAATGAAGAAAAGTGGACAAATGCCACTTTCAAATATAATGGCTCATATATAATTGCATAAAAACAAAAAAAACTTTTCTTTCGTTTCCCCAAATATCTGTCATATGATTTAAAAATAAAAATCCGTAAATAATACATAGATACATACATATATTCATACATAGTTCAGGTATGTATTATGTATGTATATGTAATTTGAAAATACCTTCTGTTTGTCTGGCTTGCTATAAAAAGGAATTCGAGTTGACATTGCAAGCCTAGAAAAAACCCTTTTGCTGGCCCGATTCGCAAAGTGGGATATTACTTACTAGGCTAAGACAAACGAAATGGTATAAATTACAGTAGCTATCGCACACTATACCCGTTTACAGTAAATAGGTATACTTAGGTTAAAATATAAAATAAAAAAAAAATAGCTGAGTGCAGACGCCAAAAAATTCTTAATACACGCCAAGTCGCTTGATACACTTTACGCATAAATCACGAGCGCCTACCTCTCCGCCTCCCGCTGGAAAAGCTTCAATTTATCCCGGAAAAACGTCTCAGACACGTCCATTCCACGGCGGAAAAACGCGAATAGAAAATAAAGGGAGCGGTAGTCGAAATGCGATAGCATCAAACGCTTCCTATGCGTGTCACCAGAATGACGAAACAGGGGGAGGTTGCGATATTAAATTCATACGAGGATTCGCGCGCGAATGCTCGCCACGACCTCCACGCATTTTCAATTTTTGTGGTTGCGACGTTTTATTGGCGAAATAGTCGAGAGCTATGTATGTACAATATGTAGACAAATTTCAACGCTAACCATTCGACGGAACGTTGAAAATTTCAATTCGGTGAAGTGAGAGAAAATTACCGATAAGTTATTCGAACGAAATAGATACACATACCTATATAGTATGGTAGCCTTCAATAATAAAATCAATTGTATAAAAATTAAATCAGTTTATTTATTAATACTAAACTAAAACCACACTTAACTACACTCACATAATATGGCATTTTTGAGATTTTATGAAGTGAATTTATATACAATTATGGCTGATTAAATATAATTCAGCTTGTGTGCGTTGAAAGGTTGCTATTTGCGACAAAAACAAATAGCATGCGATTGAATTTGTTTGCTATATATATTTTACACACGAAACACGCGAATAAATCAAATATTTAACAAGCGAAAGCATACACGTATACGTATATATGTATATATATGTGTATGTAAGACATACATATGTATATATGTATGTATATTATAAATTCAACGTATATTTATGGTTTATAGAATACTTGCATAGAATTATGTCACGAGTAAATATTGTAAAACAGTCTACATACGTATAATAATTGCCTGATAATGAAATGATGTTCATATGTACATATGTACATACATATGTACATTGATAAATTATATGTATAATAGATATATGTAATGGATGTTTTTGTTCTGTATTTATGTGTGCTACTATATATTTTAAAATAATAATTTCAATATGTAGTTTAAAAATATTACAAGTATAACTCTCAAACAATTAAAGACAATGCTTCAAATTTGTAAACAAAAATAATGCTATCTATTCAACTGATTACATTGAGCAACAAAAAAATGACCAAAGCGGAGACTAATTATTCTTTACTTCGTTTGACCCACTAAATTCGAATATGATAATGGTTTTTGTTGGTTTGCTCTCGTTTATAAGATATGAGTAATTTTTACAGTTTTTTGGCTTTTGCAGTTATTAACTCAAAATGCAGCATTGCTGTGCCAAAAGTCAGTATTCAAATCAATAGTCAGATGTTTTTTCTATTGATTGTGATTTGCACTGCTTTAAAATACTCATAATTAATTATCTAGCGAATTTTTAAAGTCAAAAATGTTCTTTTTTTACACATTCTATTCGAGATAAGAAAAGAAAAAAACACACAAAAGACTATTTTTTACAAGGACATTTTAATACAAAAAAATAAAACAATTGTTCATTTAAATAAAAAATAAATTAATTGTAGAAGTGATTTTAATAAAACAATGATCCGATTACATAACATATTAAATTTCAATTGTTCAAATTCGCAGAATTTTCTACCATTATTCTTTAATTTGTAATATATATTTGTCTCGCCGGAAAATTCATATAACTCAAGCACTTTATAGATAAAAATATGTACATATATATATTTATTTATACTGAAACAGCTATCCATATCAAATATGCAATCTGCACAACAAAGGCTAAAACTACACGTACAGCGGAAAAAAATACAGAGAAAGATTCGATTCTTTTTCGAGTGTCTCTCACGACGTTGGTCCACAGAAGGGAGGGTCAAAGGTTGAGAGGGGGAAGGGGTGGGTGGATTTTCAATGATCCATAAATTGCGCTGTGTTTGTCCGAAGTGAGAGTGCTGATTCGTCGAAAGAAAGCGTCGACGGCGGCGAACTTAATGGATTTGCGAACGGGGAGAGTTCCGCGGGGCGTCGCCAACCTTTTCGATAGATTTTAATAAACAATATTACCGGGACGACGACGTCGTTAATCTTCAGTGAGAGAGTGAGAGAGACAGAATGGACCATTACGAGCGAACATCCGTCACGTTCGCAGGAGACGACGACGACAACGCGCAAAATTGCTCCTACCCCCGAACAATTGCATTCGGGCGAAATTGGATGTACCCACCCACTTATCACATATTCTCGAGGAATTTCGAAACAAGGCAAATAAAGTGTTTTTTTTTTAATCCAACCATATACATATGTATAATATAATATATTCTGCCGTCATCAATAATTTCCTACAAACAAGGATTTGTCACAAGAAGAAGAAGAAGAAATGTATGTATGTAGGTATGTATAATATAATTCATACAACATACGCACGTATCTTAAACAGCGTCCAAATTAAAGCAAGGCAGATTAAACTGTCCGAATCAGCCAGAGTTTGCGTGTATATACATATGTATGTATATATGGGACTAATGTTTCATCGAAATCAATGATCGTCATTTCCCTGTTAATACAGTTGTAAAATATCACGTAAATATATGGCGAAACCTAACAGATGTGCATAGACGAACGAGGACGAGTCAGACATAATAAATGTATGCATTCAAAATTCTAAGGAGTACCATAGGGTTCTAAATTAGGACCTCTGTTGTTTATTTTATATATTAATGATTTGGTAAAAGTATTTGATGTATGTAAAGTTCATATGCTTGCGGATGATACGTTAGTTTATATTGGAGTGATGATGTGCAAGTTATGAGTGATATTTTATGTAGGGAATAACAGTATGTAAGTGATTGGTTATGTGAGAATAAACTGAAAGTGAACTTAAGTAAGACTAAGATGATGTGGATGAATAATAAAAGCGTTATGAGTGATGTGATTACGGATGGGAGAGTGGTAGAAATAGTAGATAATATTAAGTACTTAAGCATTTACTCGGATTCTAAATTAAATTTTAAGGTGCACGCAGAATATATTTTAAAAAAATGGCAAAAAAATTCTGCAGGCTAAAAAAAAAACTCTGTAGGCTAAGAAGTATAAAAAGTAAAATAGTAATATATGTACAATTGTATTGTAAGGCCTCATATCATATATTGCGGTACAGTGCTCAATTTATTTAGCGGATTGTATATTGACAAACTGCAGAAAGTGCAGAATAGAGCAATGCGTGCAATTTTGAATGTGAGGTAACGTAAGAATATTAGAAGTATGTTAGATGAATTGGAATGGTTGGATATTAGAAATAGTCTTAAATTAAGCACTTTAAAATTTGTATATAAGCTAGATAATAATCTATTACTCAAGTATTTTAATAATTACATAGTCAGGAATAGAGATTTGCATAATTATAAAACTAGAAATAGGAATAAATTAATTATAGGAAAAGTTAAGAAAGCAAGAACTGCAGGAGGCGTTTTCCACAGAGGTGTTCAAATATACAATGCCCTTCCTGAGAGGATTAGAGGTGCTTGTAACATTGGTGCTTTCTTGAAGGGTGTCAATGCATACCTCTGTGGAAAATGATGTAATTACATATATGTATGTTAAATTGTTAATTGTACAATTGTGAAATAATTCATTAGCAATTTTCTATTTTATAAATAAATAAAATAAAATAAAGTATAAATTTTCCCGAGTTTTCATTGTGAATGACAAAATAGACTTTTCATATTGAAAAGTCTATTTTGTCAGAAAGATTGCTGTACATGGTGAGATTCAAAACGCAAAAAACTCAAATAGTAAACCAAAGATGAAGGTGGTGGAATAAGGGTAGGTAGGATGGGCAGTAGGGTAGTACATAGCTCGCCACAGCATCCGCCAGGAGTCGCAATAGAACGGAAGTGACGTCGCGGCCAGGCGCGGCCTCGCATTAAATCGAATTCCTGAGTCAGATCATCCTCCGGGATGATTAATGGCGCATAAATCAGCCGGCAGCCGATGGAGGCTCCTTTAAATTTCTTGCGGCCTCGGTGGAGTTCCCACACCCCTCCATAAATTAGCGGAACTCCGCTGATTAATCGGAGCCCCCTGGACACCCCCGTTCCCACGAAATCCACCCCCGTTTTCTCGACATCCGTGAAAAACTATAATTATATCGGAGGTTATTAAATGCTAAACTCGGTGAAATATCTCGCCGGTGGGATTGAGAGTAATGGACCGCGGGATAAAAATATATGTATAGTATGTACATATATCAACGGATGAAACGATTAAAATTTACATTTAATCCCCCGAGAAACTTAAAACACAAATTATTGCGTGATTGCCTATGTAATTGAAAAAAAAATCATTTTTTATGCTCTATGTGTATCGAAAATCAGCGGAGCTATTTATTTACTTTATAATAACATGTGCATATAAAGAGTATTTAAATTAAAATTTCGTAATACATTTTAATGTATTGTAAATTAAAAATTAAACTCGACCCTCTGATCATACATACGTACATACATATATGTAGTTCTATTTTTAAACGCTTTCATTAATAAATACATATATTGTATATGTCTAGACAAATGTATAAATATATACATACATACATATATATATATATATATATATATATATATATATATATATATATATATATATATATATATATATATATGTATGTAGATAAGAATTATTGAAATTTCATGTATTTAATCTAAACTACTCATATTAATATAAAGGTACAAAATTTAATTAAATAGTACAACTAATGTTAACTTGAGCCCCTAGTATAAAACACAATGCATAGTTGTCTGGTATTCAAATAACTATCTATCGGATAATCAGCTTCTCGACTACGCGTCAATGGATAGAGCTCAGCTATTCAACATCCACGATCCACAAGTAGACAACAAACTAAAATTCTCTCAGGACAAACTTTACAGGAATGCTTGCTGATGAGTCCTTTGATATCTTTCCATCCAGACCATCTCAATACTGACTAGATTTTAGATGCATTGTGAATTCCAAGTACAAATAAACGAATATATGCATTTTCAACTACGTCTCATAAAATATATTTTCGAATTCTAATTAGAAACTCTAGGATAAATTCTATATACGTATAAATAGGTATGTTTATGTAAATAACAGATAGATTTCAACCGGGTTCGTTCGCATGCACGACGAGAAAACTCACCGAGAAGCTTTTGACATTTTACAAAAGAGCGTCGATGAGCGAAAACGTCGACACACTTTCGACATTTCATTTCAAACATGTCAACGCGCGTTTGTCGATCGTTATCGAACCAGAAACGTTCACACTTTTAATAGAAAACTCGAAAAGAAAAAAAATGATATTTCGGACGTGATGATACGAAGTTTCGATCATTATACTCGTGGCGAATAGCGAAATTTGATCACGTACAGAATGATTCAAACTTTACACGATGTTACATTGAAATTTATCATGCATGAAAAATAAATAAATAAATGTCTAATATACATACATTCATATAAATGTGCACATGGGATGCTTTAGAAAATACTAGTATAATGGCGAGAAATCAGTTATTAAAAATACCAAAACTTTATCTCTTATATTGAATCTTTAGGTAGAAAATAAAAATTGAATATAAAATTGTGGATATCAAAACATTGAATTAGCATTACATGCTTACGTATTAAAAATATTATAAAAAAAAATACGAATACAATTCAATTAGTAAATTATATCTTTACAAGCCCAAATACACTTTCAACTATGTGTGCCAGTTGTAACATAACAGTTGAGTTTCGACAGCTCTAATGTTTTTACGAATGCTTTATAATTATTGAAGTATAATGTATAGAATAGTCATTCCTAACAAAAGTATCGCTTAAAAGCGAGCCATCGAAAAGAGAGACGGAAAGTCAGAAGAGAGACAAAAGATTGAGGAAAAAAAATCGTGGAAGTGATCGTCCCTTACAACAACTAGACAAAACAGCTGACATCTCCGGGCACACGGATTTTTTGTGGCAACATTTTTAGGGGCTGAGAGCAATTCTATGCATACTATTTCAATGTAGATAAAGTAATAATTAGTTTTAAAAAATAATACGGTGTACGGCCCTGTTTTTCATTGAGTGAGGTTGGTCCGAACATCTAGCACGTGCACATACAGATGTTCGGACTTTGTCGAACTAATACTACCACACAATTTCATTAGTAGAGCCTATTTCAAAGAGATCCTACTGCTACAGAGCTTAACAAACAACTGAGCAAAACAGCCGAAATCTCCGTCTGCACGGAGTTTTTGTAGCAGCATTTTTGGAAGCTGAGAGCGCTTCTACCCATTCTACTTCAATGTTTATAATTCAAGGCGATAATATTGGCTAGGCATTACGAATAAAGGTGATGAGTACCGTATTACAATAGCTAAGAATGTATTCAAAGCAAAAATGTAATTTTTGCAAAAATGCATTCAAAAAATGTAATTTTTGCAAAAATGCATTCAAAAAATGAAATTTTTGTAAAAATGCATTAAAAAATGTAAACCTGGTACCAACTTATAGTTGGGGTGTTTTTAAGTTGTAATATTTTTTGACCAGTTGGAATATATACATAGGTACATAATTCGCGATATGAATCAACTTACGTGGGTAGACGGAATATATTCCAAATAGTCAAAATATGTATATTACAACTGAAAATACACTTTAACTATAACGGTAGTTGGCACCAGGTTAGATGGAATATATTACAACTAGTCAAAATATATTACAACTGATAGATACACTACAACTGTACCATATATACAAATAAATAATAAATAAATTGGCAATTTGAAAAAAAAAAGTTTGGCAATTTCAGACGTTGATGGCGATACACTGCGATGTCATTGATATTTGATAAGATCGTAAATTTTGAAAAAGTTATTAAGCCCCTGAAATAAACCCATATACCTAGCGCTTCGCATGGAAGTTTTGTCAATTTTCAAAGAACACTTCAACGGTGCGTAGAAACTCCATATATTTTTAACACGTTCGTGCGTCACAGTGACGAATGGGTCGAAAAGTCATTTGGAAACTCTTAATTTACATGTCAAAGGCTCACCGTGTATAATTCAACTCGCTCACAGACTTCGGTAATCAAATTAACAAGAAATATTACAACAATGTGTTCATCAAGGTTCGCTCGCAGTAAAACACAGATGTGGGAGGAGGGGAAGCTCGTTTCAGTCAAACTTTGCGATATTTTTCTAAATATTATATATACATACATATATAATATAAACAAAAATAATAATGACAGAAGCATAACGAGGAAATAACGGTCTAAGGGTTACGTATGACCGACCCGCTATCGTAATGTTTTTCGCGTACGAAACCGTATATTATATGCGCTTGGAGCTCGGCCCGACGTTTTTCCGGATTAAATGTGAAATGAAAAATTTTAATATATAGAGAAATGAGTATTCCATTACGACAAAGGTTTTCAAACGTATCGAGTTACTTCATTTGTTATTTTTGTATTTTTATAAAGCATCTAAAAGCCAAGGCAGTAATTGAAAACAGAATCGATATTTAAATTCCAGCATCAACTCCTCTTACTTCGGAACATATTCAAGCAATCGGCTTATGAAAAAAATTGAAAAAAACCATTTGACAGACATATTATATGATTTATTATTTTTTTACTCAATTTAAAGTATTTTATTTTGATTTTTATCAAAAAGAATACAAATGTAAAAATATCCAAGTCACGTTGTCCACGTCACCTGCGTGACTGTTACAATGTCGCTTGTACATTGAACTTAAATTAATCCAAAATACTAAAACAAAGTCCAGGCTATCTAGTTTTTAGATATTTGAAATAATTTTAAATAAAAGTTGAAAAATTTTGTTTGAATTTGAAAAAAAAGTTATGGGGACTGGGTCACTGATGGAGATACTTACATACATATATGTTTAATCCATGTACATAAGTATGTATGTACATATACATATAAGAAAATTATTATTCTTTTATATTTTATATAAACACTCGGAAGTCAAATAAAACACTAGCACAGTTAGAGCGGACAGAAATACACACAGTGGGGGAAAGCTGCTCATTTCACTTTGTTCACGAAGAAAATGCGTATAATTTTCAGCTGTAATTGCAATGACGTATAAAGCACTTCATAAATTATGTCAACCCTCATCCTTTCTACTTCCTCCGACTCGAGACAACGGAGCCTGTGTGTACCCACCTATACTGTACCTATGTACATACTTACACAACTACAATTTATTTACGATTAAACCAGTGCTTCTACGAATGTGGAATTCGATTCGAGGGAAAACAAAACGTTATAGTTACACTGGAACAGTGAGCGCAACCAAACCGGGCGTGTAAATTTGCATATGAAGTATGAACCGAAATTAACATTCTGATAAAACATTGAGGCTTTTCACAAACACTGTATGTACTAAATATGTATGCGTGAACTGTCGTGTGTTAGATTTTTTCTTGTAAAACATTCACAAAGGCACTTACATGGTCTACACTTGTAGGCTACTTCGACGTACTTCCTGACTCCGGGACAAGGATCTCCGCCGAATGCTTTGGGACTGGTGTGAAACTTGCACTGCCTCTTCTTCTGACAAGCTTCGACTACGGTCTGCAACAAAGAATACTACACCGCTTCAGTCAGATCAGCTGAACCATTGGTTAGAGAGCGAGGAATCGCAAATGTATTAGTTTGTGTACTATGTTAGGGCATGCCGCATTGACACTACATATATGTACTTTCTAATCGACTTTATTATTGTGTTAGATAGTTAGTTATTCTATTATACATACAACTCATCGAGCAACAAGTATATAATATCTATTACAAGTTAACAAAAAAATAACAATATTTTTTTCTACGTGAAAATGATTCATCTGTATGTTTAAAATATGGAAGAAATAAATTTATCGTTGAAATTTTTACAAAGTTGATTTTATCGTTGGTATTATAAAAGCAAAAAAAATCTGCCAAAATACCATGAGGCAACGGTATAAAGAACTTCCTGTGATGTCAAAAATAAATGATGTAAAACTCTGCGTACTTTTTGACTAAATATGTAAGATTAAATACGTTTTTTTTTTGACGAAATAAGATTAAAAACGTTTTTTTTAACGAAATAAGATTAAATACGTTTTCTTTTATATATATATATATATATATATATATATATATATATATATATATATATATATATATATATATATATATATATATATATATATATATATATATATATATATATATATATATATATATATATATATATATATATATATATATATATATATATATATATATATCATGATATAATATGTATTTTTGTATACTTGACTTCTTTCACAATATATTATATGTATACTTTATAATGCGATATATATACATTTTATATTCAAAATAACGCTATATGTACATATGTATGTTAAAGCAGCGTTTCTCAACCTTTTTTTTAGACCGTGGCCCCATTTTGCGTGTAATATTTTTCTGTGCCTCCCCCCATATTTTCTCGAAAAAAAGGATATATTAAAAATATTATATATTAAATAAAATTTATTTTATAAATACAAATTTGAACATATGTACAAAATCTATTTTTTTAATATAGTAAATTGAAAATAAGTAATAAATTGAAAGATAAGATTTTATTTAGTGTCAGCCTGAGAGAAGATGCCTAAATTCAGATTTGAGGAGGTGAGATGTAGAAAATGCAGTGAAATATACTCCTCCCAAAGCTTTGGAAAAATACTCGGTATTTCAGTGCTGATCGAAAAATCATCTTTATTTAGTTTAAATCTTATTTGTGCATTCATATTACTTTTCAGATCTATCAGACTTTCTTGCAATTCGATATCAATATCAATAGCATTGGTCCATTACATATTTGTCGTGAACGTCGTCGTGATTCACATGTTTGTTGCAAAAAGTGATCTCTAAGTGGACTTGATTTAATGAAATTTGTTTTTGTTATAATATTAGGACACCCATGTAAACGCCTTTCCAACCATTTTTAATAAATATTTGGCATATCTTTTTTCAGACATGCAATAAATCCTCCATATTTTCCAACCATTAAAGCAGCCCCATTGGTTGCACAAACTAGTACATTTTCCGAAATGCAAACGTATATTCAGTTTGATGACAAATAAAACATTTAAGTTCTTCTTTCGATATTATGTAAATATAAACTTTTTATAATTTTATTCTGACTGTGCGTGCCTCCCTTAAAGCTCGCTATGCCTCCCCAAAAGTAGAATTTTGGTTTTTGCCTCCCTTGAGAGGCTCTGGGCCTCCCAAGGAGGCCATGTGGACCCAGGTTGAGAAACGCCGTATTAAATTATGTAATATTTTGAAGTAAAATCTCAATTGAAATATTTTGTCATATTACGAAAAATCAAACTATCTTAAATTTTTATAATGTGTGTTTTTCTTCGTATAAAAAATTTCAATTCTTTTGATCAATCCGCTCGATATGTCACTCAATTATTATCGTACCTGCACTTTGAACAAAAATATATTTTGAGATCCATATCATATAAAGTTTAAATTCGAATTATTTGGGAAAAAATAAGACGGAACGATTCTGTATATAAATATAATTTACGCAAAATAAAATAAATTTTACTGAAAAATATAAAAAAATAACTTTTATTCAATGGGAGAATAGACCAAGTTTGTTCGTAACTATTCGAATGAAGATGGATGTCGCACCTTCGAAAGGAACTATTTTCAGGATGGGTTCGAAGGCGAACTTTATAGCGAAATGAAAATTAAATACACTCACAGGAGAGCCAAAACGGGACAGAATACGAACCACATGATAAGAGAGAGGAGGATGAATCGAGAACGAACAAACGAAAAGGAAAATGAACAAAGGTACGTATGTATGTATAGGTACATATGTATGTATGTACTTAACCGAGAATGCTTTATAGATAGCGTTCACCAAATTAACTACGACTCGCGTAATAAAACTAACCGGCACTAAACATAAAATATGACTCTATGGACAAATTTACATAAATACATATATAACACAAATATTTTCAATAGTGCAACAACATGGCAAGCCCCAGAGCACAGAAACCACATATAAACATGAAACAGCCGACCTGCAGAGCGTTGGGCCACAAACACGTACTATTCCCGACAATCTCTATTGTTGGTGTATATTGAGCTAATTCCGTGGCACACAGGTTTTGGCTCGGCGTTGATTTACCGTACTGGGCCACTTGGATCGAGATGGAAGTACCCCTGGGGCATTTCAGGGTCATCACTTCCTCGTCGCACGCTGCTTTCTGATAAGTCCTCAGGGTGCCGGAGAGCAAAGCTGCACGTTATCCAATTTTAAACACAATCACATGCGCGCACGTACGGATGGGCTCGGGGGCGAGGAGTAGTATGGGCGCATTTTAATCGGATAAAGTTTTGGAATTTACGAGCGGAAAATAAAGGCATTCGTACAAGCGATGAACGCGATTTGTTGATGTTAATCGGCGTCGGAAAATCCGGAAGGAAACGACGCCAATTTTCCGGACGGTTGCCGATTCGTTGCAGTAGTCGTTTGAGTTATTGCCGCCACCGCACCCGCAGACGAAGGAGAAGAACATGAAACAAAAACACAAAAATCTATGATTAATATCGCTGAATACACATATCAATAAAACATATAATACATTAAGTATACTTCCTATATAATGGAATATTTTATAAAAACATATTTATATTGTCATATAAATATTTATGTGTATATTTATATGGTCATTGAATGATACGTTAAATTGACTGTTTGAAATCAACTACATATGTATATATGGATGTATGTAAGTACAGTACAAATATTTTATATTATTTATATTGAGATTTTATTGTACAGTATAAATAGACTTAATTTGTATGTATTATAGAATCGTGTGGGTACGTCTTACTGGTAATCACTTGTCTGAAATACATACGTACATATGTCACTTTTCAAATCGAGCTTTTCTAATGTATCAATACTACTAATATTTTTGAAAAAAAATTAGAATGTCGCTTTGTAATAAAAATAATTCGTTAGTCTAGCGGCTCATAATTACTATGATAAAAATATAAGACATTAAGTATTAAGTCTCGTTAATGACCATAATAAACAAACCTATGTATTGTTAATTCTGATAATGTTCACAAAGTAAATGTACACGATAATATATACATATCTGCATGTTACAAGCCAAGTGGAAAAATGTATATTTGATGTTGTCAATAATAACTCCCTTCCGTTTCGCTTTTACTTTCCTTTATTTGAGATTGTAGAAGAGGGACTGCCGGCTGGTGTATGGTGATTGGCACATCACCTATCAATGTTAAATTGATACTACACTAAAATAAACCCAGTACACCGTCGGTAGCCCTCTATTTATACATATATACTAAATATCTGGTGGGGAGCGACCATAACAATATGTCCACCAAGATTACATTTTTTAGCTTATGAACATACTAGTTTGTTCATAGACGAACCAATCTGACCAGTTATATTGTCCACAATAGAACAAATTGACAAACGGAATAATTTTTTCATACACAAACTATTACGTATAATTTTAAGTATTAACAATCGTCTGCTCCATCTTATATGTACATATGTAACCAGCAGCATGAACTAGTGGTTAGCATATAATACTTGTGAAAAAAGTGGTCACGGGTTCGTTTCCCACTGGTTGCTGCTGGCCAGACCTTGGATGTGACTCCAGGTCGACCGTTTCCTATCAGAGTTTGCCAATTTATCTGATTTTCATTAAAACGGTTTGAAAAATTGGCATCCCTGCCCTATCTCTCCAGCAAAATTCGAATTATTCAGCATCCAGATTTTTTGCTGATTTGTATAAATGCTACAAATGTCTCCAAAGATGTAGATGTTCATCGAATTTGCCTTGTGTGTAATGTGTAATGCTTACAATGCTTCTGTACAATTTTTGACCATATATGTAGTGTTTAATTAAAAATATATAATTATTATGTAATTATAATTGATATTTCTTGATATTTATAGTACACTAATTGCATTGGAGCGATCTGTAAGATGAGTGTGCATGATTTATTGAATAAAATAAAATAGCAATTTAATAAAAATGGGTTGAAATGTTTAAAAATCAGCGGGAATGGGAATTATAAGAACGTTGTAATGCGGTTTCTAAAGAATTTCCGATTTTAAATACTTGGTATTCTGACAGCTCAATATTTTGACAGACAAAAGATATTTGTACACCTGGTGGGAATCTATTTTAATATAGCTTTCGACTTTTAGCACTTAAACTAAAACTTATATTTCGTATGAGAACAAACTACTTATAATATGTCCATGAACGAAACGGAGAGGATCCCTGGACTATAAAATATACAGCGATGAAATAAAAAGTCTTTGTCTAAAAATGAACAGTATTTTCGTACGTACATACATATGTATTAGGTAGCTCTGCGTTTACACGCAGTGAGTAAAAACACTGATATATGAAACTACGTATATATTGACTTTAAAGCAATAGGTAATCCAAAATATAATATTGATTGTAAGTATGTAGATATGAATCATGCATACGACATACGCACGTATCGTATATTATATGTACGTTTCCACGCCGTTTAACTTTTCTCGAGCTAACTCAGTATTGTAATATATTTCGGCGAGACAAAATATTTTTCTTTTGAATAATAAATCATTGTTTCGATAGCTCTGTATTGAATTATTTACGCATGATAACTCATCTTAAATTAATATTTCCCAAAATAAAAAAATAAGCTTGTTATTTACTGATATGAAATTAAATTAAGTTCACGTAACCTTTTGGACAACTCAATTCATTATTAAACGCAACGAAACGAACATTTTCGGCATTAAGATGCATATTTAATATGAAGACTTTTCTCTCTGACACGCTCTCGCGTGCATATAACATCGCGTCAATGTCAAATTAATATCCGATGGCAAATTTGAATGAATTTTCAATTTGGCGGTGGTTGCCGTGCCCGTGGCAAAATTCACCAAGTCACCCGGTGGCAATTATTCAAACGGTTTTTCTCGCACAGCCCGGAAAAATTAGAAAAGTTTGATGCGGAAAATGCGGAGCGTCGTAAAAAATATTTTATAATACACACACGCACGCCTACGAGTATCATAACAATTTTACCCCTCTACTACAGACGATCAATCATCAATCAATCAATCGACATTTTTTTCGACGCGAAAATTATGACCTACGTCAAATTTAATTGTGACGTCACACTCACACAACAACATACAATTATTAATCATTTACCTTCACGCTGTCCTATATAGTATATACTATCTAACACGTGTACGGGTATGTAACGTTATATAAAAATAATGAAATTGTTACGAGGAGTGAACTTTTTTATACGCATTGCGTAACATTTGATCAATTTGCGGCAGACGTTGAATACTGAATGCAGACTTTGATCCTACTTTATAAACCATTCGGCGTTTGAAAGTCGTTCAGACTTTTCGACGGTAAAAGTCAAGAAGAGAAAAGTCCGTAAAATGGACCGAGAAATACTAGGGGAAGGGGGATTCGAGTCAATCACGTCAATCGAACACGAATGGAACATTTTGCTCGCTCGCAATCGGAAAAATACAATACTGACACGTCACTCTTGACTGACGATGCAAATAGCCATTTATTTTACCATCAAAGTTGTATTATGATTTCTCGAATCATTCAGATATTTACAAGTACTCATTCAAAGCCTTAATTGATGCTGTAAAGCATTTATATACTTTTACAGACAACTTAAATACAATGGGCTTTCTAACTTAACTTAAATACAATATAAATATTTTATCCTTGCTTATGTTTTTTTTATTATTTAAATGGGGAAAAATATATATTTTTAAACTTAAACTAGTTTTAGATCACCTCTCGCACATAATTAAATCTTATATTGAGTTCAAATTAAGCTATAGTGATATTACGGTGACCTAAATATGTCTCTACGGCTTGATAAATACACATCGAGTATAATTAGAAAGAACATGTAATAATAAAGTAAACAAAAATAATAAAAACGATAGTAAAATCTCGGAGACGAGAAGAATGAGAGGTGATCTAATTAAAGTTTATGAAATTATAAATAACCATTACAATTGTGATATGATATACTAATTCCTTATGTCTTAAAATAACACTTTAGTTATTAGAAGTTAGACTCCAAAAATATATTTACTTATTTTCAATTAGAGTAGTTAATCTAGAAAATTTTATCCCATGAGTTAGTAACTTCTAGCAATTCAAACCTTTTTAAAAATAAACTTGATGTTTTCCTTAAAATAAATGGGCTTTTGTAGTTATTCTTTTTCAGTTTATCTTTTGTATTTTCTGTTCTATTTTTAATTGTTTATTGTATTTTTCTCTATTTGGAATGATTTATATTTCTTTTCGTTTTTCTTTGTATTGATTTCCCGAGTATTCTTAACCCTTTGTCCGCGGTAACTTTCGCGGTACTTCTTTTTAGGGAATTTGTAAATCAAATCGAGTTTTCAACCATAAATGTATATTGTAAGATTTATTCAAATTACTAAATATGTCAATTGATACTTGTAGTAAGTTTTTAAATAGTGAAGGAATTTTTTTACACAGTAAGTGACGCTACTGGCTTTTACGCATGACTTCTATAGCAGTCTTCCGTGGGCAAAGGGAAAATTCGTTTATTTTATCGGGGTAAGCCAGTTATCAATAGAATTTTTGTTATTAATCCACAAGAATAGTCGAAATATGATTTTTCTAAGTGGAATTTTATTTAATTCTCATATAAAGATAATTTAATATATTATCCCTATTAATTCAATCAGATTCGTGTCAATACGAGTAAACACTAGTACGAGCTCTTTGCTCGCAATTTTACCGATTTAAAATTCAGCACACTTCCAGTTAACCCTTTTAAACGAAATCAAAAAATAGTGTGGCCAGAACACTATCCTAATAAACATTTTTCAATAGAAAATACTCAATATAATATAGTATTAACAGTGGGAAAAAATTAATATAATTCAAAAGTCAAAAGTAATTTTGACTTTTGATTTGAACTGGACGACTACTTAGAGAGATTTGAAAGCTAAAAAGTACTACAAATGAAAGATAAAATACCCGACTGTAGATTCCAATATTCATTTTGAACAGAAAATTAACATATTTTGAGAAATCGACCGAACAACACCAAGATATAGAAAAATCGCGCGATTTAAAAAATACATATATCTCCGAATCTCGAGCCAATCAACACTTTTTATTACCAGATTCATGTTCACTGGGCATAGATCTATAAGAAAAGTCATATCCCGTCTCTGAAACATTTTAAAAGTCGTCATTTGTCGAACAGTATTATTAGTTTGCCTAGTGACTATGTCAATCCGTAGCATTATGATAAAATTACGCAAAAGATGTATTTTAAAAAGTATCAATCAATGCCCTAAACTTCATGTAATAAAATTGAATTTCAGAACTTTCTGATCTTTATACATTTCATTTGGCTTTCCGGAGCCGAACTTTTATAGACTTCATGACCTTACAGATACTTGAATACGATAAAATAACTTTTTTTTAGAAAGAAGGCGTACAAATTAAATTTTATTTACTTCATGTAACAAACGTGCGTATATGTATACTATAACCACTGTTTTATTTATACAGAACTGAAATCAAACAAAATACTTCAACGCGCACATAATACGCATCGAAAATCTAATTCCATCAATGAAAATCGATTTTTGCCCTTTGATGGAAACACCATTGAAGTTTCCGCCGTCCATCTGGCCGCGCTCTCGATTCCATTCAGATGAGAGCCTGCTCACTTTCGCCCTCATTGTGGGATTGGAAGTGTATGGACGTAAGCTAATTGCCAAATATCACGAATCGAACACCTAATGACGATGGGACTTATACACGTGGATTCGCACTCCATTCTTCGCCGCCACAATGGAAGATTCTTTGTGCGAATCGGGCACAAAAGAAAATATAACCACCCCTCGCCATCCCCATCCGGTGATTGGATAAGTCGCGGCGTAGACCCCACCCAACCCCGGGGGCGCCAGGGCTGCGCAACTTCCAGCCGATAATCCGCAAAACGTGCGATAGATGCCAAATCGGACCCGTCGATACGGAAACGAAAACCCACCCACAACCCCACTCACCCACCCCCAAAAACAAACCACCATAACGCGACTTCATCTTAAGCGATTTATGTAGATTCGGCGTCGATAGTTTATCGAAAGCCTTAATATGCGCGACCTAAAAATGCGTCGCATAACAATGAGAATGTGTTCCCTTTGGCCAACTGTTAAATGTGTGAAAGAGATGGTTGTGTATTTGTATGTATATATGTATATACGCAAGTTTGGATATACATATATATCTAGATTTCGAGTGGAGGTTCTCAAAGTGTGATATATGTATTTTAATATGTTTCATACCAAAATTTTATTAGTAAAATATATAGCGCAAGTGCAAAAAAATGTTGAAAATCATTTTCATTGAATGCATTTCAACCGTTTCTTTCTCATTTCAAAGCCATATTTCTTTTTTCTAAAGTCTTCTTTATAATACTTCTTCTTCTTTGGAATACTTCTTTGAATTGCCTCAAAAATAGCATTGTAAAAGTTGAGTTAAAATTTAAAAGATAATTTCATTTATCATTTAGATACATATTTAATCACATGAGCCGTTATATTTAAAAGTGGCAGAAGTCCAATTTCCATTTCCAAATTTTCATATTTCAAATTTTTATCGCTTCTTTTAATTCGACATGTACAGAATCTCGGAGAAGAAGAATAAACGTATTACAAGCCACCAGTATTTTTAAATATTGTTAAAAGCAAATCATTATATTTGATTTGCGAAATATTTTTCGAAATGAAGAAAAGTTGACTTACGTCACTTTCAAATATAACGGATCGTGTAATGCATTTTAAGAACAATTGTTTTGTATTAATAGCTAGGTGGTTGCGCTAATGCTAAACATCGTGAGATTCTCGAGTTCAAGTCCTGTGTTTATCTCGATTGCAACGAACTTATTCGCAAGTATTTATTTATTTAGTATTCCTGGTCACTTTCAAATATAACGGCTCTTATAAGCATTTTCATTATCAATTAATGAAAGTATATTGAGTTAAAAAAATCGGGATTTCCGTTTGAGAAAATAATTGGAAATCATAGTCATATAAAACATTTAAAAACTAAAAAAGTTATTGAAACCAGATGATTTGAGCATGTAAATGAAATTCAAAAAGCTATAACTAATATAACACATTTTTTACATCTGGTGCGGTATATGCATTGAAATGTGATATAATTGAAATTCATGAAATTATAAATAACCATTAAAATTGTCCAATGATTAACCTTCTTACGTTTAACAAAAACGCTCATCTTATAGTTCACACTCTCAGACTCCAAAAATATATTTGCCACAAAATAATTAGATAATCCTTGTTTTCAAATATAGTGGTTAAAATAATTAATTAGCATATGTGTACAAAGTAGCCTTTTTTAAAAATAAGTGGATTTTTGTATTTCTTCCTTTTTCAGTTCATTCTTTTCTTTTTTTACTTACCTCCTTTTTAATTGTTTATTTTATTTTCCTCCATTTAGAATTTTTGTTTTTTATCTTATTTGATATTTGAATTAACAAACCCTATCGGCTATGTCGCCTTTCCCAAGTATTCTTAAATAAATAAATGTGATTGATAAATTTACTAGTTAATGCGCGTTTTACGTTGAAAACATTTGAAAATCCGGCATGAACCTAAGCAAACGTCAAGTATTAGGATAAATAGCAATGTAATTAAAAATAAAATGATGGAATAAACCTAAAATCCTAAATACAATTTTTTTTTGTGGCAATTCAACAAAATGAAATAAAATCTCATTGATTGACTCACACTTACTCGGTAACGAATAAATGAAAGATATATTGCTGATTTTCATACCTACAAATGTGAACACAAATCTATTAATATATACATACATATATATATACATATATATATATATATATATATATATATATATATATATATATATATATATATATATATATATATATATATATATATATATATTATAGCATTTCTTCGTTTTCTTTATAAGAAAGAGTATGGGTACTACCCATATCTCTATCCTACTCCTTTCCTTTTGGGCATGCTTGGGTATAATTCCCTTGAACTTCGGAGAAACTTCTCGTTAATTCGTTTCGTTCTCCAGCTATTGCGTGGTAATACGTCATGCCCGTTGTTGCTGGAACAGTTGGGACTTTATGTCCCTAATAATTATGTGCGTGGTAGACATCATCATTTAATGGTTGTACCTGCTGCTCGCACAGTTCTTTTTCGAATGGCTCCTATTCCAAGAGCTATTCGACTTCTCAATGAAATCGTTGCTGCTGTCCCTGAATGTGATATTTTCCACCTTGGGGAGCGTAGATTGTCGGATATTATCTTAACATATTTATCTGGTAACCTGCGCTCATCATTACTTTCTTAATTTGAATGTGATGAATGAGTGGAATCTTAATCTACTCTCTTCCATTTGGGCCTCGCTGTGATTTTATTTTTTATTCATATTTTGTTTTATTTTATTTTATTTTTTCTTTCTCTTTTGTACATTTTTATATACTATTTTAATTTTGATCAGTATAAACAAAGAATGGGATTTATGGATTTTATTTTTAATTTTTACACTTTTGTTATTTTTTTTTTCTCTCTGAATGATGTATTATTTTCCTTTTGTTACTTTTTTTGTAATTTTATTTTACCATGTTTTCTGCTTTTGCTTTTTTCCTTTATTTACAGTTTACTTGTTTTTATATCATGTTTTTATATATTTTTCAAATGTAGGCCATTGTGGCGCATTAGGTTCTTCCTGTAATGCCACAATGGTCCAAAACTATTAAAAAAAAAAAAAAAAAAAAAAAAAAAAAAAAAAAATATATATATATATATATATATATATATATATATATATATATATATATATTAATATATATATATATATATATATATATATATATATATATATATATATGTACATATACAACTTGTATAATTACAAGCATACTTTGAAACTTCGATTTCAAGCTTCGATTTGAAACACATAACAGTTATGTCATAACCGATACTGCTATTTAGAACAGCCACTATCTAGATTATATTTTATATACATACATACATATATTATATCTAAGTACATATACATATATGTATGAACGTAGTTTACATACAGTTTACAACATTAGCCACAAGGAATCTAGAGATTCGATAAACCGATTTTAAGCCACCCACATAACTATTTACTTTATCTACATATATGCATATACATATAGGTAGTAACAATAGACGAAGCTGTTTTTGAATATTATAACGTGGATTTTCTCATTGCAATCGAGTCACGCTCGCAAGTTAATAACTCCTTTATAAGATCGTAAAAACCGCGCTAAAACGCTTCCATTTTAATTTCAACCGCATCCCCCAGTCCCACGCTCGAGGAATGGCCACTCGTGCGACTATTAGAAAACGTTTCGCCATAATTTCAGCAATTACAAAATACTTCCACTCACTTAGACGTGCTGAAACGACACTGAAAACTTCCGCGAGATTCGCATCGTGCCTAAACGAGATATATTTTAGTTAATCGTATAATTAGATTAGAATTGCGCATTTAATCGTCCGCTTGGCGACGACGAACGATCGGTAGTAAAAAATACGTAATTATTGGAAGTAGAGGCAAAACTTGAGCAATAATTTAAATATGAAACGAAAAAAAAAATTAAAAATCAGAAGTTTAGATATTGAGATGTACTTTAAAACTAGCTACATTTTAATAAGTACTAATTGGGCTGTTTTTATATTATATTGTATCATTACAGTTGCCCCAAACGACACATGTGGCTTAACATTGAAATTATGCGCAAATTTGAAATTTTATTAAAATAGTGGCAACAAATAGTAGGTAGGTTGGTTTAGCAATTTGATGAGTAACTATTTCAACAATGAAATAAGATTGGCAAACTTTGATACAATACGATCGACTTGTAATCACAAATATCCAAATTTCACCATCAGCCCTTAAGAGGGCTGGACCCAGCGCCTTGTATTAGACTTCTCCCTTCCTCAATTATGGCACTAGAGAAATTATTTTTTCAATTTTATTTTTTTATTTTTCAGAATTTTTTTTTCAATCGAAATCAAACCAAAGCTTGAACTCGGGACCTCTCGCTGGTTAGCATTAACGTAAGTACTCGTCTATACTGCCAACTTATATAAGTAAGTCATTTGAAGCGTCAAAAAAGAAATTTTAATTAATTACATACACTGTTCGACACGAAAAATGGTTCAGAGACGATATATAACTTTTATTATAGACCTATGCCCAGTAAACACGAATCTGGTAATAAAAAATGTTGATTGGGTCGAGATTCGGAGATATGTGTTTTTTAAATCGCGCGATTTTTCTATATCTTCGTATTGTTCGGTCGATGTCTCAAAATCTGTCAATTTCCTGTTCAAAATAAATATTGGAATCTATAGTCGGGTATTTTATCTTTCATTTTTAGTACTTTTCAGCTTTCAAATCTCTCTAAGTAGTCGTCGAGTTCAAATCAAAAGTCAAAAGTTCGTATTTTCACTTGGGATTTTTTCCCACTGTTAATACTATTTTATATTGAGTATTTTCTATTGAAACATATTTATTGGGGTAGTGTTCTGGCCACACTATTTTTTGTTTTCGTTTAAAAGGGTTAATTGGAAGTGTGCTGAATTTTAAATCGGTAAAATTGCGAGCAAAAAGCTCGTACTAGTATTTATACGAATCTGAATTGAATTAATAGGGATAATACATATACAAAATTGTCTTTATATGAGAATTAAATAAAATTCCACTTAGAAAAATCATATTTCGACTATTCTTGTGGATTAATAACAAAAATGCATTTATTTTATCGAGGCAAGCCTCATAGTCATTTGTCGAACAGTGTTATGGGGGATATTTAAAGTAAAATTTTTAGTCTAAAATTCGCACGACTTTAAAGCATTCAAGTGTGTAATTTAATCTTTATTTTTTTTCATAAAGACTTTTTGATTTATCGATAATTAGCAATTCGCTATCACAATAAAAAGTTCACATACATATATTATGGAAAACTTATTTCGTTCTATGAATTTCAAACCAACGAACAAATATGTATGTTAGTCATACAAATACATATTACACGATCCTATAGGGGTTGTTTACCACGTCACTTTAGTCGTTTCCGAGCAAATGAGAAATGGCACTAAATTTCAAATTTAAACAAAGCGAAAGATTTATATTTACACACTATATGTAGGTACAGTATATACATACACGTGTAGTTTATTTTGTTCACACGTTCATACATGCATACATACACACATATTACGCTTAGTCCGCGGAAGGCTCGTCTCACATTTTTGATATACACCACCTCATATTATATAATGCATTATTTATGAGCGTACCAAATTTATTATATTTAGGGGTGGCAGGGGACGATTCCGAAATCTAATTCTTCAAATTGACGCCGTGCCCCAGAAATTTATTATTAAATATTTTTCTGCGGCGCACGCAATCGCCCCAAGTACAAAATTTTAACGATTAAAAGTTTCATCGCGCTGAGGCCAAAAAAAAATTAGAAATGAAATTTCGTTGTTTGATATTCATAAGGGCGGAAAAATTTATACGAGTCACTTTTCCGGCTTGTTTGCGAACGCGTATCAAAATTTTCCTCAGACGCTAGACACTTACCAAGTTAATAACATTGTCACAAGTATGTACAATTTGCTACTAAGCACATACATACATATACTCACGTGTACGTATACGTTGTTTAATATAATATTTAGAGCGTATTATCTCGGTTAAATTAATAGTAAATACCGTAGCGATAATTATTATTGTATACGCGCGATAAATTCCGTGTCGCAAAACGCATGCAAATTACATTATTAATCTTGTCTCGCGAACAATTTAATATACGAGTTTTCCGAACTGTATTTTCCGCGAAACCCCTTGAATTTTCCCGCGTACGCGTGTGTGCCGTATATTACGTCATTATTTATTTACGTTTTAATCATGTATACGAAACGGATTCCTCTTATGAAGCGATCGGAAGAATATCGTTTTGATGCTGCGTAATAAGTATTGCGTTGATGATTTTAATGAAACGCCCATCAAAGTTAATATTTACTAAAAATAACTATTCGGTTATTATAATTAAATATGAGCCGTTATAAAGTGGCGGAAGTCCAATTTTCAGTTCCAAAAACATTATTCCTGTTTAACTTAATTCATAAATTCTTATCACTTCTATTAATTCGATATGGCCAGAATCTTGGAAAAACAGAATAAATTTTAAACTGGCCACCAGTATTTTTAAATATTGTTATATGCAAAACATTATATTTAATGTTTTACAAAATATTTATCGAAATGAAGAAAAGTGGGCTTATCTATCTGATTTCATTGATGCAACGGTTCCTCATCACATTGGCAAAACAATCCTACCCACTAATGTCAATTTAATATTTAAATACGATTTCAAATTTATATTCTATAAATTTATATATGTACAAGTTAAAATATAACTTAGGATCGTTAAGATAATAAAATAAGACAAATTGTGAATTATTTAAAAGTATTTATTTAGATATTGAATTTATTTTGAAAAATAGATCAAAGGTATGAAAAATGTATTTTTGGTTTTTGGGACTTTTTAGCGTTTATATTTAATTTAACATAATTTTAACTACATAAATTTGTTATATATTTATGTAATTCATTTTTTTTTTAATATTACTAATATTGTGTTATTCCTCCCTATTCTTAATAACCCATAAAAATCTTCTTGGTATGGAATCATACAAATTATTTATAGCATCCAGTTTTTATCATTGTTCCATGTGTTCTATATGTCCTGAAGCGTTTTTGGATTATATTTCATGACTTTCCTTTTCAATATCGACCATAAATTTTTTATTATGTTTAGGTTAGGACTATTTCCAGGCCAGGCGAGGGATTTAATTTCTAAACTTTCCTTATAACTGCTATGTAAGTATGTATGTAAATGAACGATTTTATATTCCGTAGAAAACATGCACACGATATTGCACTCATTATAAATTAAATCTAACTTTGAAATACAATAAAGTCATTATTAATGTAATAATTTTTTCCCTACATTCGATCTTCTATACCCGGAAAAAATCCACATTTTCCACCGTGCATATATCTCAGTCAGTTAACCCACCTGCTGACTGTTTTTCCGTCATAATTTAAATACAATATTATAATTTCGTATCGCATTGAACACAATTTAAACTGTCGACTCTTCCTGTAGATAATACATTTATATAATAATATCGCAGAGAACGGTCGCCGGTGTGGGAAGAGCGAGAGCAATATCGAATTGTAGGCGTTTTAATACGTTTCTGGAATCTTACGGTTGCAAAGCAAATTGGCGTAGCGATATTCTCTCTCTCACTGGCTTTTGCAACACTTGTTTCAATTTAGTTATTAAGTCACCAGGAGGCTCTGCCAGCTCCCGGCCCCTAATTAAGAACCCCATCCCGACACGAGTCGCCCCTAATTTAATAACAGTCAACTATCATCTCACAGGACTTATTATTAAATAAGTTCAAATTTCACTCAGACCTTATTGCACTTCTTTCGCATTCAAATTGTCCCACGTTCCATTCGAAATTAATTAAAACTTTCGCGATGATATTCGCCCCGGCAGGTTAAACAGAAGAAGACCGATCACCGAAACTTGTAAACAAACCGGTCGGCAGTTGTATTAAATTTTCACTCAATCGACGATTTTTCCGCACAGTCTGTTTATATTATTTGCTGGATGTGGGAAAATTCGCATTAAGTGCCGACAATAAACATTTGATGGTGACCGTAGCCGGATAGGATAGTTTTTATTTTAGTGTTCGGCCGTATAAAAAGGCCATACTGTGTCGGTCAATGGTCAATGGTCAATATCGCAAAATCTACTCGAATCAGCGAAATCGTTCGATGTATCACGGTATTATTTATCGCAAACGGAAAATATTTACAAAATAAAATTTATGACATGTCAATATGAACATACATATTTTTTTGACATCGCACTGTTTATAGGTGTATATAATAGCAATAAATTGCACACTTATCGTACGCATATAAGCCGTAGATGTTTTACGACCACTTCACAACTTCATCGCCAAGAAGATTCGAAACTATTAAGTAAACCAAATAGAGTCTGATTTTGCTCAAATAGAGTTAAATCAACATGGCGTGTAAATATATAAAAGTAAACTATTCAAAGTGTGAAGATTTTCAAGTTTATTTTTCGGTCGTTTAATCTTAAATCTGGTGATATAGTGTATTTTGGGATATAAAAGATAATGTGCTTACATTGCATCAATTTATAGGATTTACGAGAGGTACTAAAATCTGAACAATATAAGTGTTAAGTGCTGTTGGAAAAATAAATAATATATTAAATTTCGTGACGTTTTCTTAATATAGATTATTCTATTGCAGTTTTAGTGTCACTTATTGGTATCACTAATGGATTGATGACAATTTGAAAGAACCATTTACACTAGAGAAGATGAATATATATTAATGAAATATGTATGTATGTATATAATATTAATAATTTTAATGAAATAGAAAAAAAAACCAAGGTTGAATTTGCTCACGATCGCAAAACTACATACATATGTACAATTTTTAATTCACAAACACTTTTTTTAAGATACAAAGTATTTTTCTCAATTTTCGCATCCAAAAATATCTTCGATCAAGGTGTTTTGCCAGTGATGACATATGGATGTGAAATTTGGTCAATGTTACAAAAAGTACAATGCACTCAGGTACATGGAACGTTGTATGCTCGGCATAACAAGAAAAGATAAAAAAATAAAGTAAAAAATGGAATACGAAGGTGAGAAGTATGTATATAGTAAAAAGAGTGAAGATATTGAAATGGCAATAGGCGAGTCACGTAGCTAGAAAAATATGGACAAAAAAAATGCTGGAATGGTACCCGAGAGAATGAAAAAATTTGAAATGAAGACCACTACGAAGATGGGTGAACGAAATTTTATAAAAATTGTGCGGTGAAATGGTTGAGAATCGCGCAAAATAGAAGCGAGTTGGAGAAGCCTTCATCCAGCAGTGGATGGTGGGTGGCTGTAAATGACGATGATTAATGAATTACGAAATAAACAAATCATTCCAAACATTTTCAGTGATTCAGTGAATGCATACCAATTTTCAATCCATAAGACGAGCCATTCATATCTAAATGTCGAATCCATTATGTTTACGTACATAAATACGACTTAATTAGAATTAATTGGTATAACATGATACGGGGCTAAAATATTAAAATTGCCGTTCGCCCACCGGCATTTGATATAAAATATACATCAATTTATTTTATAATTCGCGAACTTTGTTTTAAAAATAGTCAAAGCACCTTATCCACTCAGAAGACGGATACCTGACACGAATACCTACCATTTCAATAACAATTCGTTAGTAATATTTCAAATACAGACATCTATTCTTGTGCCTGGGAGTACATATTAATCGAGTTAAAAACACGAACACTTGGCTACTAAAATTAGATTTCGACAAGGCAAATGCGAGTTAACAATTGCGAACACAAGACACTACATAAATATAAAATTGACAACTTTGACCTACTCTAATTTGGTAGATGTCGAAAAATATCTTCTTATACCGATTCCATTATGTTCGAACACACAGTATTCCGATCGACGCACACACACACACACAAATAATGACAGCAGACTTAATTTGAAGCATGACTTAAATTTATGGGAGTTTGACACTGTTTGATCCTATTTTTAGAAATACGGATATTCTGCAAGACTGTACATTATTTCTACCTCATGTAATTTTATATAAAATTTCCGTTTGTCGATATAGTTGTTTATAAAACAAAAGAATATATACGTTTATAATTATTTAAATACCAAAACTTTTATTAAAATAACAAAAACCTTTTTTTTATCATGTTTACCATTTGGTAAAAGCATTAAAGTAATGAATAAATTATCTGATAAAACCTAATATTTTATGGGGGGTATTAAAGATACAAGTATTCGGTAAAAAAGTGAATTATTTATATTAGGAAAAGCACTTTTTTTAACAAAAAAAACGTGTTTTAAATTACACGATTTTATAAAGTTTTATTTTTCATCCCCCGATTATTTTTAAATTTCGACATATAATATTTACATGTTATCATGGAAGTTTTGAATGAACGTTGATTAATCTAATCTATAATTTGGAAAGAGACTTTGTATGTATGTAAATATCCTTGGTCGTCTTCGTCGTCTTCGTCGTCGTCTTCGTCGTCGTCCGTAGATCGGTGACGTCATCGAACACGTGATTCGATTTTTTTTTTTTTCGATCCATGGGCGCCGATTTGTTTTTTTCGATTCAATGGATTCACCCCCGCGGGGGCGCAAAGCGAGTAGTTTCATGGGGCCCCGCCAGGGGCGCCACAAGGGGCGCAGCCCCGTGGGGCTCAAAAGGGGGCGCCACAAGGGGCGCAGCCCAGTGGGGCCCCGAAGGGGGCCCGGGGGGCCCAGCCTCATGGGGCGCAGCCCCATGGGGCTCAAAAGGGGGCGCCACAAGGGGCGCAGCCCCGTGGGGCCCAGCCTCATGGGGCGCAGCCCCATGGGGCTCAAAAGGGGGCGCCACAAGGGGCGCAGCCCAGTGGGGCCCCGAAGGGGGCCCGGGGGGCCCAGCCTCATGGGGCGCAGCCCCATGGGGCTCAAAAGGGGGCGCCACAAGGGGCGCAGCCCCGTGGGGCCCCGAAGGGGGCCCGGGGGGCCCAGCCTCATGGGGCGCAGCCCCATGGGGCTCAAAAGGGGGCGCCACAAGGGGCGCAGCCCCGTGGGGCCCCGAAGGGGGCCCGGGGGGCCCAGCCTCATGGGGCGCAGCCCCATGGGGCTCAAAAGGGGGCGCCACAAGGGGCGCAGCCCCGTGGGGCCCAGCCTCATGGGGCGCAGCCCCATGGGGCTCAAAAGGGGGCGCCACAAGGGGCGCAGCCCCGTGGGGCCCCGAAGGGGGCCCAGCCTCATGGGGCGCAGCCCCATGGGGCTCAAAAGGGGGTGCCACAAGGGGCGCAGCCCCGTGAAGCCCCGAAGGGGGCCCGGGGGGCCCAGCCTCATGGGGCGCAGCCCCATGGGGCTCAAAAGGGGGTGCCACAAGGGGCGCAGCCCCGTGAAGCCCCGAAGGGGGCCCGGGGGGCCCAGCCTCATGGGGCGCAGCCCCATGGGGCTCAAAAGGGGGCGCCACAAGGGGCGCAGCCCCGTGGGGCCCAGCCTCATGGGGCGCAGCCCCATGGGGCTCAAAAGGGGGCGCCACAAGGGGCGCAGCCCCGTGGGGCCCCGAAGGGGGCCCAGCCTCATGGGGCGCAGCCCCATGGGGCTCAAAAGGGGGTGCCACAAGGGGCGCAGCCCCGTGAAGCCCCGAAGGGGGCCCGGGGGGCCCAGCCTCATGGGGCGCAGCCCCATGGGGCTCAAAAGGGGGTGCCACAAGGGGCGCAGCCCCGTGAAGCCCCGAAGGGGGCCCGGGGGGCCCAGCCTCATGGGGCGCAGCCCCATGGGGCTCAAAAGGGGGCGCCACAAGGGGCGCAGCCCCGTGGGGCCCCAAAGGGGGCCCGGGGGGCCCAGCCTCATGGGGCGCAGCCCCATGGGGCTCAAAAGGGGGCGCCACAAGGGGCGCAGCCCCGTGGGGCCCCGAAGGGGGCCCGGGGGGCCCAGCCTCATGGGGCGCAAGCCCTAATAGGCATTAACTAAGGGGGGCGAAGCCCTAGACGGCAATTAATCATGGGGGCGCGGAGGGGCGAAGCCCTAAAAGGCAACTGATCATGGGGGCGAAGCCTTAGACGGCATTTAATCATGGGGGCGCGGAGGGGCGAAGCCCTAAAAGGCATTAACTAAGGGGGGCGAAGCCCTAAACGGCAATTAATCTTGGGGGCGCGGGGGGCGAAGCCCTAAAAGGCAACTGATCATGGGGGCGAAGCCTTAGACGGCATTTAATCATGGGGGCGCGGAGGGGCGAAGCCCTAAAAGGCATTAACTAAGGGGGGCGAAGCCCTAAACGGCAATTAATCTTGGGGGCGCGGGGGGCGAAGCCCTAAAAGGCAACTGATCATGGGGGCGAAGCCTTAGACGGCATTTAATCATGGGGGCGCGGAGGGGCGAAGCCCTAAAAGGCATTAACTAAGGGGGGCGAAGCCCTAAACGGCAATTAATCTTGGGGGCGTGGGGGGCGAAGCCCTAAAAGGCAACTGATCATGGGAGCGAAGCCTTAGACGGCATTTAATCATGGGGGCGCGGAGGGGCGAAGCCCTAAAAGGCATTAACTAAGGGGGGCGAAGCCCTAAACGGCAATTAATCTTGGGGGCGCGGGGGGCGAAGCCCTAAAGGCATTAACTAAGGGGGGCGAAGCCCTAGACGGCATTTAATCATGGGGGTGCGGAGGGGCGAAGCCCTAAAAGGCATTAACTAAGGGGGGCGAAGCCCTAAACGGCAATTGCTCATGGGGCGTGGAGGGGCGAAGCCCTAGAAGGCAAAGGCTCAGGGGGGCGCCGAGGGCGAAGCCCTAGAAAGCAAAAAAAAATTTTGATTTTTTTTTTTGATTTTTTAAAAAAAATTTTTTTAATTTTTTTTTTATTTTTTTTTATTTTTTTTTTAATTTTTTTTTTTGATTTTTTTTTTATTTTTTTTTTTATTTTTTTTTTAATTTTTAAATTTTTTTTTAATTTTTTTTTTTTTTTAATTAAATTAGCTTAGTCATGTTTAAGCGGTTTATATTATAAACACTGAGCGAAGCCGGGTAATACAGCTAGTCTAATCTATAATTTGGAAAGAGACTTTGTATGTATGTATGTATCCTTGGTCGTCGTCGTCGTCTTCGTCGTCCGTAGATCGGTGACGTCATCGAACACGTGATTCGATTTTTTTTTTTTTTCGATCCATGGGCGCCGATTTTTTTTTTCGTTTCAATGGATTCACCCCCGCGGGGGCGCAAGGCGAGTAGCTTCATGGGGCCCCGCCAGGGGCGCCACAAGGGGCGCAGCCCCGAAGGGGGCCCGGGGGGCGCAGCCCCGTGGGGCCCCAGCCTCATGGGGCGCAGCCCCATGGGGCTCAAAAGGGGGCGCCACAAGGGGCGCAGCCCCGTGGGGCCCCGAAGGGGGCCCGGGAGGCCCAGCCTCATGGGGCGCAGCCCCATGGGGCTCAAAAGGGGGCGCCACAAGGGGCACAGCCCCGTGGGGCCCCAGCCTCATGGGGCGCAGCCCCATGGGGCTCAAAAGGGGGCGCCAACAGGGGCACAGCCCCGTGGGGCCCCGAAGGGGGCCCGGGGGGCCGAGCCTCATGGGGCGCAGCCCCATGGGGCTCAAAAGGGGGCGCCACAAGGGGCGCAGCCCCGTGGGGCCCCGAAGGGGGCCCGGGGGGCCCAGCCTCATGGGGCGCAGCCCCATGAGGCTCAAAAGGGGGCGCCACAAGGGGCGCAGCCCCGTGGGGCCCCGAAGGGGGCCCGGGGGGCCCAGCCTCATGGGGCGCAGCCCCATGGGGCTCAAAAGGGGGCGCCACAAGGGGCGCAGCCCCGTGGGGCCCCGAAGGGGGCCCGGGGGGCCCAGCCTCATGGGGCGCAAGCCCTAATAGGCATTAACTAAGGGGGGCGAAGCCCTAGACGGCAATTAATCATGGGGGCGCGGAGGGGCGAAGCCCTAAAAGGCAACTGATCATGGGGGCGAAGCCTTAGACGGCATTTAATCATGGGGGCGCGGAGGGGCGAAGCCCTAAAAGGTATTAACTAAGGGGGGCGAAGCCCTAAACGGCAATTAATCTTGGGGGCGCGGGGGGCGAAGCCCTAAAAGGCATTAACTTAGGGGGGCGAAGCCCTAGACGGCTTTTAATCATGGGGGCGCGGAGGGGCGAAGCCCTAAAAGGCAACTGATCATGGGGGCGAAGCCCTAAACGGCAATTGCTCATGGGGCGTGGAGGGGCGAAGCCCTAGAAGGCAAAGGCTCAGGGGGGCGCCGAGGGCGAAGCCCTAGAAGGCAAAAAAAAATTTTGATTTTTTTTTTTTGATTTTTTTTAATTTTTTTTTTGATTTTTTTTTTTGATTTTTTTTTTTGATTTTTTTTTATTTTTTTTTTATTTTTTTTTAAATTTTTTTTTTAAATTTTTTTTTTTAATTTTTAAATTTTTTTTTTTTTTTAATTAAATTAGCTTAGTCATGTTTAAGCGGTTTATATTATAAACACTGAGCGAAGCCGGGTAATACAGCTAGTTGATATATAAGTTGCTTCTGCCCACAGTAAATGGTTTACTATTGTCAATTACAATCGTCAATTACAATATTTTCCTACAAAGCAAGAGTGCAAAAAAAAGGTTAACAATAGTAATTGACAATAGTGAACCATTTTTTGTGGACAAAAGCAATTAGTCCGCTGCTCTCTGCTTATCATCAGAGTACGGACCCAAGGCACGCCGCTCATTGTTCAATTGTTGTAAATGCTTTGTAAAAAAAGTTCAGCAAACCTTTAACAATGCATTTACAACATTTGAACAATGAACGGCACGCTAGTTATCCGGGCTTTACAGTTATCATTAGAGTACGGATAGCCAAGGTGCCGCTCATTGTTCCATTGTTGTAAATTCTTTGTAAAAACGGTTCGGCAAACCTTTAACAATGCATTTACAACATTTGAAAAATAAACGGCACCTTGGTTATCCGGGCTTTAGTTATCATACTTCTAACCAGTGGGATGCCGTGACTTTAAAACCAGGGGAGACTAGGTATGGACAAAAATATATATTAAATTCAATTAAAATAATCTGTTTTGAAGTAAGGAGTATAATGTTTCATTTTTGTACTAACAGAAATATCCTAAGTAGCCTAACAATCTTAACAACATCTTGTTTGTCCTCAAAACTTAATCTTCTGAATGATTTGTCGAACAATCGCTCGATAATCCAACTTTTCAAGGTCTCTTTATTTGTTTCAGCACGCTCCGCACTGATTTGTTCTGAGGGAATCGTTTCATAAATTCACAACAAGCTGAAAGTGAGTAAAATTGTTCAAAACATAATTATAAATGACACGTCAAAACTCCTCATCGTTCTGATACCTGGAAAAAAATTTACCTGAGGTAAAAGGTCAAAAATATGGGTTTTTCGCGATTTTCAGCAAAACGGTAAGTTTTATCATAAAATTATCACCGACAAAAATTGTAGATCATAAAATTATCTATAAAAAAATGTATCGATACTTTTTTTCCTAAGAGCCACCGTTTCTGAGGTATAACGATTCAAAAAGTTGTAAAAGTTGTAATCGTCATAATATGCCTAAGTACGCCACGTATATTCCAACGCATGAGTATTACTGCAGCATTTCAAGATGAAATAGAGAAATATTTTGAATATGAATTAGCTCCCTACCCTTTATCTTTGTTTGATGACATGGGGATGCATAAAACACAGAAGTCTGCTATTTACGATTGTTTTCAAAAGGTAAATATTGATATTAACTACAATAATACGACGTACATCATTGACAGAGGATACTAACGTTCTTTATCAACGCTAAATAAAATAAAATTATATCGCGCGCTCATATTACCATTATTAGCCTATGCTTCACCTGTATGGAATAACGCCTCGAATACTAACCTTTCCAAGCTCCAAGTAATACAAAATAAATCCCTAAAAATAATTTATAATACACCCATATATACTAACCTGAAAAAACTGCATGCCATATATAATATTCCGTTTGTTACAGACATTACTAACAAACTAACCAGTAGATTCTATGACAGAATCACTAATAATCATACTAACACACTTGTGAAGAGTCTCGGTGATTACAACAAAATGTCTATACCCTTCGGGTATAAACACAGATTACCTAAACACAATCTGCTTTAGGTCATCGACTTTAGAGAGTCTTTAATTAATATTATATATTAGATGTGTTATAAACATTTATAAGGATTGTAAATAGGTTTTTGAGCTCTTTTTCCTATTCTTCTTTAGATTAACATTATAATAATATAATACTGTGATTACTAACCAAATTAAAATTGTAAAATAGAAAATGATCAGTAGATAAGTAGCTATTAAAATAGATATAAGATGTATTGTGAACATAATTTCGTAATAATAAAAAGCATTTAAAAAAAAAGAGGATACTTATGTATGTACATGTAATTTATAATTATGTTTTGAACAATTTTACTCACTTACAGCGTGTTGTGAATTTATGTACCTTCACTGTTATTTTTTGGTCTAATTTGACCGGACTAATAAACACATTTCATTAGTATAATAAGTAAATTTCAATATCCATAAGTCATCACTGGCAAAACACATCGATTAAATAATTTTTTCTTCAAGTGGCTCGGTGTAAAGTGAAATAAAAATTGCTTTCAATAACCTTCCATTATGAAATTAAATAAAACCATCTAATAAAATAAAAAAAAACATACTTTCTACCAAACAAGCGTTGTACACATAAGAACGGTTATAAATAAAATTAATTATAACACCCTAGAATTATTGTCAAATTACCAAGTCCGCTAGTAAAATGTGCGTTCATTAAAAATTCCATTATTTTTGACTAATTAAAAAAATGGAGCAAGTAAGAGGGGGTTAGAAAAGTTCTGCGCTTGGCACCATCGAGATAAACTGGGAGGTTTTTCTCGGTTTTAGGGTCAGACTCGAGGTCGCCTCGTAATGTCTGACGGTCGTCGGCGGTGGACCGTCATAACTTGGCCGGAACTTAACTCATTAAGAAGCCATTGACGACCGGCCATATTGTGGCGGTGCGTGGGGTGGGCCGGCACTTAAACGGTTTAGCGGCCACCGTTACAACGCCACATCGAAAGGAACCGAACACACACACACACACACACACACACACACTTGTTAAGGACGACGTAAAATAACCGGAAGACGATAATGATATCAATGTGCACAGCGAAATCGATTGCTCGTGTAATTAAGAACACGATAAAATAAGGACTTACCGTTCAAAGGGTCAAAAAACTTCACTCGAAGAAAACGGCTTCAGTTTGCACTACAAAAACAGTCGTTGAGGCTCTGAAGATTTGTTGTTACCAAGCAAACAAGCAAGCGCCTTTTTTTAATAAAAGAAAACAAAAGAATATTTTTCTGTGTCCAAATAAATTTTAAATTTTCCAATCTATATACATCTATGTACATATATATATATATATGAAAAGGGTATTGGGTCATACACGATTATTGTTACTAATTGACAGTCAGTGCGCATGCTCTGAAGTGTTATTTATTTGTGATTTTTTTTCCTTCAACGACACTATTCACAGACACAGTTCTTTTTTCGGGTTCGCGTTCGCGTTTACGTCTCTTCGGAGATGAAATGAGAAAAGGCAGTGGCAAAAATCGAGTTTGTTAATTGGCTTGAGGTGAGTGATCTTTTCACTTCGTAGATTTCAAAAATGCATAAATGTATGCACCAGGCCACTAAATAAATGAATAAATCAGTTAAATTTCATCTCATCGAATTTAAGTTTTATAATAATAATAACATCCCTACCAATTTCGGTTGTATAAAATAAGCCGTCCTCTTCGATTAAAACTACCTTTATTTTATTAATAAAAATTTTTATTTTGTATTTTGAGTATTTTGTTCGGATTACATTCCAAGAAATGAATTGATTAATTGAACGCCTTTTTTTTCATTGGAAAATATTAATTTCATTTTATTCTAATCCGGATAAGATGGGTACAATGTACCCACTCGCCTATTAAAATGTCAATAACTCAATTATAGAAAATAAAAATGGTATACTTCTTTCTAATACTTCCGTTGTAGATAAATTAGCTTATGTATGTATATAACATCGGTTGGTTGGTTGGTTATTAGTCAGTTGGGTGAGGAACAACACGTTCGTTTTTTTTTTCGATTCATAGACGCCGATTTGATTTTTTTTTATTCAAAGGATTCGAAGTCCTCGGGGGCGAAGCCCTACCAGATTTCTCTTCGGATTCTGGTATACATATAATTTCGAAAGAGTATATATGTTTGTTTGTTCGTGAGAGTTTTTAAAAAAAAAAACTCAAATTAGTATTCAAATAAATTTATATAAAATAAAACTATTCAAATAAATTTAATAAAATGTTTACTATTACATTAGTTATGTTTAAGCAGTTCATATTACAAATACCGAGCGAAGCCGGGTAATACAGCTAGTTACGTATATACATACATACATACTTTACATAGATACTAGGGACAATATTAGGGACATTAAACTTTACAATCTAAAAGTAACATACTTCAACTTCTAAAATGTAATGTCTTCCAAACAATTTCTTTATTGATCAATATAATACACACATGTACGACGAACCATAAATCGAAAAGTTAATTTATGAATTAAAAACCAATTTAAGATTCATATATAAAATTCGTATATAATACATACTGCAAACTATAATACATATCTTACATATGTCCAGCACGAGATGTTCAATCGATCATCTTCACGCGGGCCATCGATAAGGGCAAACGCTTAATAATGAACCCTTTTCATACGCGAGTATGTCGATACGTCAACGGCAAATAAACATACCTACATATATACATACATGATTCGACGCACATGTCGACACACGTTCCCAAATGCTAACCCTTTACCTGCCTTCAGGGCAATTTTCCAATTAATAATTACCATCGAACGGGGTGTTAATCTGTTAAAAATCACACTGTGATGGAGTCAGCGTCATTTTCAGACCTTGCCCCTCTTGCCGTAAGTTGGACCCTTCATCGTGCGATATAAATCGGAGGGCTACCCGGACATAATTCAGCCCTTCGGAGGGCCTTCGAACTTTTACTTTGGCCGTCATTAATTACTCGCAAAGCATTGATTGGGTCGGGCCGTTGCCAATTTCGCCGCTGATGGGATCCGACCCAATCTTCGAAATGACCCGCATCTGTTTAAATTCCCCGCACATATATTACGACACTAATCTAAGCGAAACCTCCCCCAGATCCCCCCCCCCCCCCTTTTTGTGCTCCAGTCTGTAAATATAAATAGAAAAAATTTGATTGTACGATAAAGAATTCTTATTACATTGCTTTTATTGTCTGCGACGATGTACAATATATACAGGTGATTGTGACTATAGATTGAAATCAGTTATATACATATATACATATGTATGTTTGTACCTATACATACATATAAGGATCAATGATATATTTCTCTGATATCAAGAAAGAACATATCTTTCGATACTTCGATAAATTGGACATTCAATTTATTAAATGATTTAATATGAGAAATAAACAAAAGAGAAACGGCAATAAAACTGTATTTCAATTCGAATGGCATAATATGAATCTTAATGTAAATTGAATATTTGTATTTATATTTGACAAATAGAAAATACACAAAACTTATGTACATATGTATATATATAATGTCACTTATCTATATAAAATAAGTATAAAATATCAAACGTGTATATAATAAATGTATTATCAATGTTGAAAAGATTGAAATTTCGAATTACGAATTATATATTAAAAATTCAAACGGTATGTAAAAATAAACAAACGACAATCACTCGTGGAATATTTTTTCTTAACCGACGATTATCACCCGTGGTAATTGTATTTTAAAATATTTACAAAATATAATTAAGCTCATTATTTCAATTTGCGAAATATAATACATCCGTGGGCGTTTTTCTTTGTTCAAAACTAACAGTAATCTGCACCATTGAAATGCAATAATAAAATAATAATATTTTTTAAATAAATATTCAACTCCATATTATTGTAATAAAAGCACATACGAAAATCGTAAAATGTATTTTTGTAGTTATTATTATTATATACAGGAAATTATTAAGACAAATTCCAATTAAAATACGTTTAAGACTATAATTAGATCGAATTTTCAGTAATTTGTTTTAATTTTAAGAAAAGCATCTCCTTGATATATCGATTTTGTTTGGAGTCTCCTTCAGTTTACCAAATCCGAGTAAATTGGAGCGATCATTTGGCGTTAATTAATTCCAGAGCCCTTTAATTCGGTGATTAGTCGCCACAAAGAGGTGTTTGGATTAATCTCTCCGTAGGATCATATTTATTTGCGAGCCTTCTTATTGCCGAGAAATTTACAACGTAATAAATCCCTTTATATGTACATAGCAATGGGGAAAATTTCTACCCATACTAATTTGTAGTTGTATAGACATGAGATAATCCATATATGTACATATGTTTTGTGTAATATTTATAGCTAGCATTATTTTTTTTACTTTCAGAAAAGTGGGCTTTCTTTCGACAGTGGATATTCGCAGCTATCGAAAATTCTCAGGTAATTTAACTGATAAAGGGATTTTCCAATAGATAACCGCAAGGAGTTCTGTTCAATTGAACAACCTTTCGAAGCCATATCGGTAGATCGTCATGCCGTTTCAAATCGAGACATCTCTGCCGAATTCTATCCTCTTTTGAATCGGGGGTGGATTTTCGGCTTATCCTTATACCCCACGAAAAAAGGGACGGTCATTTTTTGCCGTTACACTGTCCACATTCTCTTCCAGATCGCCATTACAGGTTTCCCCTCTAGGAAAGGACAACTCTGCTCGAATTTCCGCACAACCAGACCAGAAAACGTCTTGGATCGTTTGCATAAGTGACTCGTTCGAGCTCGTTATGCGGATATTCTATCTGCGACTCCTTTTTAAAATCGAAACCAATTTTTCTATCGACTAAACACAGCCACGACCCGAATATTATTCGGCTTAGGACAGTAACGATATCAAATGAAATTTAATTTGATATATAATATATAACTTGATATATATTTCTTGAGACTCAACATGTGACTATTTGAATGAGATGAATGGTTGAAATTTTTATTGTTTTTATTTTGTTATTTTCTTTCTTTTGTTTTGTAAAACTTGTGTGACGCTTTGGGCAACCTGTCAGGTTACACTGGTCATTTAATTGTTATTATTATTATAAATAAATAAATAACAAATCACTAGACATACTCGTACATATTATACGTTCATATCTACATATACAGTACATACACAATTAACAACATTGCATAATGTCTCCACAGTAAAATATGAATTATGTAGATAAAATGCAATTTGTACGTAATACAATATTTATCAAATAAACATTGCATTAAAATGTTTTAGTTACTATTAAAATTATATATATATATATATTTATTTGCAGCGTCCAAGAAGCAAACCGTTTGAGCCTGTCTAAGTGAGTTTTTTTTTTATTTTAAAATACCGCTTAATGATCAATGTACATACATATGTACTAACGTAATTCAAAATTATTAAAAAACAATTTAATTTTAAAAGTATGAATTACATTATATATTCAGAGATATTTTCTTTGCATCATAGCATGTATGTAGCTTTGTTTATTTGATTTTTATTGAAATGTGTGACATATGTATACCCGCATTTGTATGAATTTTGCTCATTCGGATTACATAAATTATACATATTCACTCTAGATATCTTCAGAAACGACCAAGACAACGTTTCGACCATTCGCAACGTTTATAACTTATTAGTTTATAATTCGAAATTAGTTATGAGTGGTTTCAGTCTCTCGCATATTTCAATGTCTGGGAACAAAGCCTCCCTCGATCAATTCTCAATCTTCAAAATATTATACAACCACGTTCATTAATCCAACTCGGAATATCACAATTCAACAAAATATAATATATATATATATATATATATATATATATATATATATATATATATATATATATATATATATATATATATATATAGTATACATAGGTATAAAGATAGCTCCAATCAAAAACCGAGTGAAATATATTTTTTGTATAGAGGAAACCTTTTTAATTTTTTTTTCGCCCTTTTTAGTAAGCTTCCGACAGTCGGAAATTACAATTCGAATTTTTGATGTATCGTACATTTTATTATTTTTCGTAATATTTAAGTAATACAATAGGTTAATAAATGATATTTCTTATGTTATTAACTAAAGCGATATTACTATACGTTGAATTAACCTAATGGAACTTTCCTAATATTAAATGCGGTCGACTTTTCGATATATACATATATATGTATTGTCTCTATATATGTACTTCAATATATTTCGTATCAGGACTTAGATCAGTGAACGCATGCTAGGAGCTGTGTTCACGGGGACGCTGATAAATCACCGGCTCTCAAACTGCGAAGCTACCAATTAATCGTCCGACACGCGTCGGTGTTAATTACTGTCTCCACTGTTAAACCTAAAAAAATGCATTCAAAGACTCACCACAAAGAAATGCGTTGTGGTCTCTATTTTGGTGGTCGCTAAACACGCCCTTACAACAACGAGTGGTTATTTTTACCCGTCGCATTTTTTAACGAGCTCTTTTTATTGGTCGTGAGTTCACTTTCCACGCAAGGGACTCGCTTTCATCTATTCAAATGGCTCTTTTTATATGTTGGAATATACAAACAAACATATATGTATGTATGTACTGCTTCATTATTGAATCAGTTGCGAGTGGAATTGTATTATTTATTGGATTTGAATTATTTGCTTGAAAAGACGATTTTCACAATCAGTATGTACATATGTATATGTACATGTATTGTATGTATATACATAAATAGTTCTGTAGATAATTATAGTAATTTTTTTGAGATGCTATGTATGTAGGTAGGTTCGTTGTGGGTTATAGTAATCTTAAATATACATCATCATTCACAGCCATTCGCCATCCACTGCTGAATTAAAGCCTTTCCAACATTATTTTATACATATCTGTATTGGATTTCATTCACCCATCTTCCCTGCGGCCTTCCTTGCGCCCTTTTAAAACATTCTCTCAGATACCATTCGAGCTTTTCTTTCATACATCTACCCACCATTACAAGTACATACATACGTATTTAACATTTCAATAATTAAATGACTTCTACATCAATTTGCAATGAATCATGTACAAATAATAAGAGTATAAATAGTGTAAAAAATCCAAGTACAAATATTATTAATCTTTTGGTTTAAAATTTAAATTGTTTATAATTTATTCAATTATATTAATTTAACATAGAGATTACATTGAAAACAAAATCATAATAATGTATGTACCTACATGTGTATATGAGCAAAACTACAAACATATATTGAATGTGTATATTTTAATTTTGATTTTAAATTATACATATATTGCGTAATTCATGTCTATTTGTTACCGTCAAGGTATGTTATAAGTTGTAATATATTTTATTAGGCGTTTTCGATAATTCATATTCGAATACAAATTAAATAGTACGAATGTATATGTATATATGTATGTATGTATGTTTATATATATATATATATATATATATATATATATATATATATATATATATATATATATATATATATATAAGTGAAAATATAGTTTCACCGGTCCTCGCCAGTAAGTATATGTATGTACATATTTGTTTTGACAGTTTGTGATAGATTTTTTTACAGATTACTTTAGGATTCAACAAAGCGTTAATATTATATAACTTACTATTAAGAATTACGGAAAAGAGTTTCATATTAAGAATAATCCTTAGAATGATTTTTCGACTCATATTACTAATCAAGTGACGTTTTCACGAAAAGCAGTACTGTGAATAAAATACGTCAAAATCAGGTTGCATTTATAGTATTGCTTCCGTGAATCATGTTCAAAAAGTGGATGAAAGTAATGGAATACAACGAAGAATGAAATACGGATTGACTGATTCTGACCAGTCAGATTGTAAATTCACTGTGTCATACGAAATACATAACTACATACTAGGTTTACTAGTCAAAATATAATTCAACTTATAATTACTTTTCAAATAACATAAAAATACCATATTAGTTAAATAAGAATCCGAGCAGCAATAGTCACTGTGATCGTATCTTTTTCCAAAATGGTTGCCTTTGAATATTGCTTGTGGGTAAAATATATAATATAACGGCGGTTATAAAAAGTTTGCCGGTCTATGTAGTTAACTCTAGTTGAATAGATAATCATCAGCGCAGATAGGTATATAATAATGAATTAACTTCTCGAAAGTCGTCTTGAACTGCTGTTAAGATCGGTATTAAGATAAACAGCATAGTGGCGGCACTACATGGGGAAAAATCTCGTAGGTGGGACGATTCGTATGTGAATCCCTATTAGCCGAAGGGTCTAACGAAGAGTGGATTAATCAGGGGGGATGAAGTTTAGCGGGCAGGAGCAAAGTGGACTCGAAATGATTCGGCAACTTTTATCCGGGAAACTGGGCTCTTCGTCCGGCATTGTTTCCTCGTTCGAATCTCGGAAAAGCGCCTGATTAACCTCTGACACTGATGGACTCGGAACTTGCTCACGGCTACGTCGAAAATTCGACCCTCCGAATGGACCCTCCTCGGCTCATTCGGTCGCAAAAAACTTTGTCCAACTTCCCTTACGTACGTATTAATCGCGTACAATATTGCACAATACTGCTAGGTGCTTGACAATGATTACTCCTTATCAAATTGTCTGTTACGTATAATTTTATGAACTGTGTCAGAAATCTCGATGTGTTCCATAGTTGCACTAATTTATTGATCTTTAACAACACAGGCAGTCGACTCTAAGAGATTGTTACAATCGTAAAATATAATAACCAGAATTGATGTTTTATGCAGATTTATTTATTCCATCGTCGTCACCACTGTCTTGTGTAGTATCTTTGTGAATATCATCGGAGTTAGCGATAGTTTCGTTTATTACGGTCATTCACGGGATTTTGGACAATATTTTATACATTTTATATATAAATTCCAAGACTAACTAGTTATTGTTGTTAGCAAAGAAAGCGGCATTTATTGCTGTATTCAACTATATGTACATATGTATATGCAAGTACTAGTGTGCTTTGAGATATAATCTCGGATTAGTAACGATTTTAGCGGGGACGTTAGAGCAAAATGGTGATAATTCCACAATTAAGCTCATTTGGCGTAATTAATGTAGTCTGGTTACCGTTTTCATATTCTATCAGTATATGTACATAGGTTTTCAAAATAATGCACAAACGTTATATTTTTATCTTCAATATCAAATCACAAATCTATTAATTTCAAAAACCACCAATTAAAATTTCAACGGGAAAAATACTAGTAGAGAATATAAAATACCTTACAATAGAAAGACAGCAAACTGAAAAGAAATATGAAAATACAATTTTTTCAAACTTCAAAAAATAAATATGAACAAATTGCTATATAGCATACTCACGATTATTAGGATTCGGATTATCTGGTTTGAAAATATCCCTCCTTGAAATAAATTCGATTTATTTTTAATTGCAACGAAAAAAGTTTGCGTCGTCAAATAAATTCCATTTCCGGACACAAATCATCTAATAAGTGTATTAAATGTGTGCAAATGCATCAAAAATTCATAAAATGTAACTTTTAGTAATTGGAAAAGAAAAAAAAACCTAGATCATTTAAGGGGACTGAAATAAAAAAAATCAACCTGTTGTTATTATAACCAAAAGGGAACATGGATGGATAGAGATCTTCGCAGATCGGTTCAAGATAAAATGGGTTGCTGAAGTGAGATTTTTTTTGAAAAGTATAGAGTTGCCACAAAAAGCAGTAGGTACTTTTAATATATAATGCTCCTTTTCATCGAATTGTAAAATGTTAGTCGAAAATAAAACCAATAACACTGATTCCATCGCGGAGAAAGATTATTCGTAACGTGAAAATAGATTTGTAGAATTATGGAGACATCAAGGCAAGTTATAAACATATATTATATGTACATATACCTATCTGAAATACGCAGATTAATAGAAAATTTAAAATGCTTTGGAAATGTTGATTAGGAAAACATCAAGGAGTGGTTTGGTCGCGATTCAAATGATCCGGGTTTTCAATGCATGAGTGGTGCGGATATCGTTTTTATTGTCACTAAAACAAGCAAAACGATATCAAAAATGGATTGTTTCTTGTTTTTCAATTATCCGTACTCTCCAACATTAGTCAGAATAATCGAGAGTATTAGTATTTAAAATGTATAAATGAACAATTGGGTTTGTGAAGTAGGTATGTATTTCGTTTTAAAGACGCAATATATTCATGTCGCGGTTACTTTTAATACGCATCTTCATAAATAGACCCAGTTCTACGTCAATAATACATACAAGTAAGCGTCAATAAAACGGCAATTTCTCGGAAAACATACGGTCGGTCGTTTTGGTTTTCACTACTCCTCTTGACTGTATATAATATAATTCCCGCTTTTTTACGCTCTCTTCGGCAGTGTATATATTTGTATACGCTAAGATCCACTTTACGAGTGTTTCGTAACCCGGAGAAGTCTCATCCAACCTCCCTCCCCCTCCCATGTAAATCGGATATAAAGTGTTTTGTTTATTTCGACTAAATACACGGTCTGAATATAAGCAAAGCTGTAACAACAATGCAAGTCTTGTGCGCGCGCCGCCCCCCCCCCCCCCCTTGGGCTACTCAACGACAATAAATATTTGGGTTTACAACCCTTTACCGGCAGCAATAAGTCGATGTTTGTAAGAAGTCGTCTTCCTCGTCCAAGGCTAAGAGCCGACCCTGTACTAAAAAAATATATCGAGTGGCTGGAACTATTAACTCTGTGGAGAAAATAGAGTGATATTCTTTTAGAAAGAAACGAAATAGCACTCGAGAGCGCGATTGTCGACCGTTCGTTCTCCTTGGAGAAGGACTGTCCTTCTCCGGAGTGCTCTATCCCAGTGGGTTATCCTGCTATATCCTATATTATTTGTCCTTTTGCGTAGCTTATTTTCAATCGCTTGAACCTATCAGTGGTTGTTTCTTCAGCGTATATTCTCAATAAATACTATTTTATGTACATACATACATACATATGTATATATTTTCGGTAATTACACACACTTTTACTATTTTGGGCTCCAATGATGCGGAGCATCTTTAAATTAATATTTTTTTTATTTTTAAATGCTTTTTATTATTAATAAATTATGTTCACAATACATCTCATATCTATTTAAATAGCTACTGATCTACTGATCATTTTCTATTTTACAATTTTAATTTAATTTTGTTAGTAATCATAGTATTATATTATTCTAATGTTAATGTATAGCATAATATGAAAAAGAGCTCAAAAACCTATTTGCAATTCTTATAAATGCTCACAATACATAATATTAATTAAAGACTCTCTAAAGTTGATGACCTAAAGGAGATTGTGCTTAGGTAATCTGTGTTTATACCTGAAGGGTATAGACATTTCGTTGTAATCACTAGTCACCGGAGCCTGAGGGGGCCGTGTATTGTGCAAAGGTTGTAAATGCATTGTTAAAGGTTTGCCGAACAATGAATAGCACTGTGACTATCCTACCTCTAGTAATCACCGAGAATCTTCATAAGTGTGTTAGTATGGTTATTAGTGATTATGTCATAGAATCTACTGGTTAGTTTGTTATTAATGTCTATAATATTCATATTGCCGCACTGTGATGGATAGCCAGTGGCCAGGGCTTGTATTTTATTTTATTTTTCCAAATATACTGAATGCCCTGCATTCTCCATATTTTATGTATTCCTCAATAAAACCTCTACGGTGAGAACTATACCATTACAAAATAAAATCATTGATAAAAATCCAAGATTCCAATATTAATTTTGAACAGGAAATTTACAGATTTTGAGACATCGACCAAGATATAGAAAAATCGCGCGATTTAAAAAACACATATCTCGAGCCAATCAACATTTTTTATTACCAGATTCGTATTTTATGGGCATAGATGTATAAGAAAAGTCATATCTTGTCTCTGAACCATTTTTCGTGTCGAACAGTGTAATTAGCCTCGCAGATTTTGCATTATTTTAACTTAAAACACACATTTTTAATTGGAACTTTGTAGTCCAGCACAGTGGCTAGCGGTTTTTTTTAGCACAGCAAGGCATTCAGTCCGAATTATATCTTTAAAGATAAAATATAGACACAACAAGAAAATTTGGAATGCGCATTAAAATATATCAATTCCATGATGCATATATATTCATTTAAAATAACCATTAGTGTGTTCGAAAGCATTGTTAGTGTTTCTCGAATGGAAATCTATTATTGCCTACCGAGCAGTGACAGTATTATTATTTAAAACACACTGTTGTCGTGATAATTTACTGTAAAAAAAGGATTAAAACGTTATTTATATTGATGAAGTTCTTAGAAGCTCTTTCGTGTTAAATTGGGTGCATAATATGCACATTCTGTGAAGACAATACTATCGATAACGAATCCCTTTGATATTCTATTTTGATCGTAATGGAAAAAATATGCGATCGGGTTTTCAAATACGCGCAGAAACTCTCGAATCGAATATTTATGAATGCAAATAGATGCATTCAGAGTATCGCTAATGCAGCACAGGCGATACCGTGTAACAAAATATTTCAAGTAGACGTTAAGTATATATTTAACGAAGGAAACTTTGTTTTTCCACCGTTGGGGAACGAATTGGAAAAGCGAAGTAGAGAAAGAAGAGCAGGAGGAGGGATTTTCTTTTATTTTCATTCTGAATTTCCGCAGACTGTTCAAACGACGAGTTTTCATTTCGAAAACCGTGCTCTGCGAATCCACAATACATATTGAATTTATAACATGTTTCTACATACACGAGTACCTATGTACATACATACATATGTATGTACATAGGTCTCTCTATCTCTCTTTCACTCCGGTTACAAAAGATGGAATTGAATAAACGATGAAACACGAAACGAAAGGTATATACTTCCGTTCAATTATAACAAATCCGCGCTTACTTACTATTGACATTTTGGAGTCTTTATAAATAAGTAAATATGTATGTACGTGTAAATATATAAACACACGCAAATTCCACCAGGTTATGCGCTCCTCCTCCTATCGTGGTTTATTTGAATGCGAGTCTTGCGAGTATGAAATTTTTCTTTATATGAGCATTTTTTAGCACACCAATATGTAATAAAGACTTATATTGTCTTCTCGCTTGAGCGCCTTTTCAGCCTGCTAGAGAGAGATGAAAGTATGCACGCATGAGAGGTTAGAAGGAGACGGGTGTGGAAAAGTTGCGTAGAAAATTTCACACTTATAGTAAAAATGTTCACGACTGCAAATTTTATTTTTAAAATTTTTCACGGTTGCTTTCAGTGCCGTTTTTATGAAAGCTTGTATATTCACTACGTATTGTAGATACTGAAGAGTAAAAAAATGTAGTACATACATACATATATACTTGAAGCATGTTGAAGTACTTGACGTATTAAAGTTTTGGTTTTTATATAAGTATGTATTATAAGTATATTGAAGTAGTATTTCAGTCCTTTAGAAAATCAGCTTTCTTGATGTTTTGTATTCATAAATAATATGGAAGCATGAGAGAGTTCGTCGTGGGTGACAGATTGAATTTTCCCTTTGTTTGGACTTGGAAGAATACTCTCAGAAGTTCAATATAATAAAACCAGTCATATTATATATTTAGATGTAAAACTGGGTCTTTCAAGTTTTCCTTAGTGTACTTACTAATGTATTCCATACTGTTGAGAGAGTGAAAATAGAATTATGAAATGAATTTAAATGGAAAAACTTTGAGCCATTGCAATACGAGTACAATATGAGTCAATTAATTTAAAAGTATATGATTATTTTGGTATATATGTAAAACCATCAAGTTTTCAAAAATTAAATTAGCCAATGAAACGAGATTTTAATACTTCTATATGCTATTTTTAACTGTTTAAAGCATATATAACTTTAGCATTAACATTAAGTTAACACAATTATTGCGAAGTAACTAATCGGAATAAGACAAAAACTGTAGAAAAATTGAAACTTATTGAAAGGAAATCAAATATTTATATAGTCATTAACATATTTTTTAATCATTCCATTGCTTTTAATATCGATTCAAATCGTCATGTCGATTTATTATTATTATGAGGAGATATAAAACGGAATACGTGGGTTACTTTGAAGTAATACAAAGTGGTTGATGCAATGGTGAGAGTAAAGACATCGAAATGACACTGGGTAGGTCTAGCGCCGTAGACAGAAAATCTGCACCCCCCCCCCCCCGTACTTTTAACTGTCCGCTTGTTACCTTCTTGAATCGGAACCGACCAATCTGAACAGATATTTCGTTAAATTTTATTATGCCAAAAGTACGAAAACAGATATACAATTTTGCTTAGTGTCAAAAAAACCCTAAGAGTATAAAGGCCAAATAATGCTTTTATACTTTTGCTAAAAATGTACATATTATTTGCGGGAGCCCGGGTCCCCTTCGAAAGCCGGGCCCGGGTTATTTGCATACCCTTCCCCCCCCTCTTGTTGGCCCTGGGTAGGTCACATAGCTCAAATTGTACCCGAAAGAATATAGACAGGTGTAAGAAAGGCCACAAGGAGGATTAGTGGATGAAATCAGAAAAATGTGTGTAATGAGATGGATGAGAGTTGAAGCGCGTTGGAGAGATTATCGCGTGTATGTATAGATAAATGATGCTGATGATGATACATATTAATGTATGTATATAATGTAAAGAATAAAATAATAGCTAAAAAATAGTTAAAAAATATATGTATATATATATTTTGATATTGTGTGGTTGATTGTGATGCATGTAATCAGTGTCCAAACTCCGTATATTGGTAGTTTTTGGCAATTGTTTAGAATATACAGTGCGGATATGTCGTTCGGATTTGGGTCAAGAAAGTGTGCGAATATATTGGAGACCTTAATAAAAATCCGACTCGGTACTATTACTACGCTACGATTTCCTCACACCGTCTTCCTCCCAGTCGTAATTGAGTAATAGTCTCGATCTTGATTTTTATACGTGGAAACTTCCGGGAAATCGACGAGGACGTCGACGAGAACGAGAAAAACGATCCTCTCCTTTTTTGCATTAGCCGATATTTGTTCTCACACCTCGGAGATTTGCGAACGAACCCTGAATAGGGGTGGGGGATGGGGAAAAAAGAAGATGCTGTGACACGGCTTCCGGCTCGGATTCAGATCACGCTCGCGTCCTTTGTGCCGTCGCATTCGTACCGCGTGCCAGATATGAAACAAAGCGACATAACGCGCGAATAATTGCGGCTGCGTAACATTGCCACCCGTCCTCCTCTATACAGGTGACGACCGATACCGCCTCGCTCCACCCTCCCCCTGGCTCCCAATCTTTTCATTCAATCCACGAGTTCGGTGAGTGTGTGCGAAACAGTTTCGCTTCATTAAAAGTACGTTTTCGGTCGTCAGCGTACGTGACGATCGCGCGACGCATTTCTCAACCCTTAGCCCGCCAGACTGACTGGCTGAATAGTGGGGGAAATTTTTAATAAAGCCACGTGTATAAAGGTTAGAGACGATTCTCAAACTATCCGACGGCGATGCGATGGTGGGTGTGTCTCTGTATACTCCTATTCAAATAATCGGACGTGACTTTCTCGCGACTTTGGGACAAACTAAAGATTGAACTCGTGTTATAAAATACCCGCCGTATGCTGGTTTATAACTGTTATAAAGCAAATAAGCGATCGGGTTAGTTTCGTTTGGTGTTGGGTCTATTGGACGATGGGAAATTGGGGCTATTGTGGGTTTGATTAAGTTTTTTTGAGGAAATGTCGAGAATTGTGTATTTTCAAAAGTGCTTTGTGTCAGATTTTAATCGGGTTATAAATAGCTGTTTATTTAATTTTTGACTGATTGTGTCGTTGAAAATAAAATCCAAAAGGATGAATTAAATTGCATTGGCTACTTACTGATTACTACTATATATTTATTTGCATGTATTTAACCTACGATATGCATATGTATGCTGAAAAAAATGCGCATATCAAAAGTTTCAGATCGAATTCGATATTGATGAATTATTTGGAATTTAATTGTTAATACGGAATATCTGGTACTCGAGTTCTCGTTAGTATGATAGTTTGCGTGGGTGACTCTCGATGGATGGAATTTTCAGGTGCCAGATGTTCTGCGATCGATATTTTAGTGACGTGTGCGAGGTCACTTTGTGCGCAGAAATTACGCTTATCAAATGTTTGAAATTCATTTGGATATTGTTGAATTATTTGGAATCTAAACTATGTATGTTCTTGTATTATATATTATACACATCATACACAAATAAATAATTAACTAATTCTAGACAAGGTTAATGTAGACGCATTTTGAATACGTCTGTTTAAATATGTAGGGATATTTTTTTACGCTTATTTTAGATTATTAAATTAAGCTTATTTTGGAAAGGTTGAATCATATTGAACCATTATTTAAATGACTCTTTATTAAAATACTTAAAACTCAATCAAAGTCAACCGCGGTCATTTGGCGAAATAAGTTTTAATAAAATTGAATCCGTTCCCGATAATTACACTTCTAAATTAGCTCCAAATTCAATCAATAGCCGCACAACCAAACTAGAATTCAATTATGCGGATGATATTGAAAAGAAGACTTCCATTATCAATATAATTCTATTTGATTTTTTTATCTCCATTCTTCTCTCTTTGTCTTGAAAAATACCAGCGTTGCCGACATCGAACCGAAGAAAAATAGCGATTAAATGGTACGATAGAATCTTTCACGTCTGTCGCTCGCGAGACAGACTAGCTATTAAGCCTGTCCGAATTCTCCTTATCGGCGGACGCGGAGGTTATAAGGTTAAACCATCTTGAGTCCATTGAGTTAATCTATTCTGTCGGTCCTGTCCCATTATGACCCCTAAACGAGGTGACCTGCCAGATCCCTGCGGTATTGTTGTTAGACCCTACATTGACACGTCATACACGAAAACTTTTCATACAAACCCCGATAACTGTATATGTACTCATGTATATACGTACATATATGTATATTTAAGATTCGTACAATATCGGAATATTTTTTATGCGGTACGAAATGGCGCGTTATAAAGATTCGGGTTAATTAATAAGGCTCTTTGTTATCGTTTTCGAGCTCGTTGTACAAGAAACAAGAGCCGTGGTGGATAGTTTGTATAATTCGTTTAAGAGGTCCGAACACCAAACAATAGGGGGTTTCGGTTTTGTTGTTCCCGCGGGTCCCGGTGCGGTTAATTGGATTGCTCCCGTGTTTTGTCGATCTGTGTTCCAAGATAAATGCTATTTCTAGTTGTAAGAAATGAGAAAAATGGTGGCAGCGTGTTCCAATGGGTATCTATGCCAATTAAAAAGGTGCACTTATAAATTCAATGTTTCAGACTTGAACAATGGCGTTTGTAATTTTTCTTTTATATTTAACTGCTCGCTTTGAACTTAGGAACGAGAAATTCTCGTATAATGTACATAATATGTATGTGTATATATAAATGTATGCAACGGATTGTGTGAAATACGACAAAATTTAATTAAATAACTTATTTTTAGGTATTGAGTTTGGCAACTTCGGATTCATTTTTAGCACAAATAAATTAAAATTTGCTCTCAAAATAAAGTAGTGTTTTAAAAATACAATTCTATACCACGTACATGTAATATATGTACATATACGAGTATATACCACACACAATATAATAGAACAACAGTGAAACAAACAAAATTAAAAACAGCAATATTATCATTTATTTTACTCTCGATCGATTGCTATTTATGAATATGAATATGTATTTTTTATACATACATAGGTTTTTCTAAAGTGGGGTTGAAGTCACCCCCCCCCCCCTCCTCCCACCCCATTCTTTCATCAAATATTTATTTAAAAAGTATTTGAATTGCTAGCGATAATAATAGCACATACATTTATATAAAATAAAATGGTATCTTTTTACGTGATTCCATGTAAATTAATTGACATTCAGCTTTATATGTATATGAAATATGTGTTTAAAAATAGTCAGGAGATGAAAAATGATATAATAATAAGAGGATATAATTTAAAAAGTGTTTTTCTTCGATATTATTCTATATAATATTTTTGAATTTCCTTTTCTGAATGAATTGAAGGTTTTCAAATAACATGACAATAAACATTTTCTATTGGATAATTTTCCATGCTAATTAATATTTGAAACTGCCATTATTTTTTTTAATGTCACTCAATCATTGGTTGGTTACAAATAAATCTTATAATTGCGTTTATAAATCTAGCACATTATAATCTGAATTCTAACAGATTCGACGGACCCATTATCAGTAAAGATTAATATTATTTTTATCTCCGTTAACGTAAAAACAAAAAAATAGGATAAGCTCGACTACCATTCTTCAATATAACCGATTCGCTTTCATGTATTGATTTTCCAAACGACAGTCGCGTTGAATCGCTCGCTGCGTTTATAAAGCGTTTACCAATTGGACATTTCATTCGAATAATAGAGCACTTTAAAATATCACTGAACGCGCTTGGATAGATGGAAAGTGCAGCCAAAAATTAAAAGCCCCCGGAATCGGGTGCACCGCCAAAATCGTAAAATTTGCACACATTCAATTAAACGGAATGCAAGCGGTCGCTTTGATAACGTTCTATGTCTGTATGTGCTGGCAGAGGTTTCGAATTAACAGTGGAATGTTTACATCCATAGGGTTTTTTTTTTCTTGGATGGTCTCTCGAATTTTTAATCCAATATGAACGAGTAGTTGTGTATATTTTTGTATAGTATGTAGTGTGGTGTTTACACAGGTGTGGGTGGATTGTTTCGCACACGTTCCGCATTTTCGCCGTGCGACCGAATAAATTGCTCTTTAGGGACTACATTGACTACCCCTGGCAGCGAGGGGAAAATGTTCCAGTCATAGCCAAATGCTGCAGAACTAGAGCTTTCATGACAACACACGTTGCTGAAACGGACATATCGTGTACTGACTACGTATGTACGTACGGTTGAACTTACTCGCGCAATATGGTGTGAGTGTGTACTGCAACGGTGGCTCGTGTATGCCGAGATAATTTTGACAGTAGTTTTCAGTAGTTGGGAGCAAATTGTTCTGATGTACAACCCAACTTTGGCGTGTAATTTATGGTATTTATGGTGGAAAAAACAATTGCAGTTAGCGTAGTGGCGGTTGAAGTCGTTGGCTCAATCCGAAAGTTAACACTGGCGTTAAACCAGTCTCACCATTTCTATGTAGGAATTGAGTTGTTAAAATTTTGCTAGTGTCTGTACAAGTACATATGTATATTTGTAAAAAAAAAGAAATGAAATATGTATGATAAAGCAGTATAGAGTACGTAACGTTAATTTAATTGCTATATCTGTATTGGATGATGCTAAATTTTATAAAAAAAATTTCGATTAAATTAATGTGTAATTTTTTTTATTCGAAATGAGGTCAACTTAAATGGAATAAAATTTAGTAACCTTTTTTTTATTTAATCTTCCCATAATGTCATGTCATGGGAAGTATATAATTGTATATAATTAATATATTAATAATAACGTTATAAATTTATAGATTATAACTTTTGAAATAATATTCAAGTGGGTAGAATGGTTTTTGCCAATTTCATGGAACAATCGTTTCAACAATGAAATCAAATAAATTGGCAAATCCGATAGGAACGAACGACTTGGGGCGAAAACACCCAGCAATGAACGTGACATGTGGAACGACGACAAGTTCTCCTATATTTCTTCAAATATTGGATACACTGTTATCGATCACTGTCAAACAAGGATAAATTTTACCAAAAACACTCCAGGGGGTAATTTTGGGACGGTCCATGAATCTATGCAAAGCACACCACATTTTTTTGCACGTTTAAAACTATCTAAAAAAACCATGTGCCACATTCATCGCTGAGTGTTTTCACCCTTAGAGTTATAAATATCCAATTCCGGCCAGTAGCACTACAGATTATACTCGGAATAAATTCTTTTCAATCGAGGTCAATCCATGTCTTAAACCCGGGAACCTCTCGGTGGTTTGCATTAACGCAACCACCGAGCTGTGCTGCTTATAGTTAAATATTATAAAAATAATATGTTGGTTGTCCGGTACATTTCTACAACAATGGTGAGCGTAAAATTCTATCAATTGCGGGGTCATGGATTCCATCCCTGGGCCGGTGTTGTTGGCCAGACCTTGGATATATTTGATTTCAGGTCGATCGTTTCCCGCCAGGGTTTGCCAATTTATCTGATTTTATTGCTGAAACGGTTCCAAATAAATTGGTGACCTATCCTCTTTGTCAATATTATTTGAATATAATTTAAAATTTTTAATAATAATGTAAAGTACAAATTTAGCAAAGCTCGTAATTGCACCATGGTAAATATAAATTAAAAAAAATTAAATCTGTAGCATTAAACAATAAATGTATTGAATCAGTACCAGTTTAATTAGCGTTAAAAATATTTAAAAACGGTTGTATTTGAAACATTTCAATAAATTTGCTTACTGAGTAAACTTTATATACACAACGTTTAAATAAACAATAATAAAATGAAATAATTTAAATTTCTATTTTTGACAGTCTTTTGAAGCATTTTTTTGTTTACGTAATGAAGAAATTCAGTTTCATTGGTACTGAGATCACTAGGAATTTTTACATTCAATAAACGTAATACAAAGTTTTATCTGAATAATTATCGTAAAGTCGAAAATTCGCTTCCATTTGACTCGCGCTGCATACAAATAGCCGTCGTTCTTACATTTAATCCACTTATTGATTGCAACTTTCGAATCAGGGTATGAAATTTTCCAACTCCGACAATCGGAACCCATTGAAAGAAAGAGCGAGGGGATAACGGGTGTGAGCGGGCGTCATAATTTCTCGACGTTTCAATTGCAGTTTTATGAAATCCCGAGAGTTGCACGGGATCGTTACGCGCTATACAAATAACGCCAATCTCAATAAAATCCGACCTCAATCTGGCTGAAAGCTTCGCGAGTGCTGCGAATTTTTAGGGTCGCAATCCGGAATTTTTCAGCAGTGTCACCCGTTCGGCCCTCCCCTACATCCCCGGTACCTTCAATCCCTTCACGGACCCCTCCCCCCCTCCGCGTGTACAAACTGCGTGTTCTATTCTTGTGGCTTTTATGGTGATATCACCGGGAGCCAGTTTCATTACGGCACTCGTCGTTTGTCCGCAAGAGTTCAGGTGCTTGGCCACGCCGTAAACTCGAGCATTGTCAAAGAAGGGGTTGAGCTCTTGTTTTTATTGCTACGCGAATTTAGCCCCCTTAACCCACCCCTCCGGCTTCCGGCAGCTCACGCGCCCTTTACGAGCCAATTCGCAAGGCTTTAGTTACGTTTGTAACGTTCATCTCCGTTGCTACTGCAGTCGGCGCTCGAGGACCTGTATTATCGTCTAGTGCTACATTTTTTTTTTCGTTAAGACTTTTTGAAAAACGATTTGGGCGTAATCGTTACACCTGTAATAAAAAGAATTTTATGGGCCATTTTATCGGGCACGATTGAGAGAGAAAAAAATTAGCGAAAATTGGCCATTTTCATTGTTTTGAAAAATTTTACGCGAATATTCGGCTCATCCGGGCGTGGGAGCCGGCAGTAAATCTGACGGTCGTTTTTATTTTATTTCGCTCCCATATTCGGTGCAAGGATCAATTTAAATATAATATATGTATATCGCCGTATTTGTAGGTATGTAAGTGTATGGCTGTATCCTCAGGTGAATGAAAATGGGCTTAAATCAAATATTTCACTACCGTAATTGAACCAGAACTGAAGAAATATTTTGCCTACTTAATATTGACATAGAACTAACTACACGTGTAATATTCGTGCGTTCATGTGTACATTTTACCGCTAACTGTGAGATGAAAATACGCTGCCTTTCAAATTGTTGATAATTCAATATCATGTATATTTCGTATGGTAATAATATTTCGGTAAATATGGAGAAATCAATGCTTTGTTAGAAGTTTGAATAAATTAGTCCGCCATATTGCATGAAATTTATGATAAAAATATACAGACATCCCGAGTAATAAATTAAACCAGGCATCGGCAACCTATGACTCGCGGGTCACCGAGTGACTCATTTTACAATTTCAAGTGACCCATTTGAATTAAACAGTTAAGAGGGCTGTACACCCGAAACCTTAATTTTGTTACCGTTCCTTTCTTCGATATATATATTGAGTGTATGTACATATATATTGAGCGAATGCGACAATATATATCAATATATATATTGAGTAAATGCGACAGTTGCGCTTCGACCAGATAAAACGTATTTTAAATTGACAAAATCGAGGTTTCGTATTCTACTATTGTCTCCTCCAAAACTGGACCAATTTTTAAAAAAAATTCATAATCGGTATGAGAAAGATACTTTCTGTGCATCTATCGGATTTTTTTTAAAATCGACCGTTAAATAAGCACGGTGGACTCGTTTCGTGGGTGTAAAAAAGAGGCGATTTTATAGATGTTTGGCGGCTCCTAGCTCCTATAAAAAATAATTAATCAAAAAAATAAAACGATAGATGCACCCCAATGGTGGATATCCATAGCATATTAAAAAATAATTTCTCTAGTGCCATAATTGAGGAAGGGAGAAGTATAGTACGTTTGTATGGACAAGGCGCTGCTGTCCAGCCCTCTTAATACTTGACTTGTCTGGCACCAATGTAGCGTGGGCCTGTAGAGGGGCTACCGAGATCGGAGTGAAATAAGCAGAGTAGTGGTGGAGGTAGTTTATTGTTCTTAATCCGTCAGCCTGCCAGCTCCAAATGAAACACGGATCAAAACCGCCGAATATTTATACCCGTTGGGTAATCTTCGCGAGGAAAGATCAGTGATCGATCGCTTGCGAGACTTTATTGGTTGTTGGATACGGCTCGTTTATACCCTGAGGCATTTTTGGCGCGAACGCGAGATCAGGTGATCAGCACTAGTAAACCAGTGGACGAGCACCAATCACTTAATCTCTTTGTTACATTATTATTCACTAAAGTACCGTTTTAAAATGAAAGTATCCAATCACCTGAAACCACTTCTTAATAATCACATATTGGTTGATTTTGGCCCGCAGCCGAAAAAGATTATTGCAATGATGTTCATAAACTAAACGAAGGGTGCCGAACCATAACATTGTAAGTGCCTTATATTCGGGATGTACTGTGTATGTATCGGCTTTTACTTGCACCTTTAAAAATAATTTTAAATGCCACCTCCTAGCGGTAGAAATTTAAAGTAGCAAGGCATAAAATTGTAAGTGTCTTATTAGTTGCACTTTTGCTTGTACTGTCGGCTTAATTTTCAGGATGAATATTGATAATGATATGATTAGCGCCAAAAAGTTAATGATATCTTCAGCCACCATGATCTGGGTAGATCTGAGAGTTGATAGTGACGACGCTATTTAGTAAGTTGTCCACTTATGATTATGAAAATGATACATAAAACGTTTTGTTCTTTTTGTTTTTTTTTTCTTATATCTAAGATGTATTGATTGCTTGTTGAATGATTATAATACCTCGCAGAAGAATTATAGTTTTTTAAAAAATGTTGCAAGAATGAATTTATGCATTATTTATTTATTTAAATAGTTTTTAGTCTCCCCTGTAAACTTTATTTTCTGGCGCTTGAAACGTTATGGTTTGGCGCCCCTCAAATATGCAAAATCAATGGATTAAATATTTATTTTTGACATTTAATAATTAGGTATGCGATTTGATATCGAAGGAATTGATTTCATTCTGGTATTAAAATTTCATTATATTATAAACAAAAATAAATTTTATGCTTGTTAGCAACCGCTCAACAATTTTTTAAGTCGTCTATATTTAGTATTCGACTGAAGGAATTTTTCCGTTAGTTTATTTTGGGCGACATGATTTATATTCATTTGAAGTGTGCGAAACGGGTCGATTTGGCGCGTTTCAATTTCGAGCTTATTAAAATGAAAGTCGCTGCGGAAAAACTCGACGCGCCGTTTTCCGAAACTTGTTATCCTTTTTTTCTTTTTTTTTTAGGACGATCATGAATATAAATGGGACCGAGGATAGAGGGGAGGGAGGGGGGGGGTGGGCCATTCATGATTAGTGCGCAGATGAATTCCTTATACGACTGTTGAAAAATTGGTGTGCCGCATGCGCTCATCCTTCGCCCTCTTTCATCTTTTTGACCCGAATTACAGCGAGATCATCCATTACGTTGTAATGAAACACATAACATCGTCTCAACCACATATTTTTCTCCAAATTTTTGCCGTGTGTGGGTGTGTGCAGGTCGTCAGGAAAACAGCATTTCCCGCGAATGAAAAATTTCCGCCGGATTTGGATGACGGAGAGTTTGTGCGGGGTGTGGAGGTGGTTTTGCAAATTTGGGATGCATATTAAATCGTTTTGCAAGCGTGTAACTTGAGCTCGACTTTGTGCAAATTAATAATAATAATTCGCGCGAAATTAGAATATTAATATTCCACATTAACGCCGAACAATGGAAATTAACCGTTTCGCTCTGTCGCATTAGGCGACGCGCCGATTAGCGAGCTTTGTTTAAAAATTTAAATTATGCCTACGAATCCTTTCTACTGTTTATGTCTAACGATGTAATATTTTAACATCAAATTATTAAGAATTAATTCCAAAGTGTTCGTGTGTCAAAATATTTCAATTGATCCTAGATTGTGTTGTGTAAAATATTGCAATTTTATACTTCGAAATATTGATTTCATAATGGATATTCATATTATTGAATATACATATGTACGTATAAGTAATATTTAATTTTAGTGAATGCAAAAATGAACATATTTTAAATATTTTAATATTGAAAACGAAATTTACATATTTTAATTTAAATGAAAATGAAAAAAATGAAGAAAAAAATATATATATTGGTTCCCCATACTGGTCCGTTGATGAACATCCGTCACAAATATACATACATACAAATTTATCTACAGTCGGTTTTTATATATATTATAGCTTTACATCAAAAATTTTTATCTAAATTGATTATTTTAAGTTCATATTTAGATCTTAATTAGTCTTCTTTGAACGTTTGAAATAGCGAGATTTCATATACATAGTATATTATGTATTATATACACAATAATTTTTTTACGAACATAAAAAATATCTACGTGTCTTTAATGAAGTGAATCTTCACCATTCTTCTCATTTACTCAGATTTTATTTTTACATACATACATTCATACATCATATATACAATTAAAGGAATTACCCCAAGGCGACACATATGTTTAGACCAATTTTTGTACATAAATACTAAAAATGTTTCAAACATTATTCAAAATTGATATAAAAAGCAGATTTGTGAGAAATATTTCATGTAGGTAGCTTTTTTATAAGATTCAACAAATTTGCTTATGATTCGAATTAACGAAAAACTAAGGAGGAGAATACCGAATTTCTGGATCCGTCAAAATCGGAAAATACTAACAGGAGACAGTCCATCTGTTTTTTTAATAACCACAACACCTCACCAGCACCGTATTAGGCCGGTACGTGAATATACAAAATATGTATCTACTGGTATGCAATAATAGCTCTACCAGTGCACTACGCTGTGGCTACATGTAACGCAACGAGCTTGAATTCGACACACAAGCATGCTTTAAACTGCGATATAGACAGAGAGTTTCGCTGTATAGCCTACGGTTATATGATATTAACACTTATATTTAACTAAAAATACACTAAATATTTATATCGAACATTGTGCACAACCCTGTCGTAAGTCAAAATGGTTGAATATGAGTGTCGCACCGAACATTTAACGGTCGTTGATTATTTTCCGTTCGCGTGTTAAACTCAGAGTGAATTCGTTTTAAACGAAACTCAACTTAACGGCTTACAATTTCCGAAATTTTCGCCGGCCAAAGGGATGTAACATTTCGTTCCGCGAACTTTTTAACACCTCGCGAATGTAACGAACGACCGTTCAAGTTGGATGCCATAATCGCCACGAGCCCGAGAAGAAGGCAGCCGCGCTCAATTTATCATAAGGTATAGAATTTAAGGCTGGCAACACAGCGAGCGGTATAATTTAATATGTATGTGTATAATAAAAGCACTTGTAAAACGTCCATATTCTGTCCCTTAAAGCTTTATTACTCGAGTGAAATGGGGATGACATTGTTACGCAGCGTGTGCTCACTACTTGCGCTAGCCGTGTACATATGTATATATACATACATAGCTATACATATGTATGCACGTTCACGGTACGTTGGCCGTCGTGTGTCAAAATGTATATTTTAGAACGGTTATGTTTTAATTACACTTTCAGGTACGTGCATTCGATATGAGCGTTCCTGACTTTATGTCAGCTATTTATTTTTAACGTGGCATTACTTTGCTCCTCCACCCCCCCCCCCCCCCCCATCCGAAGCATTTCAATTCGACTGCCTGTCGGCTTTACGTGGTGCTTTTATCTGAACTGTAGATAAAAGTCGTCGTGTGTGTACTTCTGAAAAAGGGTTCAATTCATGTGCATGATATTTTGACGATTCATATTATATTTGTTTGTTTTAACATGTGTGAAAACATTCATGGAGTTGCAGTGGTTTTTTACTAACCTCTTCTTAGTTCAGAATCGATTTTGTCGTCTGACGAAGTTTGGGTTCTTATTTACGGATGTGGATCTTTAACCCCGTTTTAGACCTTATATGTATAAAGGCGGTCTCCGTGACGAGACAGAATGTTAAATTACAGAAAACGCAAATATCGGAAGGCAAAGATCGAAAATCGAAAGATCTTAAGTCGAAAGATCAAAAAAAAAAGGTGCATGGTAAATGGTACATACTCATTTAATTTGCGCGAGCAGGATACAACAGGAACAAGAGGAACAGGCTTTTCCTCCCGTATTAATGTTCTCTGAGAAGCATGTTCCTCTTGTTCCTGTTGTATCCTGCTCGCGCAAATTAAGTGAGTATGTACGTGAGTATGTACCGTTTACCATGCACCATTTTGTTTTGATCTTTCGACTTAAGATCTTTCCATTTTCGATCTTTGCCTTCCGATATTTGTGTTTTCTGTCATTTAACATTCTGTCTCGTCACGTAGACCCGTATAAAGGATAAGAAAACAAATTTCGCTTGTGTGTTTACATTACACACCACACAAGTAAAGCTTCCTTATGCAAAATCTAACTATTGCGCTCACACCAGGTGTAAAATAGGCTAGGTTTGAGAGGTAATTCTCAAGAAAGGTAGGTAAGGGGTGAGGCGATCATCCTATCATCATACTTTTATCATTCTACATTGGTTTCATGTAATGTTTCGGCGTTGCAACTCTTCTTAAGGTTTTTTTAAGTTTCACTTAAAAAAAACAAATTAGTTGAACGTGAAACAATGGAGTAAAATTTATAAGTAAAATAATTTTGTGAATCGATTTCGAATGAAAGTAAAATAATTCCGGTAAATTTTACATATATACGTGTGTATGTAGATCATCATCATCGTCATTGACAACCGATCACCATTCACTGCTAGATGAAAGCCTCTCCAACACGCTTTGATTCGTCTTTTTCCATTCTTCAATTCCAGCACTTTTCTAGCCGCGTGACCGTCCAATTTATTATATTTATTTATGCAGATATACACTCATTTTTATTTTACATGAAATCTATAGTCAAACATTGTACAATATGTATGTATTGTTTAAGGCCAATTATAAAGATTGATTAACAATCATAGACATCTATGGACACATTTTTGCAGCACTTATCAACATATTTTGGGGTGCTATAAACTCAAAAACTGTGAGAAATAGGACAGGATCGCCAATTTTTTGAAATCTTTTTCAATGAAATCAGATAAATTGCCAAGCCTTGCAAAGGAAACAATCAACCTTAAAGTTGAATATTCCATGTCATTTGTCCTTATCGACGCTTATTTTTAGTCCCACTTTCCTACTTTTACATATATATTTTACATTGATTAATAACTCATATCCTTTTTTAAGTTACTATTATTTATGCAGTACTGTATGGTTTTGGTACGGAAATATATTCCAACTTCAAATATGTAGTGATCGTGATCGATTATCTCAGTGATCGATCGGAATTTTAGACCCGACATAATTTCAAATAAATGTAAAGTAAGGATATTTTGAAGATGTTTAAAATTGATGGATGCCAAAGCGTAGAACATACACTCTAAATATTATTTATAGCACAATTGCGAAAAATTTTAACATTGGTTTGAGATAAGAGGCTTTTGCGCGTATATGAAATTCTTCACGAGCTAGTTCACTTCGCGGAGAAAAAGCCTAAAGTCTAAATTATAGTCGACAAATAGCCCCACTTACCGTAAATTTCAATTGCCTTGGATGCGGGCTAGAAACATTCGCAAGATATCGTTATCATCTTCATCCGATTTATGTGCACGGCTTTCTGCACATGCATTTCGATTTAAGCCTATGTGGTGACGGCGTGTGAGCTTTACGCCGCAAATAAATCGGAAGTGAACGTTATAATATTTATAATCGTAAGTTACGACTTGATAGGTGAAATTTTACAGTGGGTAATTTCGTTACCCGAATATAAGTCTATTGTAAATTTCGATAAAATAATATGACAAAAGCTTCATTATGTATGGGGCTGTGGGGTGGGTTTTATTACGCAATAAACCGGTGTGACATCGGTGGTTGTGGTATATATTGAAGTGAATGCTCTCGTGTGCAGGCTGACTTTTTATAGGTTTATTATTCAATTAGGTTATTAAAAAAAGTTTCGAAAGTGTCGAAAGTTGGGGAAAACGGAGGAAAATTTTATAGGTAGCAACATTATTTCACCGCATAAAAGTGTTTTGATAACGCAACATTATGGCGGGAATCTAAATTGATTTATGTGTGCGAGCGTGCAATTAATTTTTTATGCCGATAAATTAATTTTTGGGGACAATTTTTTATGAATTATGTAACAGAAAACCTTCAAATTGTGCGTAGTATTTTTATAATAGTATTTTTTAATTATTGTTATTTTAATTAAATCGTTAAATGTCCTGAAGTACATATTTGGTATAAACATTGAATAATTTTAAGCCTTGAGAATTAAGTAGGTGAATCATGTATTATTTGAATCTTTTAAATAAAGAGTATTCGAATAAATCGGGTATGAATAAAGACACTTTACATATAAATCAAACAATCGAAAGGTTTTTCCATTTGAATGATTAAATTATATCAAAATTGTAAGCACGCAGAGTAATTGCATTTTTTTAGAGACAATGATGAATTTATTTAAATATTCAAATTGAGTTTTTCCAATAAATCTTTGTTAGAAAACTACATATTTATGAAAATATTGACCCTCTGCCTGTTTAACAGATATCGCCAGGCAACCAGACAGTCGGATTTGTTTGATGAGCATATTTATGATATATTGAATCCATTAGTCCAATCAAATGCCATTTCAGTATATGTAGTGGAATTACTTCGTCATGCGTCAACTCTTCAACTATGTATATTAACTATAACTATTATATAGACGGCCTCGATAAAGCTTAAAATCTTATCATTATTAGTAATTAAAATCCTTTCCTATGTGGTAAAATTATTCCGAAATGTTATATTCTAATTCCCCAAAACATAATACTATAATAATTATATGCTCGTTCATGTATGAATGCTTGATATTTAATAGTGAAGTTCACAAAGCATTTTATTTGTACTTAACCAATCTGATGTTGTAAAATTTTATGTATAAAGTCTTTACGTACAAGTTTGTACACGCCTAATTGACCCATAAGCTATAATCATACAAGTTTCATATCAAAATAAACATCGTCGATTCGCGTGCCGCCATTTAGAGCAATAATCAAGACTCGCTCGCGACTATAATGCGCCCTTTGCAAGTTTATAACTTTTTTTTTCTTTCGGCAGAAAATTTCCGAATATACAAATACGAAACCGCCATGCCATGTTCGTATTACGAGCTTTTTGAAGAAGTCTCATTGAAATCACGAGGCGTGTAAGCGGTCGCCGCCTTAATTTATGATTTATCACCCGGCCATCCATTATGTAGAGATGGGGTGGGTGGGTGGTGGCTTGTTGCTCACTTATCTCGTCCGACTTCCTGACCGCTAAATTTAAACTCACTTACAAGTGCTCGAGTCGAGCCGACCGAAAAGGAACTTCGACCCCTGAAAAATCTGTTAATGAAATGATAAATTGGCCAAGGACGTCCGACGATGACGTGAGACCGTTTTAATTTAAAAGCATGAAATTCGTGCTGTCAGTTTCACGAGTCAGGATAAGTTTCATCTGGAATTAAATGTATAAATAATTGTTTTTTGTATTTTGATCCATTCGCGATATAAAAAACCGTGTCTAAAAATATTTTTTATACACGGTTAATACCATAGATATGTACATTTATTTTATATAAATGTACATATCTATGGTATATTTATATAAAATATACCATAGATATGTAGATTTGTATTTACATGACTTGTATGTGGAAATCTCGTTTGAATGAAATACCCGCTTCCTTAAACAACATAAAAAAATGTGCCAAACACTAAAAAATGTTATTTTATAAAAATATTCACGAAATCCTTTTAGGATCATCAAATTAATGTTTGTATTAAATTTTCCTGAATTTTTATGTTATGAAAAGATATCCTATGAAAAATTATCTTTCACATTTCTTTGAAAAGCTTATGTGATTTAACGAAAATTCAAAACCTCTAAACATATCTATGGTATATTTTAATAAATTTAAATTTACATACACACCCTTGAGCATTATAGGGACATCTATTGATATTTTTTCGCAATCCACCGAATCTCGAGGTGTTGAAAAATTCAAAATTTTCAATACATCTATGGACAAATTTTCAGCATAAATCAGCGAATTCGAGATGCTGTGAACTAGAAATTTTGCGAGAAATAGGACAGGGTTGCCAATTTGTTGGATTCGTTAAAATTGGCATTAAATCAGATAAATTGACAATTTCCGATAGGAAACAATCGACCTTGGAATCACATATCCAAGATCTGGAAAGCGCAGCACAGCCAAGGATTGCATACACAAATACTAAGCTAAATAAATAGCTACATACATATATACTACATGTCCATATTTAACATTTGATGAAAAATTTTGATTGAACCCTTCGTGACCTCGACTTCCTTCGAGTTCTTCAAATTCTTCAAATACTTCGAAGCGTCCTTCAAATACAAAAGCAGTCGTAAATAAAAGTTAAATTTCTGAATTTGTGTTCAACAAGTGTATTCATTTTATTTCTATAAATATTCATCATTAACTAGATTATTATGAAGATTTTTTTTTGTAAATTTGAAACTGTGCAAAACTTTGGCGGAGAATTAATTTCGACAATTGTTACAGCGTCAAAATTTCTCTGAACCTTTTAAAATTCATAAGGTCTTATTCATTCGTCCTCCGTCACTTAATTATTAAATAAATAAAACAAGAACGTTGAGCAATCGAAAGTGCGTAAAATCTGCTCGAACAGCCAGGCGTTGATTTAAAAAGACCTGTTGACGAACTTCCCGAACGGCGAGGCGTATTTTGTTGGCAAAATTTTCGATACTTTTAATCAAACTTCCTTTGTCAGCGCAAACACTCAGTCTCGGGCTTTCGCTGCTTTTATCGTGGTTACCAAGTATTTTCAAAGTATTCTGAACTGGGTCCTTGCTTTGCCAAAACAATGAACGAAGCACGTCCAGCTTTTCCCAGGTAAGCGCGCCGCAGTCTCGAATCCTTTGTGCCCTCAATATTACTTGTACAATAATATTACTTGTATTGAAAAGAAATTTCATCAAAGAAACAATGAAAAACGTTCAAATAAATAATAAAGAGGGTCGGCCGTACTCTCTCGCCAAACATAAAACACACGTGGAGAGACTTTGGCCCGTTCGCATGTTTATTGTTTGTCCGTTCTAGAAAAGCCCTTAATTGTATTAAGCGTCAGCTTTTGATTAATTCGCATCATTACGCGCCTGAATATTCCGGCGCTTTGTCTTTATAATCTGGGCATCTCTTTGCAAACACGCCCCTACCCATCCTCCATCGGAAATCCTTTCCCAGTTTCGCGCTGTTTTTCGTTCTAATTAAAAATTTTAAGATCACTCTGAGATTTTCGCGTGAATAAGGGAGGACGGAAAACACTCAGACTTCTCTCACACCAAGGCACAAAACATAGGGCATGGAAAAAATAGAACGTGAAGTTTCCATTAACCTGGATGAAGGGAGGAAATGGAGGGAGGTAATGTTTTATATCCCGTCTGAAGGGAGGGAGAAAGTGCGAGGGGAGTAAACTCGACGTTAACGAAACGTTTGCGATTAATAAAAACAAGAGTTTATTGCGGAGACTCCATTGTGGGTATACAAATCAACTCCTTGCCGAATTAAATGCGACGTAATATTTATATTATATTTAATTTTCACTCTTGGCGGCCACCCTTGATGTTGAAAATGTAAAAAAAGAAAAAACGGCGACGAAAAACAATACGATAAAAGCTTTCTTTTGCGCAACTGAAACTCTCGATTTGATTACTCAAAACAAGCGAAGGGTGTGGGGTTTCGTAAAAAAAAATAATTAAACCAGACTATTTTTACACGCTACCTTTTGATAAATGAGACGGTAAAAACTTCCAAAGGTTTTATTTTTTGATCACTTATTAGCACGCCTTTTGTAAACGATGAAAACAAAGCTAAATAATTCTAGATGAAATTTTTTGCATACGCCGGTATAAACAGTTAACTTTATTTCTGTTTAAATTCCATTGAAATTATTTCTGTTCTGTAATTTCAATATTAAATCGTTTTATACTTGGTTATTTAAATTAATGTTCATTGAAAATTATTATTTAAAAAAATGTAATTACTTTTTGCCCTGTTTTCTTGCCTCTATAATGAATTTTTTCAGTTTTATCGGGCTCTTTTATTCTCTAATTAGCAAAAATGTTTTTATAATTTTTATTATAACATATGTATAAAGCCGTAAGAAATTACACCACTTAAAATATTGCTGCTTACAAACTTACACCTGTTGCGGAAGCAACCTCCAAGTTTGTTTCCAAGAAAAGTGATCTGTTTTTTTATTATTAATTACATGACAAATTTTATCAATTAATTATACGTAAAAGAAGAGCATATGATATAATATTACGTAAATGATATTGATATAATATTACGTAAATATTGAGTACGTAATCAACAGAATTCATAGAAATTAAATCATCCCGAAAATATACTTTTTATATTTGACTCGTATGAAATATTTTCTTAAAAAAAACCGTAAGAGACAATAATATTTAGAAAAATCTTTAATTGTAAGATAGGTAAAAGTGTGTAGACGTCTTTTCTATGTATGTATGTATGTATGTCTACGGGGACAAATTTCCATTATTATTTCAAGTGTGTCGTAGTTCGACCCTGTTTCCCCTGCATTCCCATACGTTCCATTAGGCGTGTTGACTCGACGAAAAGCAATTTCTTTTAATATCGTGAGATTTTTTCCGTCGATTCGGGTCGAAATTCGTCGGGGAAATGTAGATGTCGGACTAACGACGTTCAGGGATAATCCAACGACCTTCGTTTATCAAGAAAATCGCCGGGCCATTAGGCTCCCCGCAGGTTCTGCTAGCCTCATTTGTTACCCCTGAAAACCATGTTGCCATGGGGCAACGCGACGTCACACTATACCCCATGGCTAACCCCCATCGTGGACCACACGGCTGGCTAATGATGCACACATTTGTTTTTTGAACCGAAACCGAACGACCGGCCAAATCGCGATTTGATGTCCCTCATATCCGACAAAAAATCCAATAAAAACCGTCACGAGCGAACCGCGCCCCTCTTCGAACTCTTTTATATGGAGTATGTGTGTGCGCTGTTTTTTTGGATATTTCGAAGGGCCTATAAAAAGTGTATTACATTATATACCTATTTGTGCAGAATTCAAAGAATATCCATTGATTGAAGCACTTAAATACGATGCTTTATATGTATTTCCTTGACGCGAAAAAAATGTATTCTCTCTATCCGCGGAATTTCTTTTTTGTACACCCGTTTAGGCTTCAAAGCCACGTATATAAATTTAAAAAATGGAAGTAAGCTTAGTTTCAAGCGACTTTTTTACATGTAGAATACATGTAAAAAAGAATAGAATAGAAGAATACGTACATGTGTAAATTTCGCAATTTTTTCTGAAAAACAATTTCTCATGCGAAATAAATCACACATTTTATCACACAAAAATATTTGATGAAAAATAATTTATTCGATAAAAAATAATTTAGATTTAGTATTTGCATATCGTCGTTACAATGGGAAAAAGCTTTGTTTTGTGAAAATGTCTTTTTTCGAAAATCAAGATGTTTTAATCTCTCTATTTTGTGACCTAAGTCATTATTTATTTTTTGACTAAACAAATTTAAAAAAATCCAAATTCAAAACATCCAATTTTTGACTTAACGTTTTCTACCAGTATGTATACCGACGATATACATATATGTACAACATATGTAGATATAAGAGGGTTTAAAAAAAATGTTAAAACGCTGTAGCTTAATTTTTACGTTGGGATTCAATACAATTTTTACTATCAATTTTGTCGACGTTTCAGATCACTATTAGTTTGGGGGTAACCCAATATTGATTTTTTTACAGGAATTATCAATAAATATTTTTATTTCATGCGTACTTGGATGTTTTGAATTAGCAAAAAAATAATAATAATATTTTTTTTTGTATTCCGGAAATTTCTTCCTGTTAGCTAATTGAAATTAAATCATTTTTATTAATACTACATACATAAATTTGTCATACAATGTGTACGTATTTTATGCCGGGCCTTCATTGAAGTAAAAACATTTTTTTTTATTATTTTACTGAAAAATAGAGTAGGCTTTTCATTATTTTTCTATTGAAAACAAGCACTATGTAAAACATACATTTTCAAATCAAAATTAAATAAACATCAAATAGTTTCGTATATATGTACATGTGATTCATTCGCCATATATGTATGTATGTTCGTATATGCCATTTATATTCATCGTATCATTAGTTTGGAGAAAGTAAACCAAAACCATAACAATACTTTATCGTACATTTGATTTTTCCATTTTTATTTATTTCTCCCGCATCAAAGAAAAGCGCAGCATATGTGCCGTTTGTATTTTCAAACGATTCAGTCCCTTCAATCAGCGATCACTTGTATGTAGTATCGAATTCTCCGAACCGGATGTGACAAACACGAGTCCAGACACTGGACCGCAATGCAGTGTGTGTTGCACTTTTCCTGCTGCATCATCACGGTGGACGAACGTTTCAGAATGACAGTAGCGCCCCCGCAAATTAGTGGCATTGTGTCATATAGGGCAGAGAATCTCAATCTTTTTTTCCTCCAACTAAATACATACATGCATACGTCCATACGAAACAAAATTCACAAAATCCTTATCCAATTTTAACATTCCTATATTTAAAATCTGCTTTAGCGGTAGACAAAAGATAGCAAATTTATCTGATTTCATTGAAACGGTTCCAACAAATTGGCAGCCGCGTCAGAACTGTTTCGCAAATATTTGAGTTATTCAGCATCTCGATTTTCGCTGGTGTTAATCGTTTGACCATAGATGTCGTGTTTAGTAAATGGGTGTATACCTGCTTAAATAATTCCTAATCTGTATTGCACACTCGTCGCGCTGTAACAATCTGTTGGACGAGTGCAAGAGTGCAAGATTTATTGAATAAATAAAATAATATAAAAAATAAAGAGTGAAAAAGAAATAGTTATAGGCGTTTAAACAATTAAAATCTGACAAAGCTAGATGACGGCGAAAAGGGATATTCACCAAGAAAATGCCGAAGCGATCGCAGTAGGCGAACAATTGCGACTGAAAATTTTGGTCGATTAACGTCAGTCACATCTTTGTGGGAGAATTTTCAAACGCGTCTAATACGATATTTTTTCATCATCGTAATGGCAGATGATACCTTTACTTATATTCATGACCAAAATGATCAATATGGCAAAGTATGAAAACGATCGGATAAGAGGCAATTTTTTTTCTTAATAGTAATCGTAAGTGAAACATAAAAGAGGAATGTAAAAACAACAATAATAACCAGTTCATAGTATTGCTTAAAAGTTATGTAGCAAGATAGTAGTTTTTTATGCGTCAAATTTTGGTATGTAAATACATATGTATAATACACATTATACATATGTATATTTGATTGTCTAGTCAAATTTATTTTTCGTCATACCTTACAGCTTTAGGTAGTAGGTCGGTTGAGAATGGCTGATGTACGGGATGGGGGTTTAGGTGTACTGCAACACGTGCTGCACATTCGGTGCATGTGCATCCCATACACCCTTACGTTGTACATACAGATTAATCGCGCGAGAACGACGCGTGCGGTTCACTAACTATGAAAACTGTCGCCCGCAGTAAGACTCCATAAATTCAGAAATAAATACCCATACTTGAGATAAATTGTTTACATCCTATGTTTTATTGTACGTGTATGAAAAAATATTATTTTTTAATTATTCTCAAAAATTTTGACTGATTTTGTGAACATACGAAAGTTGGATAAACAGCATTTCTTAATATTAAAATTACTAAGCAAATAATTAATATTCTCGTAATGTCTTTCCGTATATTTTTATTGCCAAAAAACGATGCTTTATTTTTGAGTAAATATGGGTATATTATCATCATCTTCAGCCATTCGCCATCCACTGCTGGATGAAGTCCTGTTTTGCGCAACTCTAATACATCTGACTCCACACATTTCCCTAATTTCGTCTACCCATCTTCCCTGTGGTCTTCTTTTTATTCTTTTGCATTCTCTTGGGTACCATTCAAGCACTTCGTTTGTCCACCTTTCGTCCCGCCCATTCCATGTCCACGTGGCCCGCCCATTTTCATTTCAATCTCTTTACTCTATCCACTATATCAACAACCCTTATCATACTTCTCACCCACGTTTTCCGTTTCCTGTATTTCCTCGTTATGCCAAGCATACAACGTTCCATACTTAATTGGCATTTTTGTAGCAACTTCAATGTCCAAGTTTCACATCCATACGTTTTCACTGGAAAAACACATTGATCAAAGATCTTTTTCTTCAGGCAAAGTGGCATTTTTGATTTAAAAACCGCATTCATTCATCCAAATGCACTCCATCTTAATTTAATACGTCTCTTTATTACCGGACATGTCAATTATTTGACTTCTACTGGTATATCGTACAATGAAATGCTATCATGCATTGAGCTATTGAGCATTAGTTTGGTAAAATATGAGTATAATATAAAAATGTACGGCTACTTAATATTTCATAATGGTTTTCGTAACTTTTTGTTAAATACCAAACCTGGCATATTTTCTATGCCTCCAATTATTTTAACATGTAATACTCTGTGATTAAAATACATGTATAAAATGAAATGTCATCATTTACAGCCATTCGCCATCCTCTTCTGGATGAAGGCTTCCCCAACACGCTTCAATTCGTCTCCGTTTAGGGCAACTCTCATCGATCTCCCCCTTGGCATTCTTTTGGGTACCATTCTACCACTTCTGTCGTCCGTTCTTCATGCTACGTGACCTACAAATTCCCAATTCAATCATTTATTCTCACCATTATTGGATAGCAATCTTGAATTTTGAGTTTTCTTTGTGAATTAAGCGATGAAATAATACAAGATTAGATAAATTGAATTTATTTAAAAGCGTAATGAATCCATTTACATTGTTCTCCATTAACGGATATATGTCTATCTGTATACAGACAACTTTTATTTTACACTGAAAAAAAAACATGTTATAAGAGAGAAAATCACACCCTAGTGTTTAGTAAAAGAACGATAAAATCTGTTTTCGCTTGATATTAATTTTCCATCTTCTTCACTTTATATTTTATATAAATAAAACCTTTTCGAAAAGATAAATTGTTAACATTTTTATTTTATAAAATATAGTCTAAAAAATGTCAATAAAAACATATTACATTAATTTGAATCAATTTATAAGCGACGGAAAATTTATAGAAATTTTTGCTTCGAGAAACATCTAATTGCGTCATTAACTTTTCTGCCTTGTGTTCATTTACATATTAAGTCGAAATTCAATACGCAAAACAAGCTTACATAATAACGAAAGCGTGTTTATACTTAAGACGTATAAACATATCGTAAACAAAAAGCACAACACAGGCCCTTTGATTGATCGGTACACGCATAGCAATGCAGCTCATTACTTACTTAAAAGCCCTTAAATGGGGCACGCGTTATTAATAGCTCTGTCGAGAGCCCTGAAGTAACCCTAAAATTGACGCCGAAGAGCACTTATATATAGAAAATATACCATAATTATTGTTTTTACTTCTTAAGTGGCGCCCTACTCTACGTATTACACCATATATGTATGTATGTACATACATACATATCTGCCTACATATCTTATGCGTGTATTATATATAGCAGCTTCTTCGGCATATGTATGTACATACATACAAGTACACCATTTAATGTAATATTTATGAGGGTTAAGAGATTTATTACAAAAGTTAAAATTTAATTCATGCGATTAAGCGAGTCTTAAATGTCTTTGAAGTCGTGTAAAAGCGACGCGTTCGAAAATCACTCTCCTTCTATATGTACATACATATGTACCTATGTATATATGTAGGGATATAGATATTTCTTTCTCAGTGGGCGTCGTAAAGCTTTCAGTATAATGTGTGTCGTTTTACACACGTTAGCGGTCATTTTTTTAAGGAGAGGGGATGTGTTATAAAAAATTAAAAAGCTCGAAAGCTCGACTTTCGGTCCATGAGAGAGCTTAATGGCGCCGAACGACAAAGTGAGTCAAAAGCGTCTCACTGCCGGCAGCGCGAGATAAGGGTGGGCGGGATGCCGGAGAAAGCTCAAAAATAACAAAAACCGGAAGCTGGAAAAGAAAGCCACCGTTTTCGGGCAACGCTGGGGAATTTGGGTTCTTGCCAAAAAAGCTGCGCGTGTGTGCAGCGAGAGACGGAAGCTTCAATCGATCATAGTTCGAACTTTTCTCGATCAGCCACCATCGGTCTAGTTGCACGTGCGTGCCGGGAAATTGAGAGAATTCTCAGGAAGGGTGGGAAATTCCACGAGAGGAAAACTAACGTCGGTGAAACAAAACCCGAAAGTGAGGCCCTGAAACTGGAAAGAACTCGGAGGAAACAGTTAATAAAATTTGACGGTTACTCCATATGTACACATATGTACCTACTCGATAAAAACTTTAACACAACGTTAAATAAAATAGAATATCTTTTAATTTTGAAAGTATGTATTAAATAATGATTGCACAAAACAAAGTGAAAGGTAATTTTGAAAATTCCGTCACCAAAAATGAAAAACCTGAAATTTTTTGTTTGACTTGACTGCGAAATGAAACTCACATTTAATCATATCGAATACATATATTACATACAAAAAAAATTAACGGAGTGGAGACTGTTAAATTTGACACATTTAATTCGAATATGACAATCACTTTTGTTGTTTTTTTCTCATTTATGAGATATGAGCGTTAAAAAAATGCGCAATTTTTACAGATTTTTCTCTTTTGCAATAGTTAACTCAAAATCTAGTATTGTTGCGCCAAAAGTGAGTATTGTAATCAATAGTCGAATGTTTTTTATATTGGTTGTGATTCTTTATTACTTTTAAATACTCTTAATTAATTATCTAGCGAATTTTAAAAGTCGAATTCAGTGGGTCAAACTTATTAAGGATCGATTAGTCTCCGCTACGGTAAGTAAAAAAACGTGATTTTTTTTTTGTTGCTCAGTGTTATAATTACTTATTTTTATAAATGAATATACATACATATGTATGTTCCATATTTTCAGATAAAATGTTCATTCATATTCATATTCCAATTTTTATTTAAAATATACATAAAGATGAATAAATTTAATTTTAATAAAAATATATGTATGTTTAGTAAAGTAAAAACACGACCTATTTATTTCGAAATTTGAAAATTAAAATTTAGTGTACGTAGAAAAAGATAATTAGAGTCGATACTTTTTAGCATTCCTTTACCTTTTAAATTTATTTATACTGTTTATACGTATTCTTTGAACGGTGGGAAAAAACATCAAAGCTTTGAATAGAGCAAACATTTAAAATATTACCTGGTTGTTTATAATAAAATTAATCATCCGTTTATTTTTATTAACATTATTATAATGTTGAGCATCAAACTTTTTAATGAATTTAAAGTAAAATTTTGTGTTTCACAATATTTTATGAAACATTTTACATTGCCGGTAGACGTTTCATTAATATTATATTTTCAGTTGTGTAGCCGCAATAATTGCGAATTGAATAAACACGTCGTTATTGCCGTTTCGCAAGCAGACCGACCGAGTTGGCAAAAAGTGAAACGGTTCAAAACGCTCGACTACGCTTTCCGCAAAAAGAGCAGTGGGACGCTTTTCTAAACAAGCCGAGGTAATTTATAAAACAATTGCTCGAGTTTTCTGTCTTGTGTTTTTCTTTTTGTGCAGCGGAGACTTCAAAGCCTCCGCCCCAGCCCGTGTATCTCTTCATTTCCTTTTGTGGCCTCGGTTGACAATACGTGTTCCCTCGAAAAGCTTTCCGCGGCACATTTTTGCACCGAAAGCACTTTCTTATACATTCTGGCAACCCTCCTGAAGAAGAAGCCCTCCCCAACGCGAATAAATAGAAACTGTAGACCTTTCAAAACCCGATTCGTCAAAGTGACATCTTCAACGTCGCTCGTTCGGGGGCGTTTTCGTGAGAAAAGCTTTTTGCGCGGTCGTTTCGTCTTCTTTTTCGCCTTGTTTTGTACGCTATGGAAATGTTTCCCATTTGAAGAGCACAAATTGCATGTATGGGAAGCTCGTTAGTCGCGGGATTGCATGCCCACCATCTTTAAGATGATGCAATTTGTCGGGAAAGCAAAGGAGCGCAACGGGAACCTGTTTATATTCACCTGCACCAACCGGAAGTACAATTTGTTCTTTGTATTATAGGCAGTGGCGGCTCGTGCATAGGAACTGCAGCGCTGCAGCACCACAAGAAAAATTACAAAAAAATCGCATTTACAACTTGTATTTAGATATATTTGACATACTCATTAATAATAATTATGTCAAATATCTAATCAATCTTATTTAAATTATATTCACAAGTTGTTAATGTATACAAATATGATTTTTTTGTATTTTTTCTGGGGGTGCTGCAGCGCCGCAGTTCCTATGCACGAGCCGCCACTGATTATAGGTGCAACAAATATATGTATGTATAATGCTTAAAACTGAACCCATCAGATATTAATTATATGCATGCTGAACTTACATTGTAAAGTGAGTATTCCTGATTCAATTGAATGTTTTATATCAGCTTCACTTAACCAATATCGATTTAAATTTCTTTTATACATAAAAAAAAATAATATGCTCAAATTTTTAAATAAGAATATTTACAATTATAACAATAAGTTTAATAATATAAATATTGAACATTGAATTACGTTCCAGGTTTCAGGGGTATATCTATATATGAGCCGTTATGTTTGAAAGTGGCGAACGTCCAATTTTTAGCTCCAAAAATAATATTTCTGTTTTACTTAATTCATAAATTGTTTAATTATCACTTATTTGATTTGAAAAGCAGAAAAAATGTATTGCAGCCCACCGGTATTTTTAAATATTGTTAAACGCGAGAAAATATTTAATATTTTACGAAATATCCCTCGAAATTTATGCAAGTGGACATACTTACCGAGTAGACATTAAGTTTTCTTTGTGTATTGTAGTTAATAACAAATTAGTGAAATTACTCATTTTAAGCAAAACTTTAAAGTAAAGTCAATAATAAATTTTAATATTATATCAGAACCATTCAACGGTGTTCCATTGAAATAGTTAAGGTTAATATTTAAATTTTATTCATTTTAGTTCTTAAGCCGTTCCAACTTATGTACATAAAGTCTAAAATTTCAATATCTACATAAAGTCTAAAATTTCAAGGTTTCCACTTCCAATTACTCAATTTAAGCAAAACTTTAAAGTAAAGTTTATAATAAATTTTAATATTATATCACAATCATTTAACGATGTTCCATTAAAATATTTAATGTTAATATTTAAATGTTATTAATTTTAGTTTGTAAACCGTTTCAACTTACATATCTACATAAAGTCTAAAATTTCAAGGTTTCCACTAGACGATTCAGATTAAACAATTCTATTCAATCTTCTTATGTTGTTTTTATAGAAACAATTTACGTTTTCATGAAATTTATTTGATATCTACGATTTGAATATAATTAAATTTATTTATGAATTGTATTATCTAATGTATAATATTCGCTCTTGATAATATTCAAAGATCAAATCGATACATTTATAGGTTTACATCTCAAAACATTTAACGAATACATCTTGTAGATTAGTTTAGGCTATGATATTTTTTACAGTGGAGAAGTGTGTTAGCTCTAGTTTATATATGTAAATATACATACATATATTATACTATAAGTAGTAATCCATAGAAAACAGTCGGGCTCAATTGAGAACATCTCACAATTGTGTCCGGGTAGTAAAATTGTCATAAAAAAGTTAACATATTCCAGTTTAGAGGTCTCGACACTAAACTGTACAATTTACGTGCAGAATCTGTATCTTGCCAGGGAAATGATGCAGTTAGTCAACATGTGGGATTCCTTTGCTCGTTGTCAAAATAACACGCGGCGCATAACGGCTGAGTAGGTGGAAACGTCAAACATTCCGACTCAGATAAAATAAAGCATTTCTCAAGTCCGCACTCCCCCCCCCCCCCCCCCCCCCCCAATCCCTCGCTCCTATCCTCATCCTATATTTTCCCCGAAAGGCGAGGGAAAAAAAGAAAAATAAGCTTATCTTCGTCCAAGGGGAACAATGCTCGTCTTTCGCCTGTGAAGTCGTTGTCGGCTACTCGAAAATACCAACAGGCAGAACTCTTCATCTAGCGAACGCTTTCTACAGGCGAGCGTCTGTTTAAATCTACGAATGATTTACATAGTTTAAAAGTGTACGCGTTTCGAAGCTGAGACATCTGTTTATACAGGATAAATTGTGAAACTTACTGTAAAACTCTGGATTTTTTCGCACGGCGTGTTTTTGTATTGATTTTTTAACTATAGGCGTTTGTATTATGTATGTACATAAATCTGTAAGTGTGTGTGTGTACTCTCCATTGTGGAATATTAAAATAAGTTCCGCTTTTCTATACGTTTTTCCACGTTTTAATATCCCCGGCTCCACACCAACGATCGTCCGCGTTTTTAAAGCGATAGAAAGAAGAAAAGGAATATAAATCAGTCGGATGGAATTCAAACAAATAAAAGTAACCCCCTCCCCCCCCACAGCCGCAATCTCTCAAATGTTCCGCGAAAACAATTCGAAACATTACTTTTACCCTGAGTTTTGCATTTGGCATAATATGATACATTCCTCGTTTAATTTGATATGATATAAACGCCACAGATCAAAGCTCGGGAATTCAACAGAAACTACTTGGTACGTATATTCATAAATACCCGTTGAAATATTTCTCCTCAAAATGAAGCTTAATTATGAAACGCGTAGTAAAAACTTACAATGAAACCGTGTAATGGAAAACTCCGGATTATTCCGACATTGTGTTTGTCTGTCTTTGTTTAATCATGATTACTAATAATTGTTGTAGTCGAAGTTTTAAAATATTTTCAAATAAATTTACAGTTTATATTATTAGTGAAAAAATTACATTTTTTGCATAAAATGTATGAAAGCTCATCGAGGGCTGTATTTTTACTATAATATTTTTGCTTCGGTAATAAATTATACTATTGAAATTCAAGGCGTACATACACTTTAAATCACGTGACATTAATTTGGGTATTTTTCGCTCAATGAATGTCACGTAGGATGAAGATCTACATATGTACATATTCTATCTAATTCAATTCTTAATGGAATTATAAATACGTTGTTAATAATTACATGGGCACTTACTACATATGATATATTTTGATTAAATATATTGATATTTAATAATAAAGATTAGATTGAGAAACGCTTGCAATATATCGCGAAAGCACGGTGCACGGTTAGTGTAGTGTATGTATAACAAAAAATGTGGAGTAAAAATATTACGAGTGAAATTCTGAAAACAAACCGAATGATGTTAATGGCCCGTTCCAAGAGATACTGTCATCGGAAGCTGATAAATGCTCGGGTTCCGAAATAGATTTATTTCTTTAGTTTTCGTTTAGCGAACTCCCGTGAAAAAATTCTTGAGTTTTGTGCCGAACATGGGAGATACTCCCCCTCCTATATACAATAATACACTTTATGAATGAAAATAGATGGGAACAGCATCCACTTTTATCACAAATTAACTCGGAAATGCAGACTGCACAAAAGCGGGATCGGTACAATTTCGAAGTACGCCCAAGATGCATCCACTCCACGTGTTTCGTCTCTCAGATGTCCTCTCCGATAAATCGAAGACGTCTGCTTTGAATAAGGGTAGACGTCTGTTTATCTGGTGCACATGCACATGCACACTCGGATGCTTTTTTCGTCGTAAAAAGCTTCTCGTCTTGAATTTCAGTCGGTAAAATCCTGCCAGCGAAATTACTCGCCGGTTCAGCTAACATTATTCTCTGTATGTATATTCCCAAAACCCAACTGTAATTACTAACATGACGGCTTATTTGAGAGGTATTCAACCGGTCGACCTTTGGGAATTTTGGGAATGAGTCTTAGGCGGAGATAAAAATATTTTTAAAATAAGCGACGGTCAAAATGGTTTTTCTAACCTTTCATTATTTCAAAAACTATTTGAAAAATTTAAATGCGTGTTTGTTTGCTCGATAAAGAATGATAAAAATTAAAAAAGAACGATTGCGGGATATAGTTCAACTGTTTTTGTTTCAAACCTTCAGATTTAATTAGAAATCTTAATAGTGATATCTTTCATATCTAGTACTTAAAACCAATTTTAAAATCTTTCATTCAAAATTGAGCCATTGTATTTAAAAGTGATGGAAGTCCAATTTTCAGTTCCAAAAACACTATTTCTGTTTGATTAATTCACAAATTGTTATCACTTATTTGAATTCGATATGTCTAGAATCTTGGAAAAGCAGATTAAACGTATTATAGGCCACCAGTATTTTTAAATATTTAAACGTAAAACATTATATGTAATGTTTTACGAAATATTTCTCGAAATGAAGAAAAGTGGACCTATATACTATGTCACTTTTAAATATAACGGCTCAATTATTCAACTAATGGATTCTTCTTTTTATTTTATTATTATTAAAATAATTTAACATATTTTCAATGGGCAATATACGTATGTATAAATATGTACTTTGTAATACGATAACATGGCGTAAATTTAACCTCTGGGTATATGTACATACATAGTGTGTTCGCATGTTCACATACATATGTCAATTTGATTTGAGAAATATTATTGTAAATTAATACAGCCGAAGCAATTTAAATGGGGATGTTTGAGCGAAGATGTGTATCTGAAGGACCGGCTAAATATAACCGCATCCCGAGGGATGCGGTGAAGAGGGGTCTCCTTCACTAAGTGACATGTTTCCCGAGGGATCAACCCCTGAAGCGCAGGATGCACGGGGATAATGAAATATTGTCGAACCGCCATTTGAGATCTTTATTGGTGTGTGGAATACGTAAAACGTCCCCAGTCACCGTATACATATATAAATATGTATGTACATATGTACAAATATGTACATATACGTATTTATGTACTCGAACTAACTACGTGTGGAGTATTTTATAGCAATAAATCGTTTTACACTTTCTCGAGGTGCGATTTGTTCAACGTTTTTAACCGGTCTCAAATACAAAGTGTAGCCACTTATATTCCTCTACGCTGGAAATAAATTGGCCAACCCTTATAGTGCCGTTCCATTGAATGGACTAAAGTGCTACTACTTCAATCCTTATTATTGTATATATATATGTATATATATATATATATATATATATATATATATATATATATATATATATATATATATACATATATATATATATATATATATATATATATATATATATATATATATATATATATATATATATATATGTATGTACATATATAAGTCAGCTATCAGTGCTTTCAAATATTAGGTTACGACCTATTGTAAGGTCACATTCCCAAAGAGTAAGGTCTCGAGAGTCAAACGTTTTGATTATATTTTACATAATTTTAACGTGAAAAACTTTCTTAAGTTGCTAATTTTTTCAAACATCCTACATACAAAATACTTAATTTTTTAATTATGTTTCATATATTATGTATAAAAAATTACAGTCGTTTGTTTGTCTACTTATCCGCTATGCAAATCAGTTCTCAATATTCAAAATCAACACATTTGATATACTGTCTCATAGTATAATACTAAAACCGTATAGTTCCAAAGTTCAATTTTTTCCAACTTTCACCAGAGCGATCAATACCAGATATTTTGTGATTGATATAGTAATTGACATTCTGATTTAAAAAAATTAGAATGTTACTGAGCGACTAGTATATGTATTAGTGGCGTGACGTCATTTGACTAGAGGACCTAGGCTAGTCCCCTATAATTTTAAAATATCAACAACACAATTCCAATAAATTCAAATAATTGTCCATATTGCTATTGTTCACTCGGATTAGCGAAGTTCAGAAACCGGAATCGGCTCTACTTGAGGTACACTCTATGGTCCACCGCGTCATTTGCTTGCACGGACTCGCCGTCTCGATTTTGTTCCCTTTGCGGTACTGGCGATTTGTTTTTTATAGGCTGTCTGTCAAAGACAAAGCATTTTTTAGTTTCTTCGTCTCTTCAAGTGTTTATGGAAATTTCACCAAGAATATTCTGATTTTTTTGTCTATCAAACATCATTCTGAACTTTTATTTTGGCTAAAATAACGCATTTTTACACATAACTTCTTAGGTACAACTATGGCAATTCCTTCATAATTTATCAATGTGGAGCGCGCGGAATCAAATAACTAGGCCTTGAGATGTTCCATTCTCGATCGATTGTTCGACAAATCATTCAGAAGATTAATTTTTGAAGACAAACAATATGCTATTAAGAAATGTAGGCTACTTAAAATATTTCTGTTAGCACACAAAATGAAAAACTATACTCATCACGTTAAGACAGGTTATCATTAATTCGAAAATTAACTCCAGAATAATTAGTTCTTCGATTGGAACATTTGTCTGTTTACTATTTATTTCTATAGTATATAAGTATCATCTAATTAAATTATTAATTGAACGGAAATAGGCCGTAAAATATATCATAATAGTCTATTTTTAATATTACTCTCAATATTTTGGATGGTAATATAAAAACTAAGAGGAAATACTGACCTCTTGACATTTCAGTAATATTCTTAAATAGGGACAAACTTGTGTATGAAAAAAATACACCACTACAATTTTGAGGGGACGCAAACGCAATATAAATAAATCCACAGCGGAAACAAACAAAACAAGCGAAACGTTCGATCTGCCGTAAAAAAAACATATAATTGAATGAGCAAAACTGTTTTGGTCGGGATGTGGTAACTGGAATGATAATGGTCGAGTTCCTTATTCGTTGCCAATGGTCCCTTACTCCCTAGGCCGGGGTCCCTTTGTGAACTTTATAATGCGACCCTGGGTACGGGCGGGGTGGGGGTGGGGGGTAGGTTATGGGAGAAATGTCTGGAGATCCCGGGAGGCATATTCCCACTCTCTTTCCCGTCGATATAAGGACCTCCGATATCACTTTCGGCGCCCTCGCAAATGTCCCTTCATTGACTTTATAAGATATGGGCTGATCAACTGTCAAGCGACGATCCCGCAAATTACGTCGACGTGCATGACCGTCTAATTCTATTAATTACTGTGCCTTAAAGCTCCGATTCCCACACACAATTTATGTATAATACGTATTTGGATATATGTATGTATGTACATATATGTATATATATGTACATATATATTTACATATATCGGGGATGTCCACTAATTTTATCGATTTGGTTTGTTCTAAATATTTGACCGTTTAGCACCGAGAGGCTGCGGGGTTCAATCCCGTGCTAATATTTAATACTGCTGGTCAGACTTGGATATTTGCGACTCGATCGTTTCTTATCAGAGATTGCATTGTTAAAACAGTTCCTGCATCAAATTTGCAAAAATCATCCTATCCGCTATGTCACAAATATCTGTATTTGATTTATGTACAATATGTAAAAATTTATGTACAAGTCTAAATCCATAGATGTCTCTTTGGATTAATTAATTAATTAATTAATTTTTAATTTCGTGTTCTGCAGTCTCTCGAAATACAGCGAGTTTTGTAATAAAAATGCTGCAATGTTTGTAATTAATTGTCTAGCAAGGCGATTGGGATTTACCTGTTAGCCCTTCCTGGTTTATATATATGTAAAATAAAATAAAATAAAAAATGTGTATGTACATACATATATATGTGCATAATGATTATGATATATAAATCTGTGTATTGCGGTGTGGATTAAAATGATGTGTACTAATGTATGTATACGGATATTATCTTGCGCACAAGCGTAAAAACTGATTTGAATAATTTGCATAAATTAATATTCATTCAGAAAGCTCAATTGCCCGCGCCAATTATTCAAATATACTTTCGAGTTTATAATTCACCGTCAGCCCCAATTTTGTAATCGTCTTAATTCTGTGAAATAGCGCTTAATTCACAGCGATACTTTCGCACAAATTTTCAATTTATTGTGTGGTTGGGCCGTCGTTCAATTTTTACTCTTCGTTAAATCTTGACGCTCTCTAATTACGGATATTGAATTTTGAATCCAGTGACTGATTTGAAATTGATTATCTCCATTGTCTATGTATTTGTGTATAATTAATTCTACCCGATTAAATTGGATATTGTTTTACAAATTATATACCTATATATCTGTACAATACTTTGCAGGAATACATATGTACATATGTATTTTAACAGTCATACATACTCAAATTATATGTCTAGAACTGTTGACGTAGAACTACAACTATTCGTTAGGGTGTATCATGGCCATAGCCAGTGGGGGGGGGGCATGGGGTTGCCAGATCCCCCCCCCTTAAATTAAAAAAATAAAATATTATAGTTATGAGAATTAACTTTGCGTTCTATTGTTTCATTAATTTCCAAATAAAGAATATTGCTCTGGTATCTTTGAACTGAAATGAGTTATATTAACGGTAAATTTTATTGTTATCGTTTTTTAAATCTGGAATAAAACCTCCTTCCAATGGTAATACATTTACTAATTTTGTAATATTATACTAATTTTGTGTAACATAAAGAAATTTGGGGGCATAAGAAAATTTTGTTCAAAGAATAAGATTGAATGAACTTGCTACATACATACATATATCGTGATGAGGAGATTTCTAATGAAAATGTAAAAAAATTTTTCGCTGAATCTCATGCAAAGCGCCTTCAGTTGTTTTTTTGAGTAATTGATATATCCATTATATCAGCCCAGGCCCAAAGAGCCTCTGGCGCCCTAGGCTAGTGCTCCCCATTTATAAAAGTTACATGTTGAAGAACTTATTAAGAAAATTAAATTTACAAATTTTTATTTTAATTCAACGGCTTTTCTAAATTTCGGGCAAAAAAAGCTTTTATAATGTTAACTAATTTTTAAACGCTTGGGGGAGGATGCTCCTGTGCTTCAGCTCCCTCCCCCCTCCCTGAAGTGTATATAAATGGCAGCAGGTATATATTGGTAAAATATATATGTACATAAGATATGTTGTCATGAAAAACCACTGTAAATTCGCATTTCTTTTTCACATAGCAATAGTATGTACTTATTAGTTGATCTGATGACTTTAATCCACAGTATGTTGTTTTTCATACATATATCTCATATATGTATATGAACATATGTATGTATATGTTCACAATAGGTCGTAAATCCATTTCGATAGGTGATCTTCACCTATTTTATTAAACATAATTTTAATAGTAGTGCATAATAAAAGAAGGAAAGAAAGCTCAAAAACCTATTTATAATATTCTTATATTACATTTATTCAATAAATGTTCATAGTGCATTTTATAGATTTATATTTTTTTAACTAAATACTATCTTAATTACACGATTTAAATCAAATACTGTTTTAGACAACTAAAAATCCGGAGTTTTTCGTCAAAATTATATTGAAAAATAAATATTGTTAATTCAAATGATGTTCACAGTGTAAAACTTTTTAAGATAATGATGACAAAATAAATATGTATAAAACCGCAACTCCGATATTTAAATATCGACAAGATATTCTAAACTATGTGGAGTTTCTTAAATATAGCAGATAAATAATCCACTTAGGCCCCGGTATATTTTTTTTACTAAAGATAACAAGAAGCTATGAAAAAAATCATCTCGACATTAATTTCGTTATCGTGACAACCAACTTTTAAAAGACTATCTTTCTTTTATCAATTCATGGAAGAACACATTCCACAATATATTATATATTAAAGCAATCCATATATATATTTCAAGGAAATATTTCATACTTCCGTATATTTACTTTTTCTCCGATATTACTTTGAAGGGTCGTTCGGTACTAATTTGCCGTGTTGGGGCATTCAGCTTTTAAAGCGAACTTAAGCTTCTAGCATTTGACGACGACCCCTGGCCAACGCAGATAGGGTTGAAGGGGAAGGGATGAGATTAGAAAGGAAAGTCAGACATCGGTTGTGTAAACAAGCGTCAAGATACCCAATGCCTAAGTGGGATTGACGTATCCGCCTGCTCCTTTAGATCAACCCACTTCATACTATAATATAATTTCTAACCAAACTTACCCATACATGCGTGGAAATACTTCCGTTCTAATTAAATAATGATAAGATTCTATTTTGGTACTGTAATCCGTGCACCTTGAACTTCTAAATGAAATAATACAGCCTTGAAAGAGACACATTGAGTGAAGTTGTATTGGTAGTTGATAAACTTATGTAAGCATAGAAAAAATAACTTTTTTTCGCACGGGATGTATTATTATGTAATGTATTCTACTTGGAAGCCAAAGGTCATTAAGATTTGTTATTTTTTATTTGCGTTATCTTCTGGGTAATTTCGAGCGGCGTAACGTATAAAAAATGCAAATTGGCTAAATATCGAAACTTCCCCCGTCGTTTAAATAAACAGCAACAATCGCAAAAAAATCTTCTGGCCGTTCGGCGCGGGTCGGCTTGCACACTTCTTCTTTCGCCTGGTATAATAATATTCGTTTGTTATTTTGGAAAGCTTATTAAGGGTCGTTAAAATTCCGCGAGGGAGGGTCGAGAGAGTGGGTGGGATATTTTTTTTTTTTTTTTAGAGAGGCGAAAGCGACCATCATTCACCGCGAATATTTCAATGCAAAACGGAGGGGAAAGCTAAGCTCAGTTTAACAAAAGTTTTCGCCGTTAAATTTAACCTTTGGTCTTTTGTGCGCGTCCATTTCGCCCGAAATGAAGATCGGAAAATATCCCTCAGCTCGTAACTTACGCATTTTCAACTTTTCCCGCCGAAAACGGGGACAACCAAGTTTTATCGGCTTCTGTGGCCTCGGACCCGCAAAAACGCTTCTCGAAACTGTTTTAACAAACTTCAGACAGTCAAAACTAACATTATTACGAATTTATTCAAAAGGTCGACACACACATTATCACATCTAAATTACTTTTAAGTTCCTACGTCTGAATAAAGTACATATTGATGTGCATACATTAAATTTCAAAGTAGTACTGCAGATAAAAATATATTATTTTGTTAAGAAAATTTACAGTTTTATTAATAAAAAAATGATAACAAAAAACAATTATTAGAAGAAAAACCATTATCAATGTAATAATTCGGACGGGCCAAAAATTCGTGCAATATACGATTTGTCATTCATTATTAATTACACATATCATGATTCCAATATTTATAGAAATAAATTGTGTATAAGGTCATGCAAGAGAAACTAATATTATTATCTTGAACCTAAGCAAATTTCGTGCTTTTTAAAGCATGGATATATAATTTTGTAAAATTTTATACAAATTAAATTTAAATACTCATTCATTCTATCATTTATTCGTTTTATAAATGAGTACATATCTGAGCTTTTTTTACTCAAAACTATAGTAATATTTTCGAATGTTAAACAAAATTATCATAAAATTGACCGACATATTATTAAAATTATATGTATGTGACTACAGGTCGATCATTGTTGAAACGGTTCCTCATCAAATTGTCACAAAGACCTCAGACTTGGAGTCACAAATATTAAAGTCTGGCGAGCAGCACTGCAGATAATGCTCGGAATATTTATTTTCAATACAGGTCAACCCACAGGAGCATTTACGCAATCACCAAGCTAGCTGTTGGTTAATTTTTGTTTGATCCGACATAGGAAACCGTTGGAATATTTATTATTTTATCACATCATTGGTGGAATGGTGCACGCATTTATGCATTTGATAAAAATTTAATACGGTCTATAGAACTATCATTTTACAAAATCCACGCATGCGCACTGTCTCTGTGACATATGAATGTAAATACCCACACGAGTATTGATATTCATTCATATAAAGTATACAAAGGGACTTTCTGTCCTTAATAATAATGTGCGTGGTCTTAGACATCATCATATGATGGTTGTACTTCCTACCCGCACAGTTCTATATCGGATGACTTCAATTCCAAGAGCTATCCTACTTATCAATGAAATCGTTGCTGCTGTGCCTGTATGTGATATTTTCCACCTCGGTGAGCGTAGGTTATCGGAGATTATTTTAACCTATCTGTCTGTTGATGTTGATGTCTATCTGATGTTTTGTATTTGCAGCTGGTTTTTGTACATACATATATTGCTGCTGACTATTGATGCAAGACATTCCCAATTTTTCTCATTTTATTTTACCATTATTATATGTTTTGTGACTACTTTTATTATTGTTTGAACTTTTTCTGCTATTTTTTTTATGTATTTAAATATGTATTTTTTCTGTGGTCCAAATTTAAATAATTAAGTCAGTTTATAAATATGTACATATGTACGTGTTTCATAGTACTTATAAATAACTCGATACATATGTATATATGTACATATCATCATCATGTACAGCCATTCGTCATCCACTGCTGGATGAAGGCCTCTCCAACACGCTTCCACTCGTCTCTGTTGTGCGCAACACTCATCCATCTCATTCCGCACATTTTCCTAATTTCGTTCACCCATCTTCCTTGCAGTCTTCCTTTTACTCTTTTGCATTCTCTCGGGTACCATTCAAGCACTTCTTTTGTCCACCTTTCGTCCATCCTCCTAGCTACGTGACCCGCCCATTGCCATTTCAATCTCTTCACTCTATCCACTATGTTCACTACCCTTGTCATACTTCTCACCTACGTGTTCCGCTTTCTGTCTTTCCTCGTTATGCCAAGCATACAGCGTTCCATACTTCTTTGAGTGCATTGGATTTTATGTAGCATCTTGGCGTTCAGTGTCCAAGTTTCACATCCATACGTCATCACTGGCAAAACGCATTGATCAAAGATCTTTTTCTTCAGGCACATGTACATATGTATTTACATATATAAATAAATCAGATTCGAAATGATCATTATCACATCTATATTAGACGCTACCCGATTATTAAATTATAACGGTATGTAATTCCGTTGAGAGTATACGCAATCAAATTTGCTATGTCTGATTTGCGAGTCGAGTGTTAGTTACAGGATACGCTCTCAATTCGTCAGTGTGAATTCAAATTACTCATATGCGTGTAAATTAGGCATAATTTTTGAATTTTTCATCCCGGCGAAACCATATTGAGCGAGACCTGTAGAATTTATGGGGTGACAGGACTGCCGCCGAATTTCATTATTCATGGTTTTCGGCGCAAACTTTTCCACGGAGTCAAATATGGATGAACCGGTATGGAAAATGTTTCATACGGCGGACAATATATTTGCTCCCAAAAGGGCCCCGAACTTTGTGATCGTCCTGCCGAGTATATCATCACATTCGGATTATAAGCTTGTCGTGTATTTATTCGAAAAGTTTATGAATATATATTGGTAAATATTTAGTTTGGGTACTACGCAATTCCGCGTATGTACTCGCTTTTTGCAAAAACAACTTTGGAATGTGTGCGGTCAATAAATTTTTATTTATTCACAAAATGCTTTGTGTCTTCATATGTACATATTGAATTTAATAAGATAAAACGGGACGTCGAATATTTTTGGTATAGCAATATTTTTAATATGCATGCAATTCACAGGCCGCGAACTATGTACATACATACATAAGTAACGTGAGTTTGTAGGAATGCCTACAGTATGTATGTAGTTTATAAAATATTATAAAATCTCAGTGTATTAATAATATGTAGATATTAAATTAGAATGAATTGTAGGCGTATCATAACTTTGTATTTTTGCTTCTACAGTCAACATCCATCTTTTGCTTTGAATGTACAGCATCATTTGTTGTTCGTCGTTTCCCCGAAGCTTAAGATTAAAGCTGTTCAATTTGTCAGTGGAGAAAGTCAAATACGTTAACTGACACAAATCGCTTAGTCTCGGTTTTGGGAAGGTTTGTCCAAATAAGTTACGTTGTTGTTAAATTAAATTGGTACACATGTTGTGAAGAATATTTCAAGATTAAATGGCTCGGCGTTTTTAATTTATTTCGTTGCAAGTTTGCAATTTAAACAAATCCCAGCCAACCGTGAAGGGAATGAGTGCTACAAAATGTAGATAAGTAGTACTTAAAGATGCTTCGTCGTCTCCTCCCTCGCACTTGTTAAATAAAGGAAAGAAAAAGTGCATTCGAAATGTATGTACTTTACAATATGAGAGAACGTTGCAAACTTTTTCCGGAATCCATTAATCCGACGAACGCGTGACTCCAACGTTTCCCCTTTTTCTTCGTTTATTTTCTCTCTTTTTTTCTTTTCGAGATGCGCAACTCTGTGTGCTTCGGAAAAATACTGCGGAATAATTCTATTTTCTATTTTTCAGCTGCACGACGAGAAGTATCCGGTGGAAACGACCATATTAGCATTAAATTCGCCCGCTCCTCTCGCCTCTTGCAAAAATTCACATTTTTCGAGAGACACTAGTTTCCAGAAGAAAACTCGACGCGCTCGAGAAAATCTCAAATTCAACCGGAAAAAAATAGAATATATCTTCTTATATTGAAAAAATTCTTAAAATAACGCTTACCGGAACGAAAAAGACATTATTCAAATTTTGACTTAAACACCATCATTTATTTTTTCAATCTTATATAAACGACGTTTCGTTCGGACTATTAGCTTGTAATATCGTGAAACTTGGCTAGAATTATATTCGAGTCGTGCTTTTTAAGTTTGGATGAAGAAGATGCATTCAAACATATTGCTCCCGTGTAGTGGATAAAGGGTTTATATGAGTCCTGTGGGAGCATGTATCACAAAGCTTACAAAGTAAGTACGCGATTTATCCTCGGGATATTTACATTTTAAGATAAAACCTGTACGGAATTATTTAAATTTGTCACGTTCATATTAAAATACTAAAAATGTTTCATTTTTATGAAACTTTCATCCGATGTTTTTATAAATCAAAAATTAAACTACGAATTTTTACATTTGAATAATTATTCTCAGCCTTGCCCACTTTGGCAACTCGCATAAAACCAAACCGAATAAATTCAAATTCACGCATAAATTTCATTAGCGATTTTACTCCTTATTTAAACGCAGACAAAATTCGTATCAACGCATTTTTCCAAAGAGACCAATTTCGCTCGTTAAAATCTCATTATAAACAACGAATTTGTATGCAAAGCTGTGTAAATGTAACGGAACCTCGTAATTTTCTCGCCATTGTCGGCATTTTATATTCTTTGAAACCGAACACTGCAGTAAATTTGTATCGCTGTAATATTTCACGCCAAAATAAAATTACATTTAATACAAAAGATTACATAAAGGTAAAGTAAGCTCTCAGATCAAATGTGAAAAATGCTAAAAACGACTTGTCAAGCAAAACACCTACGATAAATCTCTTTTCGTGTAAGCAGAGTTCAAACTATGTACATATGTAGGTATATCAATATTTAGATTGATAATTCAGATTTAATAAAAATAAATAGAGAATCTACATATTTCGCATAGCCTGAAAAGCCCAGTTTACTACTACAGCTCGTAAACAATCTTCTGTGAAAATCTGCAGTAGTTTTAATGCGTGCCGGCCGATTATATAGTACTTTCAGCTTTAACGGAAGTATTAGTTCTTTACATCGAGATTTTACTATATCTCAATATTTTTGTTAAAGGAAAACTGGAGGATCTTAGTCTCTGCTATACATATACGAACTTACAAATTTCCTCGTGTGTGAAAAGACGTCCCTGTTGCTTTATCACTTGACGTGTTGCAAAATCGCGATATAAATTCGCAAGGCATCGATTTCGAGGGCTGGCAAAGATAAACGACGGCACCAGAGTCGACCTGGACATATATTTCCCAGGAAAAAAAACACCTACGAGCATCCGGTTTTCCATATTCCCCGACGAAAATGCCCATCTGTCGACCCGTTTCAACTGTATGGTAAAAAAAAAATACGCGCTAATATTTTCGGACGTCAAGACGAGGAAAACCCTTTCCTAATACAGTTCGCCGTTCACATAATAAAATGTACGTCTATTCATTTATTTATTTTTCCTTTTACGTCGCGCAATCGATCATTCAACACCGGTCTGGGATCCCTCGTATGAGGGGGTTTCTCGATTTACAAAGCCACCCTAATATTTATATTATATTGTATTATACATATGTATATGTACGTATGTGTGTGTTTTTATGTGATATATTCTCACAAATTTCGCATACCTAGAAATCGAGCTTTCGTGTTTACATATTTCCCGAGAAGTGAGTAAAGAATTTGACACATTTTGCCGTCACACACATGTGTGTCATTATTTTTTATTTATTCAAGAATAAAATATCGTATTACTTATGTACATGTGTGTACTAAGCCGATGTTATTCACACGTGTTTTGTAAAACCACCCAATGAGAAATTTGAGTAATAATTCAGCAGATATGTATGTATGTATGTATGCAAAAGTTTCTTTAGAAATGTTATACACATGTATATGTACCTGGTCTAGTTAAATACTTGATGTTATTTTGTTGCGGCTAATGGAGAAGGTCGTTTGGATCAAAATAATCATCAGATATGATTATATTGCTGGCAATTTACATACGGAAATCAAATTAGTTTTAAATTTTCGACTATAGTATGTATACTTAAATATACATATATATGTATGTACATACATACATATATTTAAATATTTTACTTTTGTTGATGTTTTTATTAAATTCCTCAGTACAAATACATATGTACATATATAAATAATATTTTAAGAAGAATATTTACTCCAAAACTCTCCCTTTGTCTTTTTAAATGGATTGAAATATTAAAAAAAAATATTAGTGTACTGAAACACAAATTGTGAACGATAATTTGCTCTACGAACAATTTTTTGCTAAATTGTAAAATTTCGATCCAATAATATGTACAGTACAATGAATAATTTCAAAATAATGCTTACAAATTGCACGATTACATACAAATTTGAACATATATTGAAAGTACAGATGCTGATATTGAAAGTCGTTTAAGTTTACAGACATATTAAAAATTGAGCTCTTCAACACATTTCTTAATTGATGATATTCTATAGATGTACATATGTATGATTTAAAAGCAATGAATTCAAAGGCCTTAAAATCATACTGCTGTATTCATACTCAAACATTCTCTAAACCCACTTAGTAAGAACCACTTTACACACACATACATTTACATACATCATCATCATCATCATCATTTACAGCCATTCGCCATCCACTGCTGGATGAAGGCCTCTCCAACACGCTTCCACTCGTCTCTGTTTTGCGCAACACTCATCCATCTCATTCCGCACATTTTCCTAATTTCGTTCACCCATCTTCCTTGCGGTCTTCCTTTTACTCTTTTGCCTTCTCTCGGGTACCATTCAAGCACTTCTTTTGTCCACCTTTCGTCCATCCTCCTAGCTACGTGATCCGCCCATTGCCATTTCAATCTCTTCACTCTATCCACTATGTCCACTACCCTTGTCATATTTCTCACCCACGTGTTCCGCTTTCTGTCTTTCCTCGTTATGCCAAGCATACAGCGTTCCATATTTCTTTGAGTGCATTGGATTTTATTTAGCATCTTGGCGTTCAGTGTCCAAGTTTCACATCCATACGTCATCACTGGCAAAACGCATTGATCAAAGATCCTTTTCTTCAGGCAGAGTGGCATTTTTGATTTAAAAACAGCATTCATCCGTCCAAATGCACTCCATCCTAATTTCATACGTCTCTTTATCTCTTCAGTTTTACTACCAGACATGTCAATTATTTGACCTAAATATAAATAATTATTTACTACTTCTACTGGTTTATCATCTAAGGGGATGCTATCAGGCATGCAATAACTATTGAACATTAGTTTAGTCTTATCTACGTTAATTTTTAATCCTACTTTTCTACTTTCCCTGTCCAGCTGTGTTAGTCTGATAAGTAGGTCAGCTGAATCACGAGCTACTAAAACTATATCGTCTGCGAACCGAAGGTGACTCAAAAAGCGACCATTGATGCTTACTCCGGCTGTATCCCAATCCAAGTTCCTGAAAACTCCCTCAAGCACCGCATTGAATAACTTAGGCGAGATTGTATCTCCTTGTCTTACTCCTTTTCCTATGCTAAATCTATCTGTACCTGAAAAAATTTTAACTGAAGCTGTGGCATTCTTATATATTGCAGCTAACAGTCCCACATAGGGTTCCGACACTCCCTGTGTTTGTAGAGCGTTAAGTACTGCATTATGACTAACTGTATCGAAGGCTTTCTCATAATCGACGAAACCTAGGCACAATGGCCGTTGATATTCGTTGGCGCGCTCGATTAGTTCGCCAACTACTTGGAGGTGGTCCATTGTGCTGAAATTTGCCCTAAACCCTGCCTGCTCTATAGGTTGGTTCTCGTCGAGGATATTCTTCAGCCTTTCTGTAATAACCTTCGTGAAGAGCTTGTAGACCGCTGAAAGTAAACTAATGGGTCGGTAGTTCTTGATATCGCTTTTGTCTCCTTTTTTGTGTATTAAAATGATAGTTGCGTTATTCCATCCTTCTGGTATAGCTTGGTTCTGGATGCATTTGCTGAAAAGCCTAGCTAAGATATTAATTAGGGGGGGGCCGCCACATTTTAGTAAGTCAATGGGAATATTATCTTCCCCTGGGGTTTTACCGTTTTTTGCAGTTTTTAGCGCGGCCTCTACTTCGCTAGGCAATACTGCAGGAACCCTTTGGCCGTGTGTCGATTCCGGAGCGGGAAATTGACCGTTGTTGTTCTCGTAAAGTTTTGCATAGAACGTATAAACTCTGTCTATGATCTCTTCTCTATTCCTAATTATTACTCCGCTCTCTGATCTGATTGCGATCATTTGGTTTTTGCCTAAGAAAAGATCTTGTTTGCACTTTTTCAGGCTACGGTTATTCTTAATGGTATTTTCTATTAGCTTGCTGTTAAAATCCCTGACATCCCTGACTATTCTCTTCTTAATTTCCTTATTTACTAGATTGTATTCTTGCTTATTATTATCCCTATCTAACTTCCTTTTATGCTTAATTAGATTTTTGGTTTCCTCTGAAATTTTACTTAGCTTAATCTGTTTCCTGAGTCCAACTAATTTCTTACCTGTTGAGGCTAGAACCGAACTAATTACAGTGTTCAATTCCTCGATGTCTGCTTCTGGGTTTAATTTCCCGTATCGATTTACATACATAAGCCTTGCAAAATCATAAAATCTCATATTTTTAAATGTTTTCGTTTCGTTAGAGATGAAAAAAAATGGGTACCTAATTCGCATGGGTTGTGCTTATTCCTAGAAAGGAACATATCCCTTGACCACATATGTATGTATGTAGGCGGAGTGTATCAGATTTCAAAGCGGGCTTTTTTGCCAACCCAACTCCGTGCATAATTGAGTACGTGTGTGGCATAGCTGGAACTGCTACAAGGGCGTCTAATCAAAGAGGGAGAATCGAAAAAGAATAGTCTACCCCAGAGACTGAATACTGGAAACTGAATATTCTTCACTAGTCGACTAGCACAGATTCGACCACTAATGAAGTATGTATCTCGTACCGAATTATCTACGCACGAATTCTTTCGATAGAGACTGCCCAGTGCCGATCGAACAACCTTTTTATTCGTTTACATTCGAGTAACAAGTTTATCTTTGTAATAGGAACGTGTGTATTTTTAGCGCAAACCTTTTTTTGGGCGATGTTCTCTGTACTATTTTAACTGGACGCACAATAAAGATACATACATAGTATTATAGTTTGGCGCAACCAATATACATACATACATATTATATTTACTATCGTTTACTATTTCCAGTTAATTTTAAAATTATGACGATAAATCAGTTTTGTTAATAGAAAAGTCATCGTTTTTGAATCTGTATGACTAATGGACACGTTTAGTTGCATAGTTATTTGTGTAATATCGTTGACGTACACATTCCTTACAGCCACATGCTGATAGACAAACATTCTAGTCTCGGAACAATATCATTCAAAATTTATGTTACATTTAAACTTCCTTAAAGTTTTACGTATACAAACATATGATAAATATATAGAAACATTGTTACTTTTTGATGAATTTAATAAGCTAAAACGTCAAGATTTACAAGATCTACAGACTTTTATTTTGATAATGAAGATACGCATTCAGATTGGAATTTGACATTAAAATTTATTTATGTATTCAAATTCAAAATTTTGTCTATATTTAAACCAACCGAATAAAATGAGCAAGAAATTGATACAAAAATTAAAATTGTTTCAAAGCAGTACATAATTAACAGCTATTATTGCGATATTTTCTTACCACAGCTTTGAGTTGCATTACTTCTCTTAAGACGTACATAAGTACTTAAACTGCCTTTAATGTACGAAGCACAAATATTCTTCAAAGAGATCACGTAATCAAATCCTAACCTTTTAGTCTAGACATTAGTCTAATTGAATCACGCACTCGCTTGTCCTGTGCGTAATGTTTAATTCTTGGTAAATAATGAAGGGTCTCGTTACCTTATCAAATATTTGCAAGCTTTACTTACGGTTGAGTGTTTTTTTTTTTTTCGTTTTTGGGAACCTTATGTACATACATACATACATACATGTGTGGCAAAAAAGCTTTGCTTTCGGACAAGTCCCCCATGCCCCGCGGTAGGGACTTTTTTTGAAGCAAATTGAAACACCAGATGCCCAAAGGGAAAAAATCCTCTTAAAAATATTGCGGCCAACACTTGCTGCCACTTAAGGGATAAATATGCATGAAGGGTAGGCGAAAATATGGTGTTCGTTGCCGATTTGCCGAATCAGCCACATCTATGTATGTATGTGGCTTTACGGCCTTATTTGTATAATCAGAACGTATAGGTACAAATAATGCATTCGTTAGAGATAAAAGCACACACGCAGACAATTAAACTTTGGATCTTCCAAGACGAGAAGCTGTGGTAGTTAAATAAAAATGAAACGAATTTTATTTCGTTTTCCCTTTGTACATTGAAATCGTGTCCATTTATAATTAAAACCTACGTAATTTATTTCGAACAAATTTTATCGCAAATATTAATTAATTTATTATCTTTTAATGCTCTTAGTAACTTTTTATATTATGTACATTCCAACTTAAAAATCAATTTGTGAAATATTTCTTAAAATTAAATTAACCTGCATATCACAATTTACAACCATTCGCCAACCACTGCTGGATGAAGGCCTCTCCAATATTTCGCTTTTATTCATCTCTGTTTTGGGCAACTCTCATCAATATTATCTCACACATTTTTCTACTTATAATTCACCCATCTCCCTGTGGCCTTCCTTGCACCCTTTTACATTCTCTCGGGTACCATTCAAGCTTTTCTTTCATCCGTTCTTTTTTTTCGTCATTTCTTTCGTTCCGCTCTCAATGAAATTTATATCTCTTCACTATTTTCATTACATCAACTACCGTTATCATATTTCTCACCCACGTATTCCATTTTATGTCTCTTCTCGTTATGTCAAACATACAACATTCCATATTTCTTTGAGTCCATTGGACTTTATGCAGCATTCTGGCGTTTCCAGAGTTCTTCATCTATGTAAATACATACTTGGAATACGTGGATGAGAAATATGACAAAAGTAGTTAATATTAATGAAGATAGTAAAGATATTGAAATTTCAATGTTTGTGTCACGTAGCTAGAATTATGCCCGAAAGAAGTGCTTGAATGGTACCCGAGATAATGTAATAGGATAAAAGGAAGATCGCAAGAAAGATGGGTAAACGATATAAGAAATGGATGAGAATTGCGCAAAACAGAGACGAGTAGAAGCGTGCTGGAGAGGCTTTCATCCAGTATTAAATGATGATATGTATGTACGTCATCACCGGCAAGAATCATTGATCAAAGATCTTTTTCTTCTGGAAAAGTGGCATTTTACATTTGAAAACGGCATTTATTCGCCCAAATGCATTTCATTCTGATTTCATTTCTATCTTTATTTTCCCTTTGCTGTCACCGGGCATGTGAATGATTTGACCTAAATAAAAATCATTTTTAACTTCTTCTACTGTCCGCTATACAAATCTACACAAAATCTGGTATACAGTCTCATGATACTCTAACATAGACCTTAGACGGGTTATGGAAGGACTCTGTGACCTGGTCAAAGAAGTCCCATACAAAAATTAACACCGATGAATTAGAAAAAAAATTAAAAAATAAATCTTTTATATAAGAGCCCTTTAACCTCCAACTTCAACCCCTTTTAATGTCTTATATTTATATTAGAATGTCATGAGGATGTTAGAATGCCGTCTTGGATTTATGTTATGCCATCATCATCATGTCTACAGCCATTCGCCATCCACTGCTGGATTAAGGTCTATATATTTCACTATAATAGCATTTTAATTTGAGAAATACAAGCTCCTTAGAACAAGAAGATATATTTTGGACCTTTATATTTGATATTCATACACATGTATGTACATACATACATATTCCTTAACGACAAAAATAATATTTTGTTATACAATATAAACTCACTCACTACGTAGTAATAATAATCTTCGTATATGAAAAGTTCAGTCGTCCGAAAATTTAACCAAAATAAAACGCGAACCCTGCAAACTCACGATTATCACCGGTTGACGGCACCTGGCCAGCCGCGCGTAAAAAAATGAATACAAAACACATATTTATATACACACATTCTCTTTAACATTCGCCGAGTGTACGCTCTCGTTACCACTCGAATTTGGGCATACATTTTGCGGTGGCGTACAATCTACCTAAGAGAAATCGGCTTTAATTGCACCCCACGATCTGTCAGAGGTCGGCAATCCGCACAATAAAGACGTTTAATTCGCACGCGAATAATTAAACACGTCTGCGGTCGTGTACATTCTCATGTCAAAATGACGCCTAGGATCGTTTTAAAAGCACTTGTAGTCTCGATCGAATTTGAGAATATTGTACCTACTCGTACAGATACATTCGGAGAAACATCTCAGTAGATTATATTTATGTACATATGTACTAACAAATTATTAATAACTAACCCAAGGATCTGGTTCCGTATGGGATAAAATCGTATATATACATATAAATAAATATACCCAAATAGACTCGATTTGATATAGGAATCATTCGCCTCGTATAGACTCGATTTTCAACTGTCTAATTGTATATTTAGTAATTCAAACGTAAAATTTAGCACTTCGTGTTGTATGGAATCTTAAAGTGTTATATTTCCATTGTGTAATATGAGTGAAAGCTACTCTATATTATAAGTGCACATATAATAAATTTTATTTAGTGAAGTTTATTCACGTGAGTGCTAATGTGTAAATTTAGATGAGGTGAAATTTAAATGGTAATAAACTCAAGTAAACTAAACAAAGTGATAAAATATTGAAAATAATAATCTCTATACGATCTTTCGTGAGCCTTTTCTATTATGGCACGTATTTTACAGTATTTGATTAAACGTTAAATACTATTTTTGATAGTGAAATGAATGATAAAAGGGTATATTTTAGAATAATATTTCTTATACATACTATTATCATTTTATATATCACAGTTGCTTTCGTATAATCTTAAATGTGTAAACGTGTATTTCATATTTTGATAAATCTGATTCTGATATCTATGTACCTACCTATACATACAAATATGGTTTGAACGAAACCATACACGTACAAATGTATGTAAAACTACATGCCCTGGTTTGAGATTTTTTGCAGAAATATAAATATAATCTAGAATTGCTGTTTTACAAGGATTCATTAATTTCATCATTATCACCATTATATTCGCTTTGTGAACATTATGTGAAATAATAGGATGTCAAACAATATAACGTACGTTTTTATCGCAGCCTCGAAGCAATACTGCGCAATGAAACTCAACAAGCAAATTAATTATTATTGAAAATCACTCTATTCAATGATATTGTGTCGCAGTGTTATTGCAGCATAAGAGATAATTTCGTGATTTTAAATGCGATATATGTACAATGTACTATCCCGGATTTGTGAAATTTCTCATTTCATGAAAATATAAAGGAATAAATGCAAGTTTTATAAAAAAATACAAAACCTGTTGCTTTGTTCATGATTTGATCAGTGTGTAGCATTCGTATAAAAAAACACTAACTGTCGTTTTAACATTTCGACAAATGAATGTCAAATTCAATTATAGATTGAAAATCATAGGAATCCTATAGTCCAGTTTATTTTTTTAAAATAAAATGATGTCTTCGTTAATAATGGCGTTGGTAGGAATTTTGGGCCGTCATGCAAAAATTATCTGCCCCCTCCCTTAACATGATAATATGTAATTCTCATTATTTGTTGATACGTACATATTTAGATAAGACTATAAATATAATAAATTTTAACTAGTTTATAAATTAAAATTCTTAATTCTCGATTTGAGGTTTTGCAAAATCAATGACTAATAAATTAAACCACCATTTTTTATGCTTCTTTGTGTTCAATAACCAGCAATGCGAGATTATTTAGTGTGGACTCACGATTGTGTTTTTTTTTTTGTAATCTAACATGTCTTTTTAGCTCGGTATAGGACCTCTCAACACAGCCATAGTTATTATAATGGTAAAAAATAATATAAACATGTAGTATATGTATGTCCATATGTACATATGCACCTCTGAAAATCCACTTTCTAAACAACCGTATTTTATAAAAAAAATCTTATTTTCAATAGTCTTTTTTTTATAATGACGTTATGTCAATAAACCGGGCACCAAATTATTCTGATAAAATCTCTAGATATTTTTCAAGCAATTGAATTGAAGGTGAAATAAAATACATTTTGTACATACAATACTTACATACTTTTAAATTGGGCAATGGTATTATTATTATGGTATATCAATTATATTGAGTAGAAATGTTGAACTCTAGACAAGCTATGCCCCCATGCTTTGCTTGACTTTTCTAAGAGGTAGCTACGCCACTGTGAACGTCGTCATATTATTAGTAATAATTAGTCACCGGAGCATGAGGGGGCCGTGTATTGTTCAAAGGTTGTAAATGCATTGTTAAAGGTTTGCCGAACAATGGATGGCACTGTAACTATCCTACCTCTAGTAATAATATGACGACGTTCACAGTGGCGACGTTAATAATTTATTACTTCAAACTTCTTTGTAACCAGTGACGTCCTTAGACCATGTGCCGCCCTTTGACAAAATTCAAAATGCCACCTCTTCCTTTATTTAAATATTATTATAATAGAAGAGGTGGCATATAAATATTATAACAAACGAAAAACCTCTTCATAATCATAATACATATTATAGATAGATATTTTAAATAATAATAGAGTGAAATTATTTAAAAAAAAAATAACAAACGGAATATGCATAGTTATTTCGATTTAAGATTACAGTTATTTTTGTCTTCGGTTTGCCGCTCTTAAGAGGGCTGGACACCAGCGCCTTGTCCATACAAACGTATTACACTTCTCCCTTCCTCAATTATGTCACTAGAGAAATTATTTTTTAATATGATATGGATATCCACCATTGGGATGCATTTATCGTTTTATTTTTTTTGATTAGTTATTTTTTATAGGAGCTAGGAGCCGCCAAACATCTATAAAATCGCCTATTTTTTACACCCACGAAAAGAGTCCAGCGTGCTTATTTAACGGTCGATTTTTAAAAACATACGCACATAGTTGCACATAAAATATCTTTCTCATACCGATGATGAATTTTTTTTTTAATTTGTCCAGTTTTGGAGGAGAAAATAGGAGAATACGAAACCTCGATCTTGTCGATTTAAAATACGTATTATTTGGTCGAAGCGAAACTGCTGCATTCACTGAATATATATATATATATATATATTGATATATATATTGTCGCATTCACTCAATATATATATCGAAGAAAGGAACGGCAACAAAATTAAGGTTTCGGATGTACAGCCCTCTTAAGCGCCGACATACATATGTATGTACTTCTCTATGGCCACGGTGGTCCCTGCTTGTAAATATGGCAAATAGACAATTTATATATTGAAATGTTTATTTATTTATATAATAAGTATAAGTTTATTTTAGTTTAATTTAGTTCAAAAAATATAATGGGAAGCGTCACAATCTGCTTTGTCCAATTCATGAACGGCTTCCACAATTCACGAACTAAGTATTTTTTGACATTTTCATGAAGTGAACAATTTCTCGAATTATGTAGATATATCATATGTGTGTATGTACGTACAATACCTTCACAAATATAAGTAGTTTTACGTCGAAACGAACCGGTGCGGTGGCATCGGTTGAAAGACTTCAAGCAGGTCTTCGGGTACAGACCCAAGTGGCGACATTAAGGTAGCAAAGCAGCCAGGCAAGTAGAAGTTGGTCGGTAAATCCGGGGTGGCCGGTTTGTTGTGATAGTTGTTGGATACAGTGTCGTACATCAGACCGGAAGTGCGGCTGGTGGCGCACGCACAACAATAGCCGCGACCGCAGGAACCGCCCAATAAATAATAACCCTTAATGGTGCCCTACACACCCCCATCCAGCCACCCCATCTCCCACCACACCGCCACACCCTGTCGACACTCCACGACCGCCCACCCACTCCAGATTACGTTGTCGCCATTGCTGAAACTTCACTTTTTCATGTGCCAGGGCGAAACACGCTAAATCACTTTAGTTGCCCGACCTAAATGCTTCCATTTCATAGCTGGGTATTTTTTTTTTCATAACCCATCCCTTCTTTCTTTGTAATTGTGACCGCGGTGAAAATTTCACGGTGAATACATCTCCATTGCGGCCTTGACATTAAAAACAAACAAATGTAATACAACGGTTGGAATGTATTATATTATATGTACATATATATTATATAAGGTTGCGTAATGTGAGTTACGAAATTTATGGAGTATTAAACTTTTATAATTCGTACTGTAAGTCTTTCTCCTTTAATTATTTTAACAGTATGTCATTTGATTTGCCCTCGAAAATACGTGTTAAACTTCATCTCAGACGGCAGATTGTGTAATACATAGTTGCGTCAAACTTTCTGATAAGTTGTTCAAAAAAGTTGCAATGTCGAACTACCTAGCCGTAAGCTGCTTAAAACTTTAAGTATTGTTATAAATTTAGCTTAATTTAATTATGAGCTACAATTCTTATTATTATAAAAGCGATGAAGTTGACTTGTGTCAACTTCGTTAGGAAATTTTAAGCTGTGCTTCTTTGATACAAATTAAAGAGATGTTTAATTTGTCGTAAAATAATATATTTCTATAATTATGTAGTTGTTTTCATTACTTTTTTGGTAATTTTGCTTTGAATTAAGACTTCTTCTCAGTCCACCTTTTCTTCAATATTGATATTAATTACGTAGAATCTTAAAGCATTATTACAAACAATCCATATTGATTCAGTTGTAGATATTTCTCTCCCTCTTTTTCCATTTACATCTTTAATTAAGAGGCTGCTTAGGGCTATATAATCGTATTTACGGAATAAATATTCAAGAAATTACCAAATATTTAAATAGATTCTTCTACATATATAAAGATTCTAATGCCTTGTCCGAATCCACACTTTGGCGACCATCTCATCGATTATATAATATGTACATAGATTCAGATTATTCGAATCGAAAAAATTCAATTATAATATACTGAAACGTAAATGTGCTCTTTTTGAAGTCTTATTCTAAAAATAATAATATTTTATTATACAAAATAGAAAATTGCTTTACTCAAAAATCATTGCTTTATTTAGGTATTTATATTTAGATTCCTCAGTCATATTTTTGATTCCACATATGACGTATTTTTATTATTCTCGATACAATCTACAAATTTGCATTACATTTGCATAAATTCATTAAATTTTACGTTGTAAATATAATATTATATTACTTATTAATGAAATGTGAATCATAGATTGTGAACACACTACTCCAGTGACTATAATGACAACTAAAAGGATTTCAAATTGATATTACAACACAATGAAAATATTAAAAATAGCAATATTTAACGCCGAACTCAATTTAAAAACAGTTTTTCAAAAAAGCTTTTTTGTCAGTAATATGTTCACGCATTCACATATGTATTTATGTATGTACATACTTTTTAATGAGCAAATTTCACAGAGCACAGTATTAAAACGGTGTATGCGCTGAATCAAATATTGATTCAATTGAAAATCTGCTCTACCTATATAATCGTTTTGTCACAATGAGGGTAGTTTAATACAGTCGTAATGAAGATGTATGTCTGTACAATCCAATATACGTAAATGTAGTATTATTATGTATGTATACAATGTAAGCCGGAATAATAAATGGATTTAGAGGCGTAGATTTTCTCATTCTAATCCAGTCAAGAAAAACTTGAGGAAACTACTAGGAATAATTATCGACGGAACGCGACGCGATTCGCGACCCGAGCACGGCTCCTTCAACTTTTTTTATGGCCGACGTTAAAATTTTATAATTAAGACCGACTTTGGTCTCAATTACGCTAATTCCGCAATTAAAATGATTTACCGTAACGAGTTCGTGTTGGTCCCGCGGCTTTATTGCGCCTCCACTCGACACTCTCGTACAATTCCCCAACGATTTTCGGAACTCTTAATTCAAACGGCGATTCAAATTTAAAGTTCTCAATAGATACGTACCTAAGCATACGTACTCAAATAATGGTAGAACTTGGTATAGCATACATATCTGTTAGAATGTCAAAGTTTATTTCTAACGTTTATGGCCGACAAACAAAAAGTTCATATACACAAAGGGTTATCAATCGTATCTTTTTCGTCCCATTTCACGGGAAACATCAAACTCGTAACACTATCGGAAAGTTTACAGATGAAGGGGTACGCTCTCTCTCTCTCCAGCTCGCCGAATTATTAGTAACGAATAAAAGTCTACATTTCCCAAATAAAAAAGAAAAATCGTTAAAAGCGCTGCATGACGTTGGCAAAGGCACTTTGGTCCAGCGCTTGTCAAACTGGGTCTATATGGCTCCCTTGTGGGCTACACTATCTATGTATGTACATATGTATGTATGTTTTAAAGATACAATGTAACTTTCTTACAAAATATTTTGATGCAGCACATTTTAAATGATCTTTGTAAAATTCATGTTTCAAATTACATGATAGGCACTTTGATAATGAATTTTACTTGTTTTTATAATGAAATTTGGATGTTGAGCATATTTATTCCTCCTTCATATTTGAAAATAGATTAAATGATTTATTATTTGATAGTAAAGTTAGCTTTAAATTTAAAAACAAACATTTTTGTTACTGCCATGCCATATTCGTCGTAATTCGCGTTTTCTCTAGATATTTCATATATTTTCGAAGGGATCGATCGTAGAAGTGCACTCCATATTATCGGATAAAATTTGGAAGTGAACAACGAACAAAATATAAAAGATTGAGTAGTAACAACTTTAGTCAACAAACCGAGTTTAAATCGTCAGCGCTCGATTTTAATTTAAACTCTGTGTATTTCCGAGTGAAACGCTTGATTTAAAGAGACAATGGAGTTTATAAACGAATTTCCCAATTGAAAATTCGGTTGTTTCCACAAACCAGCCACCGAGTGGAAAGCTAATTGCATCAACGGTCAAACTATATGGAAATAAAAACGAATACACTCGTTGGTTTCAACTATTTCGTTGGTTTACTTTCGCTTTATATTATCATATAAAATCAATTACCGTGTTGGAAAATTTGTTTTATCAACAATGTAAAAATTGTTTACGGTGAGCTGACAACTTTAAAAAAATAAACAACCGAAACCTAAACTTTCCGAAAAAATCTCAAACGTCAGAATGATACGGCAGAAACATTATCTATTGTAAAACCTCAACATTATTCTCCTTAATGTTCGTTTATATGTATGTATCAGTACAGCACAACACGGCAACTGCACGTAAACAGCAGAACAAAAAATAATCTTTAATACATTCTATATGGACACATTCATAAGTTCCGTAATGCGTACGTGACGTACCGAAACAGCAGTAACCGTCACGATCTATTCATATTACACAGCAGTACATGTCTCCGAAACGTATCAAGAAGAACCGGATTTCTTTAGTAACTGTTAAAATATTCACGCATGACATGACGTCATAGTGGCCGGTACACCCGTACTAATTGAAGTGCTGCCATATGCACATGAATATTTTCGATAACGTCATATTAAAACCATATTGACTCGCCAATACGACAATATTACAATATTGCGCTGTATCGTCGCGCTCTGTAAGTCTATTTTGCCTTGCACTCGTCCAAAACAAGTACGAACGTGGCAAAAACGAACAGTGCTGTATAGTATGAATAGAAGTAGTCTTTTCCGTGCAGTGTTGTGCCAAGCTGTTAACGTGCAGTACTTGATAGTATAAACGTACATATTTACACACATACATATATGTATCTGACATATATTTATTTTTAGCTTTTTTCACTATCTTAAATGATTTAAAGACTTTAAAGTTTAGGAGGAAAATATCAATTCTGATTGTATTGTTATCGAAAATATTTACGTTTGCAAAATTTCAAGAAAATTGGCTTGGAGTAAGTGGTACAAATTGCCAGAATCCGTGTCCGCATACATACAACATCGTCAAGTTGAATAAAACCACGAAAAAAATCTATTTTATACTTTAAATAAAAAAATATAGGTCAAACCCCACATATTCCATCACTCAAGAAACTTCCAAAAAAAACCAATTACAAAATTATTTGAATGCGTATAAATATACCGTTTTCATATTAGCAGTTTTTTTTAAATGTCAATTTAAAAAGCGTATATAAATACGTATATATTTTTACTTTATCTATGTATGTACGTAGTAACAATGGATGAAGTTTTGTGATCATGCGAAAATTCCAACTCGAGATTTTGACTGATTCGAACTCAGAATCGATTACTGATCACGTTTTCATGATCTATAAAAAAAGTGTGTTTCTGCGTGTGTGTATTTCTGTATGTGTGTCTGTGTGTGTGTGTGTATTTTGGGGATTTTTTTTAGTATTTTATGAATCAGGAACGCTCTATGTACCCACGCGGTCTCCGTGACGAGACAGAATGTTAAATTACAGAAAACACAAATATCGGAAGGCAAAGATCGAAAATCGAAAGATCTTAAGTCGAAAGATCAAAAAAAAATGGTGCATGGTAAACGGTACATACTCACTTAATTTGCGCGAGCAGGATACAACTGGAACAAGAGGAACAGACTTTTCCTCCCGTATTAATGTGCGCGCGCAGTACGTGAGTATGTACCGTTTACCATGCACCATTTTTTTATGTTTCGACTTTCGATCTTTGCCTTCCGATATTTGTGTTTTCTGTAATTTAACATTCTGTCTCGTCACGTAGACCCGTACCCACGATATCATTGAATCCTTGAATTCAGTTTAAAGTATATACATATGTACATATAGGTATATGAAGCTATGCAGTTATTCAAAATGGAATTTAGACTATGCGTTTTTGGAATTTTTCCATTGGTGAAATCAACGTTGGAAGTATGAAGTATGCACACATTGCATTTGCACAGGACCTGGAAGTTGCCATATGTACATACAAATGGCTTCATACGCGCGTTGCTGCTACCACGAATTCGAGCTAAAATCGTACTAACCCATTTGGTATTTGAACCGACCGACCGCCACTAAAAGGATATTTGAAATGCACTCGATGTTGGGAATTGTGGACATTCCGGAGTGGATCGTGCCGTCGCAAAGTTGCATTCTATTTTTCGCCGACAACAACAAACATGGCATCGTCGGTTGTCCCTTCCGAGCTAATTCTGGGTAGACTTGGTATGCGATGCGAGATGACCGCGCAACAACAGATGGTCATCGTGACAACAATGAGAATATTCACACATGTCGGAAGAATGTTGTCCATACATACATATGTATATAATGTACCCTTGACTTTTTCGACCTCGCTGATTTAATTTAGTATTAAACTGAAATGGAATTTGAATTGATTCAGATAGTTAAGACAATAATTAAAAATTAGATGGGCTGAAGTATATAAGTACATATTTTGTTTACATTTACTTAATTATACCGTTGTCTTGATAATTTTTTTTATTTAACCAATCATGCACATTCGTCTTACAGATCAAGAAATATCAATATAAATACATAATTATTATATATTTTCAATTAAACACGACATCTATGGTCAAACATTTTACAGAATCATTGTAAGTACAACGCAAATATGACTAACATCCACATATGTACATAAATGGAGAAATTTGCAGCATTTATACAAATCAGCGAAAAATCGAGATGCTGAATAACTTGAATTCTGCAAGACAGATAGAACGGGGATGCCAAGTTGTAGGAACATAATTAAATTAACAAACTCTGATAGGAAACGATTGACCCGAAGTCACATATCAAAGGTCTGGCCAGCAGCAACCAGTGATAATCGAATCCGGACAACTTTGTTTGAAAGCCTTATATGCTTGGCCACTAATCCATTGGAAATACGTGTAGGTGTATCTTAGCTTCATATAATAATATTTTTACCACAAATTTGATACAATATTGTGGATTCACTGCAAGTTACCAAGGCAACTAAAAAAATAACATTTTTGAGTTACCAGAATGGAGACTAGTTTACCGCTTTAATTATGTAATACGTTTAGATGTATGTAAAAATAATCTTGAAACAGATAACCAGTCCTTATAAACGTGAAATGAAAAACTGGTGAAATAAACGCATAAAAAATGGGAAAAAATTACGAGAAAAAATGTGTAAATAAAAATATATTTTTGACTTTTTATCTTCCTTAGATAATTAATTATAAGTATTTTAAAGCTAAAAAAATCACAATCAACATAAAAAACATCTGACTATTGATTTCAATACTCATTTTGGTCACATTAATACTAGATTTTGAGTTAAAGACCAAGAAAGCCGAAAAATTGTAAAAAAATGCACAATATTTTAGCATTCATATATGTACATATATACATACACACTAGAACGAACCAACAAAATTCATTATCATATTTGAATTCAATGAGTCAAACTTAGTTTGATTATTGATTAATCTCTGCTCTAGTTTTTTTTGTCGCTCACTGTTATTGCCATGCCATATATGTATTTGCCAATAATATCGGATTATTAGACGTAAATATGTACATACATACGTATGTATGTATGTATTATAACCTCACGAACAGACATAAATCAAAATTAAAATAATATATGCAATAGAAAATTTAATTACTATAGATTTTTCATGACAATATATCTTTTATTATATTATATATCTAAAATAGTAGAAAATATGTATGTATATGTATGTACAAATGAATTGAGAATCTGTCTTTATCTACAACAATAATTATTCCAACAAAGGTTTCAAATTATTCAGCTCGTTTCAAGTTAAAATATGGATTTTTTCCATTGTGGGTATTCATTTATTTTTCCTGTTTCTCATCTTAAGACTTAAGACGTACATATACAAGGATTGCTTCCTTAGAATTTTTGTTTTTCATTTCAATGTAAAAGGTACCCACCATTATTTTAAAACAAGCAGCCTTTTAAACAATTTCATTTATATAGTGAAAATGTTTTTTACATAAGATTACGTAGAGTAATCATAAATGGAGCAACGTCTAAAAATAAACCCCATAGTTAGTATTTATGTATATATATATGCGAACAAAGCAATACATTCGCAAGGGTTCCGAAACGGTTTTCGATAATACGTCATTAGAATCGAATGAAAGCTCGGCAGATTCTACTCAAGGGTGGTTACTTGGGGTGGTCTAACGTTTGTCCATTACTCTCATGGGGCTGTTTCATCCCCGAAGCGATTGTCGAGCCTTTTCCCCGTAAGCCAGCCATTGAATGGCACACCTCGTCTGAATAGACAACTTGGCCAGTGGGTGCGTTTCAATCATATCAAGATTATTGTACGGTAGCACACCGAATTACTCTTTGTCGACGATGTTTGCTTTGACCCAACGACACACATCTGAGCTACTGTGCCGGTGTGTCAATAGCAAGCGAGCGAAGAAGCTTTTAGATGGACCACAATACAAATCCGAAATCAAAGAGATGTGTAGGAGGGAGATGGAGAAATTCGGGCGCTTTCCTTTTATTTTCTCTCACACATAGGTTATTATAATAAACGTATTCGTTGGACGGAAAAACTTTTTTTAATAGGTGTTTTTTTTTCGACGGCAATTTGGGAACTTTTTCGCGTTACGTTTCGAGGGAGTAAATTTTAAAAAGTTACGACTTTGTTCGCGATTTTCTTTTCTTTTTTTGGTTTCGGTAGTGTGCTTATTATTCAGTGCATTTTCGGCGTCAGAACGTTTTTCAGGTGACCGCGGAAAGATTTTATTTCCAGTAATTTAACTTTAAATGCTTCCGTAAACTAAATTTGCGCTTGACGTCTAATAATTCACGGCCGCTAACGTTTTCGCATTTCTTTTGAATTTTCTATCATATAATAACTCAATTTTTTTAACTTAAAATTTATTTCAAGCTGTATTGACTCAAATATTACGCATTAAGTTGTTTATGGTCTCACTTTTATCGGCTGTTAAATGTGTATTATATGTATATTTTGATCTCTACATGGATGAATCTTTTCATGGATGTAAATCAATTTTTCGTGGATGACCGCTATTGACGTCATGCTAGTAGTGTGGATGGCGTGATTCACTGCTAAACAAATACCCTGGGCGTAATTCACTATTTAAAAAAAATACTTTAGGTGTCATTTGATATATTTGGTCACTTGAATAAGTATAATATTCTGTATTTATGGTCCAAAACTCGATTTACAAATTCGATAAAAAAAGTACCGCGAAAGATAACGCGGACAAAGGTCTAATAATCTCACATGATTATATTAATATGAAAATGGTAATGATGACGAGAGCTCACTGCCACCAAAACATTAATGCTTTGTGAATGTGAAAAAAGCTTTTTTATATACCAATTATCAAAAAGCTTCACTTAGACTAAAAATATTTCCTGCAATAGGTATCCAATAATTAATTACAAAAAGGATTATTAAAAATATTCACATTAATTTTTAATTAAGAAAACGGTCAGAAGGTATTGAGTACGAAATTAGTCGATAAACTTATCACAGAACAGAGTTGATAAACTTATTAAAAAGCAAAATTGAATAACAACTTCAATTTATATCGAAGTTGACTAATTTTTACTTTATTTTTTTTTGTGCTTATAATTTCGCAGTTATTTTTCTGCGAAAAAGCGCTGTAAATTTCTCATAAAATTAAATTATTTTGAAATCCTTTGTAAATATTATTATTTCCTTTGTAGTTACAAAGTATTTTAATACGATCAATTCACTTGATTATATACACAATCAATTTCCGTTTAAAAAATAAATATAATAAATTACGCTCAACTTGATTTAATTAAGTATTAAATATAGGAAAACAAATATCGACAAAATTTCGATGAAAAATATAATACTACTAGGGTATATAAATATCAACTGACCTAGATTATCTCCAGCACCCTGATGCAGCATCCTTATGAAGACCAGCAACACCAAAACACCTCGACCACTCACAACATTACCAGATAACATGTTCATCGTTTCAATACCGACTCAGAAATGTCATCACAAAACTGCCATCGACACGGACATGATGCAGGGTTATCACAAGTTCAACATTTAACACAACATTTCACATAACAATAATAAATACACACACACTATAATTTTCAACATCGGCGAGTATGGCGAAGAATTTTTCTTCTATATGTATATCAATTTTCTGTCGTCGCTTTGTGCGTGAATTCTCGCTGCTTCAACATTTTTGACATCTGAAAACAAAAAAAATGTACGTAAAGAAAACATCAACGATGAATTTGCGGTGAAAAAATTCGTTCGGTTGCAAAAGTATTATATTTTTAGAGTGTTTCCAAATTCGCGTGAAATGTTTATTACACACTGAAAAATGCCCGCGCGTTCAAAAGGAAAAGAAAACTTTCGTCCGTAAAGACCTTTATATCTTAGGTATTTTGAGGATATTTTATTTCATATACGAGGGTAAATATTTGAAAATATAAATGAAGCATGTTTGGGATATATTTCATAATTATGAAACAATTTGCAAATTGCTTTATCTGCGCACGCAAACATCCCCTTTGTATAATTTAGCGTGCGTTATTTTACGCGTATGTTGCTCGAAAACCTACATAATTTATATTTTTAAGCGAAGCGTTAATTGCGATTCTTAATTTATATATAATTCGCGAACCGCTCTCACATATACTGACAATAAATAAATTTGAGCAATTTTGTAATGTGCGGTTAACTCACATTCAATATCGAGCGATTACTTTTATCTTAACTATTAACCAGGTACATATTTATAGAATGATTTGCCGCGAAAACATTCACATTAACAAAAAATATATTATCTACTACAGAATATTTAGAAAATTCTGAAATCATATTATTATAATACATGCTACTTACATATAAACAAAGGCCACAAAATGTATTGGACGAATGCATAAGTTCGTGCTCGATTTTTATACATGGTGGTATACGTTTTTATACGATAAATGGGCATGAACTTATGCAATTATATAAGGTCTTTAATGCAGTAATTCCACAGGTCTTTCATCAGATATATACATATATGGTTTTTTTCTAATTTCTATTAAAAATTTGATTAGAATTTTCTAGTACGATTTTTCTTTTTGTTTAAATCTTTATATCATTTGGATTGCATTTACATGTTTATGGTTGGTATTGGTTTTTATATGTATATAAATTAATGCGCTATATATGTATATGTATGAACATATGTATAGTTATGTATGTTTATTAAAAAAAAACACAAAAAAAATAAGAATTCAATTAATTTTAATAACATATTTCTTGAAAAGTTAAGCTAAGTAGTCCCCAATGTTACGTTTTAATTTTTCTCAATGAGTGGATAGTCTCTTTGTAGTGACTTTCAACGTACATATGTATTGTATTATAATATAAACTGGTTTCGTTGTAGGCGTATCTTACGTAAATGAGGAATAATAATTATGAACGAAGTGGCGCAGTTGCGCGAGGCGAAGTCTATTTATGACGTTCGCGAAACGAATAAATTGATATTATACCGGCCCTGGAAGAAAGGGCCGCTTTATCAATTTTTAATTAGGGCATTTCGCCTTGTTAACTCGGACCGTGAGCGTGTGTGTGTATACACGAGAGTGTATGAGAAGTTGAGTTAAGCCTCACCCAGATTCTTCATCCGTGAAAACACGCTCCGCAAACCAAATTCCACACACCATGAAATTTTTATTCCCTTCTAAAAGGTCCCTCATGTTTTATTAATTTTCCACGGGAAAAATCATTTACTTTTCCTGAGAAAGGATTCACATGTATATGAGCATTTGCGTACTACTCCAATTCACAGATTCCAATCCTCCAACTTGGGATAAGTATAAAATACGACCTCTAAGTTTCGTCGTTAAGGATTTCAATATCGAAACCGGCAAACCGTATATATGTAATATTTTTTTATTTTATTGTGAAATGCCTCTTAACATTGATACAAACTTATAGTTAAATATAGATAGTTAAAATGTAATTTCTAACATTTTTTTTAAATATTTTAATTTTGAAGTACATATATGGAGAACTACACATTTGCATAATTTAATTCACATTATGTTCATTAATTGAAACAAAAAAAATGCTGGATTACATTGGCTTTTACATATTATATATTTATGTACGTACATATAAAATATTTATTTTAAAAATTTAATACATAACATAAAATGTTGATTCAAATGTGACTCTCATTATACTCATGTATGTATGTATGTATGTAAAGGAACTGTTTCGAAATTAAATTTCTTCAACTGAGAGTGTGAGTCAAATATTTTTCTTTTAATTACAAACACATTCGTCGCATATTCTCAAGTACAATTTTGCATACGAACAAATGTGTGTGTAAAATAAGTAAAACTTTACAAATATCTAGAATTTTTCCGTGTAGAAATTTTCCGCTTTTGCATCCTCCAGCGAAAAAGTCCACCGAAATGCGGTACGACTTAAAAATTTTAGTGTTTTTCAGCAAAACCACACATTCTCGCAATTTTAATTAAATTATGTATCAGGCTGGCTAGCGATGAAAATTTAAATTCGCTTTTCCCAGAATATACAGTACGTAAACACGAGAGCATCAGATAAAGAAAGCGATCACGTTTACATTACGTTGGAATTTAATATTTTTATTTCATAATTTAAATAGATTAAAAGGGTGGCGAGTCTCGCGTTATATCAATGAAACGATCGCATTAATCCGAAAACGTATGTATGTAAATGTAAAAAGGTAAGCCTGGCACGATTACGGTATTATTTAAGTTTAACATCGCACAGCTGTTACACAATAATGGCTTTGAGGATTAGACATGGAAGTTTTTCGCCAAGATTAAGTTATAATACGCACCACAATGCTGTCTGCAACGCGAAAACTTCCCAGCTTAATCCAGACTTAAGAAAGTCCGCTTTTTTTACACGTTGTTAAACATTTTTCCCTTTTCACCTTTCGCGCCCCGTGGAAATTTCCGTAAACGCAATTTTTGCATTACGCTTTTTTTTCTCGCGCTCTATAAGTGTTCTTTCGTTCGGCTGAGTGTGGTGTAAAAAATCCAACATTTCCCCAACTATTTTTAGATTGGAATATATTTTACGGCTACGTATATTGACGGCTATAATGCTCTGAATGGATGTGTAGGATCACTCGAGGCGGTCAAAACCATGCGACTTTTTGTATGAAAAATCCTCTCGGAGCTTTTATTGATCGAATCTTTTGCTCTGAAAATCTATTCTGAAGTGGATTTAAGAGTTTTTTTTTTTAATTAATCTGGAAAATAAACTAGACAATAAATAGCATTGTATACGTCAATTTATCCCTCCTAAATTCAAAATTACGGACTGATTAACGAATGCCTAGCAAAGTTCTTTCGTTAAATCTTTTACTAACATATTATCTTTGATCTAGTTATTAAGCTTTATTTGTCTTACATATAAGGTAATTTTTATGTCATTAACATAAGCATAATTATTATTCTATTAATTGAGAGAGGCGGCACAGCCAATGGACCTACGGGATTTGTCAATCATAATAATAAAAAATACATAAAACAAAATAAGATAAAATCAAGGATCAAAATAAAATAAAATCAAAATCTTAAACTAGAGGATATATAATAAAAAGTAGAAAAAATACAACGACAATAAACCAAAAATTAAGAACTTCAAACCATTAAATTTTTAAAGAAGTTTAGGTTATTAGAAGCTACTAATTCATTTGTTAGACTATTCCGAGTTTTCACCACTCTATTTGAAAAAAGGGATTAAAATTTCTTGGTGAGGAATATCTTTTTGGAGTCTGAGAATATGACCTCTCAGATAAATATTTTGTTATAGATCGCCTCTCATTCTTTTCGTTTCCAATATGGAGATATCATTCTTTTCAATCCCATACTGTATTAAAGCGATGTATGTAAGTTCAGAAGGCGTTCTTCATTTAACCCTTTTAATACATATAATATCTTTTTGAAAATTAAAGCCCTTTTTATTACACATAAAAAAGAATAACAATAATTTAGACATAATTTATATGAGTTGACCATATCAGATCACAGTGGTAATATCTCCAAGATCAGAATAAGATAATTAAATAAATAAATTATTAGTATAATGATTTTAAAAACAATTCATTAATTAAAATTTCTAAAATTTGGATAGATTCAACGATTAAATTTCATAATTAATTTTTTTTTTTCAAATTCAACGTAATTTTTTGTTTTTAGAAGTTTATACACTTTTATGTTTTCACTTTCATAGCAAAATAAGTGTATTCAGGTATGGTAAATTATTCGAAATTCATCAAAATAGTGATATTGTATAAATATTATACATACTTAAAGATGAGTTCAGATGCTCACGGCCGGTCAACCGTCAAATCACTTAGTAAATTTAATCAGTAGGCATTCGAAATCAATCAATTCAATGGCTTGGGTGTCAATCCCAATATCTGTTCAATTAAAATATTCAAAACACTTTGGAATAATGTTGCAAATCTTGAGCTTATTTCGTGACCTGATCGAATTCGTAAGCGATTATCACCTGGCGATACCCATCAGAGCGATTACGGAGTAGTGATTGGAACCGTTTACTAGAATAACAGTTAATGTAACGAGTAGGTTCAACTATTATAACTATTGGCCTCAGGGGCGCTTTAATTGGATTTCGCATACTAAGCTAGAAATTTGTTCGAATATAATTATTGGAAAGTGCGTTTTATTCAAGTGTGCATGGATTTGTTAATAATTTTACGAATTTTCAAATTTGTTATGCATTTTAAATCGACTTCCACAATCAAAATTAATTAAGATTTTGTATCTTATTATAAAATTATAAAACATACATAAGTATACAAAATTAATTAAACACCGACAAAATGTTGTGTTGTATTCAAAGGATAATTTTATTGGGCAGGAAAGTGCGGGTCCTCACTTGATTTTAAATTCATTTACACCCTAAATTAACACTTACATACGTGTGAAAGCAAGTACACAATTCTATTGAATATATTTCAATCATAAATACTATCTACAAATATAAAAAAAATATTGAAAATAAATCATAGAATAATACTAACTTTAACATGTAATCTGTATTGATTTTTTATATTAGTATTAGTATTACTTATTAATTTAGTACGTATTAGTGATACTTATTTCAAAATATTTCAAATAATATAATTTCAAAATATAAAAAGAATATTGACATTCTTTTTGAGCATAAAATCCATCATACCGATCGGAATCCCTTCCATTTTATGAAAATCTATTTACATACGATACGTTTCTGAATATTTGCCTGTACATATGTACATAAAAATTTCATTTACTCGACATATCTATGAATCAATATTAAACTTCCTAGAAAGCTAGTATTGAATCCTTTGTCTTTTGAATTATATTGAATTTTTGTGTGTTGAAGTGAGATTGCGATGAACTTAATTCTTTGAATAAACACCCATTGAATAAAAATCAAAGCACTTTCAAATGTATACTAGGTATAAAAAGACAAATTATATTCAAAGAATTATATTTTCGCACAACTGCTCAGAGCAATTTCCCTATGTTCTAAAAGTTGTACAAATGTCCAAAGGGCTCTGATCGAATCAACGATAATCCTACATCCTTGCAATCGGCAAGGGTATTTATGTATCTGTCGAATTAACTGACCCATTGATTTCTCAACACGGCCAGATATAATTATTATCAAGGCCACGATGGTCATATTTCACTTATCGCCATGGAATGATTGATTGATTCGACCGAAGGGGTCTACCTACCAGCCAGCGGTCTACAACAGTTTCCAATCAAACTTGTCGCAAAACACTGAGCAAATATTTGGCTGCGGAATTGATTTGAGACGTAGAGAACGCGGACGGGGTATTCATTTTCCTTCCTCACATCCCATACCTCAGTTCGAAAATTCGATGACGTCAGCGTCAAATCGAGTTAACTGTTTACTATTGGTTTTCAAACGAGCCCGTATTGCCGTTTTTCAATTATTTAAATGCGATTCAATTCAGGGTTGTGTGTTTGCGAGCGACAATCGTGACGCAGGTGTTAAATCCCTAAAAGTATCGCGAAAACTCATACAGAGTGATTCACTGCTTGTGAAGATAGAAGGAAAAAGTGTCAAAGTAACATACGTACTTAATTTTAAGCTCTTCGCTTCGATTTGGACCAAATTCGTAATCATCAAATATATCCTAAAAATGGATTAAGCTTAATTTATTCTAATGAGATCTGCGTGGATTTATATTTTACAAAGTCGTATTATATATATTTTTTATTTTATTTCAATCGAAAATATACACTCGCCTTTACAGATCGCTCCAAAGCGATGAGTGTACTAATACAGATACAATACGATCAATACAATCAATACAAGCATTTTTACGATGCCAATTCATACAAACATCATCCACAGTGACATCTATGGAGAAATTTGTGCAGCATTTTATTATACAAATCGGCGAACCTCAAGACCTGAATAACTTGAGATTTGCCAGCGAGATAGGAAAGAGATGCCAATTTACAGAAACCGTTTCAATACAAATCAGAAACATTGACGAACTCTTAACTTGTGGAAATATTTATATCGATATCGTTTTCAATTTGTGAATTTATATTCAGCTGAATAATTGAACCTGCCGTCGCTGTTAAATAATTTTATCTCAGCCGTAATTTTAAATTACAACTAACGATAAATTCAGATAGTTGTGGAATACATTAGTTTGAATGCCAATTTATATGAAATACTTATTCCGAATAAGGCATTTGCAAGCACTCGAGTGGACCTATTATTCGAATCCAACTTAAGCCTTTGAACACAACCTCTGCGTTTAATTATATTAATTGGACAGTCTCGCCAAAGATGAAGCAAACCAATTATTTTTGATCCTCAAATGAATGCTCTAACGAGGTGGTACTGTAATTTGATTACATCTCTTATAAAAGATTTATTTTTTTATATTTATATTTTACTAATGAAAGTTTGGGTAAATATGTAGGCAACTAATCAATCTTGTAACATTCGCTTCCGCAAAGGAGTGAGCTTTTGCAATTTCGCATTCGCCGTTATTATAGTTGGCAAAGTTTCACTTTGAACTCGACAGCATCTCTTGAAAACCCAAGTTTTCAACTAGTGTGCATTACCGCGTGAAACATGAACGTTTGTACTTGCAATACGTAAGATGTGGTTATTCCAAATTGTTGTGCAAGAAATAATCGACAATTTATCACTAACTGACAGTTTGCCAAAATTTTCCATGAATACATACATATGTACATATATTGATCCATTATATTATACAATTCATCGGTGATTATTCCAATCTTAGATTTTACGAAGATTCGTATACTATGTTTGTATATTCAATTTTTGGTCTTAATCTCTTTCCCTTGTTTCCTTATCGTGATTTCGTCTAGATTCTTCTTATATCCGATTTTTTTTCTAAGTTTCTCGTCCGAATTAGTTCGCAGTTATTACTTTATTTTTTATAGTTTCCAAAAAATATAGGGATATACAATGACGTGAATATTTAAAAATAATTTAGATTAAAAATGAATACTATAATACTCTATATAATTTATGGATCTCTTTCAAGAATATCTGTTCAAAATTTTAAGAAAACATTGATTCAAACTAAAATTTATACTGTATTCTATATCTATGGTAATAACTATTAGTTTCAAATCTACAATATAACACAAAAACCAATGTAGATTTTGTATAATTATAATATTATTTTAATGAAATTATTCAAATCAGATTCTGCGATAGTTTCTAACTTTAATATAATAATAACTTTGACCCCCAAAAGTCTTTCAACGTACATAACTTTATTTTAAGTAATGGGTATTTTTATTGTAGTTTTTCTTCAGATACTTCACTTTAGATGAAAATATTCAGAAATTTTACATTTGATGAATTATTCATAGACCTTTAAGACGAGTTTGTTTTTCACATTATGTATAAAATAAAAAGCTTCCAAACTAAAAACCAGTTAATTTATGTAGAATATTTCCATTCTTTAATGAATGGGCCTTTAAAAAATAAATCTTAGTACTGAATTTTTTTATAAATACAAAATTTACAACTTTTAAACTCTATTGCCAAAAAAAAAGAATTAAACTTTGATACAAAAAATATATGAGAAATTTACCAACTATCAAACATTTACCTAAACAACATTGTAATTTGCACAAACTTCGCCGCATTCAAACGAACACATCCCCATCCCGTTTATCCATTGTTTTCAACGAAGGTACATATATTATATTAGTTTGTCAACAAACACCGCACATATATACATACATATATTGTACCGATCCCGATAAGATCGCACGCTAATATTCCATCAACACACTGAAACTTGCAAACAAACGACCGAGCGCGACGAGAATCGACCGGCACTGCGGAGATCGCGGGACATCTACTTGCGTGCGGAATTTCCGGTTCGAGATCGAGATCCCGAGGCGATCTTCCGCTCGTGGACCGGAAGCTGGGCGACACTAGCGCCACGCACGGCGTCCGACGCGAGACTGAGGGGCGCGCGCCGACAGCGCCGGTTCATTAGCACACCACCGTATACCGACCACCCCCATGGATCCCCCCCCATAGCACACATTAACACCGGTTATCGGCGACTCACTCTTTCACTACCTGGGTATGTTCTTACCACTCCCTTGTTGTACCTGTGTGAGGTGGAGGGGGTGGCGGTTGAAATTTTCCGGGTTTTTGCTATGGGGTTTCTGCGGTGTTTCGGGAGGACGGATGTGCTGGGAGTGCCCGTCCGTCCGTTCTAAGGGATGACGTATGGTGGTGGGACATGCACTGATCAGTGGCGGGCGGTGACTTTTCAAACAAGGGATGCTGTCCCTTGTTTGAAAAAAAAAACCGACCAATTTATTTTTTAAAATTTAATTTTATTCTTCGTTCCTTTTTACAAAATTCATCGATAACCGCATCATAGAATTTTTTATTGTTTTTTAAATTTGACATTATTTTCTTTTCGATTGCAATTAAAGCAAGACCAGAGAGTCTTTCTTCACTTTGACTACTTCTGGTGAACGTTTTAATTCTTTTCATAGTCGAAAATGATCGTTCAGCCGATGCGCTCGTGGAAGGTATCGTACAAATTAATTGTATTAAACTAAATACTTGTTCCAAAACGTCTATTAGATCATCTTTCACAATTAATTCCTTTACGTCATTTATAGATTTCAAATGAAAATCTTGCGTTGAGTACATGTAAATTAATTCGCTTTTTAATTTCATAAAATCAAAGTATTTTCCATAAGTTAGGTGGAGTGATTTAAATAGGAAATCTGGAAAATTATTTTCATATTCTTTAAATTTTTTGACGTTAAAAAATTCGAGAAATTTTAAATTTTCGATATCTCGAAATCGATTGGTTGTATTTACTGAAAGAGTTTCTAAAATTTCAGAATAGTGAAGTTTATACGTTGTTTTCACATCTTCTTCACATTCAGCATATTTTCTTTTTCTATTAAAATTTTTAGTTATTACTTTGTTCCACAATGAATCAAAATCGTCTTTTTTGTTATCTAAATATTTTACAAATTTTTTAATTTCACTTACGCAATACGATATGTCAAAGGTTTTTTTTTGTAAAATTTCAAATAAAAAATCTGCCGAATTAAATATTGCAGAAAATAAATGCAAATTGAAATTGAATTCAAACTCTTTTAAATAACGATGAAGGACTTCAGCATTTATGACAGCATCAGTATCCCATTCGTCTTCGTCATTAATTATTTGATTAAATATTTCCATTAATTCTGTTTGATATTCTAATATCATATTTAAAATTTTGCTATTGTAGTTCCATCGTGTAGGGGCAGCAGTGGGAAATCGTTTTTTTATTTGACAATCGAGAAGGGAAATTCTTCTTGAAGACTTACAAAAAAAAGTTGAAAATGACAACATACGGCTGAAAAAACGTTTGCATCCGGATATATGTTTAACAGATTGCGACAAAACTAAATTCAATCTGTGAGCGTAACAATGGACAAATAAAGAATTAGGACAAATATCTCGAATTTTTCGTTGCACTCCATTATGCTCCCCGGACATTACAGCCGCTCCATCGTACGTTTGTGCAATTAATTTGTCCAAACAACCAAATTCTTCCAAGGTCTCACGTATGTGCTGAAAAAGAGCATTAGCTGTTCTATTGGGACTAACATCGACAAATCCAACAAATCTCTCCTGAATTTCATTATTTTCATCTACATATCTAAAAATAGTAGATAGCTGAGCTTTGCGACTGATATCTGTAGATTCGTCCACAATTATGGAAACAAATTTTGATGCACGTATTTCAGTTTTAATCTCATCTAGCAAGACTTTTGATATTGCGGATACCAAGTCATTTTGTATATGGTTCGATAGTCCAGTAAACACCGTAGAGTTATCTAAATGAGTTTTCAATTTTATGTCTGATTCACTCAACAGATACAGCAATTCAATATAATTCCCTCTATTTTCCGATTCCTGGTGCTCAAAATGTCCTCGTAAAGGTTGTTCTTGTTTTGCTAAAAAACAGATCGCGCTTATTAATTTCGACAAAATGTATCTATTTGCAGTAACTTCTTTGTTGTGCATTTCAATATTTGCTTTAAATTGAGCACTTAAAAAATTTTCTATACGAGGTCCCTTTCCAAATTTTTTAAATTGAGCAGCAGAACATATGTGAGCTTGAGAACATTCATGTCTCTTGCGCGATTTACTTAAATTGTTTAGGTCAGAAAATCCAAATTTACTCCAGACATTCACTTCTTGAGAAAATAAAATACATGGCCAACAGAATAATTTCGTTAAGTGAGCACATCCACAAATCCATGAAATTTTTTCGTATGTTTCTGTGTTAAAATACCTTTTAAATGTTTTTGTTTTAGACTGAATATTTAATATTGGTGTGGGTTTGGGGCTCTTAACAATAATCTCCTTTTCATTAAATGGGAGAGAAGCAAATCTTCTTTTCAGCACATTTTCAATTAAACAATTGCAATTATTATTGATCTCGACGACAAGTCCACTCTCATTGTTATTTTCGATATCCATATTAAAGGCAATAATGAAAACTCGTAAGTAGTGGAACAGTAAACTAAAAATAAAGTTAGACGAAACTAATTTAAATGAAAACTTAATTCAAAAGTAAAAAATAACCAACTTACAGTATAAATGATTAACTTCGTCTAAAGAAATGAATCGGCTAGCTTTTTGATAAATAACTTGGGGCGTAGCGTGCGGAAATATCGATCAACAGCGGCTTCCAAGTGAAACTCAATAGATAAGCAAACAGAGAAACCGAATCCACCGTAGAGGTTAAACAAGTGTCAACGCGTCCGCGCGAATATGACAGCCTCATAGTGCGCATGCGCAAATGGGATCGGTCCGAACTCCGAATCCATGACGCGCGCGCACTTCACTCAGCGTCTACTCGCCAGCGTCACTCGCCTGTGGCCGGCCTATGCGAATGCGGCCTATGCGAATCCTTAATAAAAATTATCAAAATATCCTATATAATGCATCATGTAACAAAAAACACGTGATATGTGAAATATATATCATATACTACATCATAATCACGTACATCACTAAGAATACATCGAAGCGAAATTCAAATATTTATTAAAAATACTCTTGGCTTTTTAAAGTTATAGGGGATGCGCCGCATCCACCGCATCCATGGACCGCACGCCACTGGCACTGATATCCTCGTTGGTGTATATACCTAACTTTCCGTGTCGAATCGGTAAATCGTTGGCGAATCGTTGACTGCCTTCAGACTAATTGGTCGGCGTTGCTCAGGTGTGTTGAAAAAAATCGTAAAAAAAAAAAGTGTACAGTCTTAATGTGGAGTCCAACCAACTCTGACTCGTTTTTATTAAAAACTAGCTGAACCCGGCATGCGTTGCAATGCCACAATAACGCATAAGCTACAAGAAGATCTGGATAGATTTTCTATACATTGTTTGAACAATGACCTTTTTACATACCTCTTATACAGTTCACATGATTTTCGTTTAAGTGGTAATTTTTTATATCTCTTATCTCTTATCCGATCGTTTTCATACTTTGCCATATTGCTCATTTTGGTCATCATTATTAATCTAAAAAAATGCCCTATTTTAAATTTTACTAGAAATAAGTCAATTATCACCAATCACTATCAATTAAACCATTAAATTCTAAACACATCATCTTCTATTAGGGAAATTGGTGTAATACTCAATAATAAACTCGATTTATTTGAACATATTTCCTTCATTATCAACAAAGCATTTAAATCTCTTGGATTCCTACTCCGCTCAACAAAATGATCCTTATGTACTTAAATTACTTTATTTTTCCTTTGTAAGGTCTCACCTTGAATTTGCCTCAATTATCTGGTCACCTTTTTATTTATCCCATATTATGTAATTGTATTGAGAAAGTCCAACTTCAATTTATTAAATCCTTACGCTACCTATACCTATTCTACTGTTCCCGATATTTTAAAAATCCTATCTTTTAACAATCTTTCTGTCAGGCGACGACTAACTGATGCTACATTGTACTTTAACCTCATAAATGGTTTCCTTGATTGTTCTGAGTTACTGAATAAGGTTGATTTCGAGATCCCAGTTAGGTATTCTAGACATGTTGCACTCTTTCCACTTAATCCTTTCAATACTAATTCCCAAAAATATTCTTATCTGCAGCGTGTTTATCGTATGTTTAACGGGGAGCTGAATGACGTTGATCTATTCGGTATCTCCTTACATCAATTCAGGACTGCCATCAGGAGAGTTTTAATTGATTAATCAATTTCTATTTCTATTATATATTCTTCATCAAATTATATTATATCACTTTATGTTTATCCAATTATATTATATCACATTATGTTTAATTATGCATTGTCTTATTTCATCATATTTTAGTTTTTATTCTTTTCTTTTTCATTTATTTGTCTATATGTACTATGTAGATATATTATGTATTTTGTAAAAATCTATAATTGGGGCTCAGATGCTATTTTGTTATATTTATTCTTTATTTTTATGAATTTCTACATCTGAAGCCTGTTGATTTTTCAATAAATAAATAAAAATAAAATGCAATTCCCGTTCCCGTTCCCATTTGTCGGAAAAACGCAGGTAGCGAACACGTTGGTCGCGAGGTGAAAACATTTGAATTTATAGCATTGCAATGACACTCATTCCCGTTTCCGTTCCCGTTTTTTTCACAGTACATACATCTTCCCGGACATACATGCAATAAATCCTGAAAGTTCCATCGTAATCGGCTTAGTGGTTTAGGAGCCTATTCGAGATACACAGGCAGACATTCATTTTTATGTATATTATATATAGATTTTATTTGCGGTATGTGCCAACTATGTACATAGTCCCCAATTTTATTAAAGTAAATCTTAATAAATTGAAGTTTGTTAATATATGTATGTATATACATATATAAAATTGAATGTCTTTTTGTCTGTCTCGTCTAGGCTTCTAAACCACTCAACCGATTATGATGGAACTTTCAGGATTTATTGCATGCATGTCCGGGAAGCTTACTGTGAAAAAAAATGGGATAATACCTCTTAATAGTAATATTGGTAATTACGATTTTACCGACGCGAAAGTTTGAAGCGCCATTATGTAGTCAAGGAAATGTGTTCGTTGGTAACCATGTTACCAGTTGGTTTATCACGACACGGCGTTGAAGAGACGTTAGTAGAGCTCCAACCATCACTTGAAACGGGAACACAAAGGGAACGGGAACGGGAATTGTATGCCTTATTTTGATATGTAGTGGCCAAAATTGATTGTTTCCTCATTTTTTTTATTAAATTTATTTTTTTGTGTATGAATTTCATACACAAAAAATACGTATGTATGTAAAATAAATATGTATGTACACTATGAATGTACTTACTTTTTGTTTATACCTATTTAATTATCAATAATTCAATAAATTTGGTTGCACGTTAATTTGTAGTGACTTTTATTTTTTTTATAATAATGTTATACGTTGGCAAGAAAAGTCGATCTTATTAAAATCGTTCAAGTTGGAGTCGGAGTTTTGGAGTCGTAGTCATAGTAGAATTTCGTTCATTCGTGAACATACTAGTTTGTTACACAAACTATGTAATTTCGCCAGTGTAGTGTACATAGAAAAATAACAAATTTGACCAACGAAATAGTTTACTATTAGGCAAAACTTTAAATATTTTCAATGGTTTGCCTCATTCTCTATGTATATATGTATGTAAGCTTACCTTGGGTTGCAATATTTTAAAAATCATCGGGAATGAAAATTATAGCAACGTTTTAACGTGGTTCCATAGGATTTACCTTTGGAATACTTCGCGTTTTGAAATCTCAAAGGTTTTGGCAGCTCAAAAGTTTTGACAGCTAAAAGTTTCATGCGACACCTAGTGAGTCTATGTGAAGATAGTAACTTGATGTACTACAACCAATAGTTCGTGTATAAACAAACTAGTATAATCACGAACGAACCGCTGTGAACACTTATATTTTTTATTTTACAATGTTCATAGAATACGATCTACGAGTACCGTTTATGCCAAATTTAATGTTCCTTGGTTGAAAACATTACAATTACAGTATATGTACATATGTATAGTAGAAGATATATTCGAATTGTTCAATCAGAATCAGGACTGCGGAGTCGTTAAAAACAACACGACTACGACTCCGATTGTAAAAATTTAAGAATATCAAAAGTTTATTCCTATGCACATACATACATATGTATATGTATATCCTCTTGTATTAAAATATGTATATAATTATGTATGATATGTGTCATATGTACATATATGACCATTTCCAAGTAGATATTTTTGGCGAACTTATACAGAGTGACGCATATATTGTAAGCTCAAGTAAATCTTTAAGTAAAATAAGTTTATCTTCAAGTAAAACTTTATTTCTTTAAAATATTCATATTTTTTATGAATAAATATGAAACTAATAAAAATATACGCATCTGACATAAAGGGTTTGACAAATATCGAGTGTCTCCTTACCTTTGAGTCCAAAACTCAAACATAAGAAAATACAAAGTAAAAAACGCCGCTTCTCAGTAATGTTATCATCACAAGCTTATGTATATTTATATCTCTTCTAAAATAGCTAATATATTATAAAAATTAATGGTCGATAAAATTTTCATTCAAATCTGATGCTTTCATCGAATATGCAGAATAAACATAATTCATATAACAACAACTACATAGTTCGCTCGCATTGTTAGACATTTGAAGGTTATCATAATGAAATTATTTTACTGAATATAAATAATTCATATAACCGACAGTAATATTATTATATATTTAATCGTATACATATTATATATTGTTTAGCTGTACTACATATACGAATAAGAATTTTGTTGTATTTAATTTATTTATAGTAAATTATGTAGATTATATTCACCATCAAGAGCATTTATTGTGCCGAAATTTTCTTTTTCTATACAAATTTTTTTATGAAATTAAAATAAAATACGCTCACTGTATACATGTGAATGGAAAACATAGAAAATAATGCTACAATTATATTAAGAGTACGTATTATATTAACCAACATTAACTCAGGCGAAGTTTAAAAGCTAGCGATTTTGGCTTCGGGGCATCTGACGTAATTAATGGAAACTTATATTGAAAACATTGAGTCGGGAAGACTCGGAGTAAAAAATACATTTTTCATTTTTTATCACAATAAACAATAAATGAATACATATACATATTTTAATTCGCTAAAATGTTCCTTTTTATTATTTGAACATAGTAAACAGATGTCTAAATTGTGTTGCATAAATATGCATATACATATTATTACATGTAAATACAATACAATATGTAAGTACGTATATATAATATATTCGATTATTCAAATATTTTACCAAATTCATATTCGATATTCGAATAATTGATTTTACGAATATTTGGGTCCCCTAATCGTATTTTATCTGTATTAGTACACTCGTCACTTTGGAGCGATTTGCAAAGGCAAGTGTACATATTCGATCAAAATAAAAATAAAAATAAAATATTAGTCAAAGGAGTACAGGACAATTTGACTCTACAGCTATTAATTAATGATGCTACTGCCATTTTAAACTTACTGTTTGACGTTTTTTCGTCAGATGGCGAACAAGATTCTTTCCGAGAATTTTATTTATCGCTAACTTAATTTTAAATAAATTTTATTTCAAAATTTACCACTTGTAGGAAGTGCCTTACCTGCCTGTGCCTTCAGGACATCACTGTGTATTCCAGTTCGTAATAATCAGGCATATTACGAACTGGTTAACCCACAAAAAATGGTTCACTATCGTCAATTACTATTGTCCTCCTACAAAGCAAGAGAGCAAAAATAAAAGGTTGACAATAGTGAATCATTTTTTGTGGGTTGAAGCATCCTGGCTGCTTAACTGTGATAATAATACAATGCATGAACAGCCTAATGATGTAATTAATCCTAATGATGGAATCAGAAATTGTACACTTTGCTCCAAAATCTTCTATTTAAAATTTATCATCGCCAACAGAAGTTAAACAGTGCCTAGTGTTGCTCTCTAGAATACGAGACTCTGAGGTGGAATGTTTTAAACTGGGTTAACCGGGTTCTCCCGCTTCTCAGGGCTGCATCCATCATCCCGTGTATCTATTAAACAGTGGGGCAACCCTTGCCCACTGAAGTGGAACGACAGCCCTGAACATCCCACTGCAGTACGCCACCATGAATTATTTATTATTTAAGCGCCGAGTGTGAATTAACAGCCTTCTTCCTACGTTGCGGATAAATAATGGTTGCAACGAGACTCCGGGTGCCTAAATACTAAAGGGGCACCCCGCGACCCGAACAGCCAAAACAAAACCTCATATACTCGTGTATGTACATACTTGGTTGAAGAAACGGTGGATTTTTCTGAAACGTAAATATTTGAGTGGTCGAGATGGATGTGATGTTGGTAGAGCTTTTATGTACGTACTAATCAGCTGTAAAGGCTTCAGTCGCGTACTGCAAATGGAAACGTAGGCTGCTTAAACAAATTGAGAAAGAGTGGGCTGCATATGAAAGTTGTTATAAAAAATATATGAAGTAAAAAATAAATAAATGCTTCGTGGAAAATTTATGGAAATGATATACATACGCATAGCAAGCCTATGAATAGCTTAAGCCATCTATAGAATTCAATTTCAATCAGTTTCTTCTCGTTATCAAAAAAACATATATAATATATTATTTATTATTATTATATACATCAGCGGTTCCCAACCTTTTTTTACCCACGTACCACTTGGTAGTACATAGCGCTAAATTGTACCACCATATAAAAATAATTGTATATCATGAAATTTGTTTTTGCAAGTGTAATTATTATATAGAGAATTTGCATGGCAACGTATGTGAAGACAGACACGCAAAATGTATGTAGATCTGTTTTGGTAAGAAATTTTGTGGAAAAAAAGTAATTTGCGGAGTCACAATTATAATGTGCTCAAAGTTTAATATATTTATCTACTATTTTATCATACTATGTCAGAAAGCCGTTAATATTCTTCACTAATACCTAGCCAAAAATTAATAACCTTAATTTTTTGGAATTTAGTTTTTAAATGTTATTATTTTGGAAGTTCAATCAAGTTCTCCTTTTTCTTGGTAGCTGTCCGAAAATGTTCAATATCAAAGGGGTTTCAAATTCAATTGTTTACTTCTTAAGGTTTGGGGAAGCACTGCGTAAAAGACGAGTTCATCCCTATTAAATGTTCAATTATTTTTTCACGTAAATCCCGAGACATGCTGTTTTCGATACATATGTATGTAGATTCCAAAATCTAATTTTCTAATCATACTTTCAATTTTATCTGCAACATTAAATATCATTATCGAGTTGTTCTCAAGTGTCAAATTCAAGTACTCCAAAATCCATGCCGGATCTAAGGAAAACGTATCGATTTCCAGATTTTCGATCATCAACTATGCATATTGACGTCGACGATGACTAATTGAGATAATGTTTATTAATTATATAAAAAATATTTCTATTTTCATGATTGTAAATCATTCATTCTTGCATGTCCGCCATTACTGATTTTTTTTCGCATACCACCAATCATCAACCGCGTACCACCAAGTGGTACGCGTACCACAGGTTGAAAACCGCTGATATACATCATAACTATCTAGTATGTACGTATGTAAATACATACATATATGTATGTACATATATACATAGATATATTGAAACGCTGGTGAATTATTAAAATTTCCATTTTTTTATTACAACATCTATGTATACATACATATTTTAATTACAAAAAAAAAATTCTACTATAATATTATTTTTTATTATCATATACTTTCAATATCTATATAAAAAAAATGATTTTTTCGTTTACTTTGATTGATTGTATAGCTCACGTAACGCACGAATTTCCCTGAACCACCCACCAGGGACCAACCAGCCTCGACGCTCGGAAAATCTACACACGATTTCCTTCGAATACACGATTCCTTCGCTTCGTATGCAGATTAATAAGCTTTTCGATATACCCAAGATACACACGTATTCTATATTCGTTGTAGGCGCGAACGTGAGCGCAGAAAAGCGTGTTTGTTGTCGAAATAAAGCGTAGCACACTTAAGGGTTAAGGACTGTGTGGAAATAAACGGTCAATAAATCAATCTATTCCCGTTTACGGGAGCCGCACATAAATCTGAAAACGGAGAGAATCACCGAAACGAAACCAACCCCCCTTTCCTCCATCAAGATCCTCTCCGTTTCAGAACGGAGATGTGAAAGCTCCAAACACGCAATTGCAACTATTGTATACATTATAATGTGCATTTACGAGCAACACAATTGAGTTCGATGTACCTATACATATGTATAATGCATACAAATATGTTTACGTATGTACCTATTTTCATATGAAATACTAAGTACATATATAAATCAAAGTTTCTACATATATGTATGTATATTCTGAAAATCATTACAATCAAGAGGTAATTCGCTTTTGAAATTCAATCCACTTACAAGATGCGTGACAGGTGTTGACCGGCTTTGACAATGTTGTTCTATCAATTATAGTGCCAATGCGTGTTTGTGGTTACTACAATTCGATCAATTACGAGTATATTTGCAATGATAATAGACATATATTTTGATCATTAAAAATGCAAAAATATTTTCTCGAAAGAATTTTATGTGTGTGTATGTTTGTGCGCGCAGTTTACGTGTTCTGAAAGGCAAGCAACTTTTAACAAGTATCAAATATGTGCACAAGCCCACGTTAAACGTACATATATAATACTAATAATGTTAAAAGGAAATCAAACATAATTATGCTAAGCTTTATAAGCCTACATATTTTAATTATATTTATTTTTTAGATTTTAGTAGTTGGCGTAGCTCAAAGCGTAGTTTCTATGATGAGTTTGTGAAGGATATTGTAAAGATTTTGTGTAAATATAGCAATATATATTAATGTATAAGTATATATATACAACTAATAGTACATATGATTGTATATATGTCCACTTATGTATGTTTATTCGAGGTAATATTTATCGTACTTAATTTTTTAACCTAGAATGATATATGTATAAGATTTGATTTTTCAGTAGAAGTTATTGTGATAATGAGTAGTAATTTATCAATAAACAAATTAAAAAATTAATAAAAATATACTCAGAGTCTCCCAAGTCAATTATATTAACCGTAAAAATGTGTATATTCTTTGACCTTTACAACGTGTTATTACATATTCAGAACGCATTATATTTTTTATTAATCAATAAATGAGCCGTCGACATTTTTCATTTCGAGGTATATCTCGCAAAACATATAATTATTTGCGTTTAACAATATTTTAAAATATTGGTGTAATACGTTTATTCTGATTTTTAGAGATTTTGGACATATGGAATAAAAATTTGTGATAATTAGTCAACCAGAAATAGCGTTTTTTACATACCTCCTTTGCATTTCACATGGTTTTCGTGTTAGTGGTAATTTTTATATCTCTTATCTCTTATCCGATCGTTTTTTGGAACTGAAAATTGGACTTCCACTGCTTTCAAATATAACGGCTCAAATGTCTAAGCAGATATTGTGATGGCAACTCATATCATCGTTAAGTCATTTTTCACAAGCGTCATAAAGTTGCTTTCGCTTTTTCGTCTGACGAAATTTTTCTAATAAATTCGCAGTTTAATTCCCGTTAAGGTCAGAGAATTTATTATGCAATTAATATTATTATATGTATATATATATATATATATATATATATATATATATATATATATATATATATATATATATATATATATATATATATATTTACATATACATATTTCTAATTACGAAAATATGTAATTGAGAATAATATTTTGAGCTTTATTTTATTTTTCATACATCGAACATCGCATGTCTTTTGTCAATATTTTTTGATTTTTGTCTATGTTTTCGGTTGTGACCACTTAATTTTTGATCATCAGATTATAACTTTTAAATATTTGATGCATTAATTAATATTTTTTGTGTTCGTGTGATATAGTAGTTAGGATGTTTTTAGTCAGATTGATGAGGAATCGTTTCAACAATTAAACCCGGCAACCTTTCGGTGGTTAGCATCACCAAGCTTTGATGCTGCTTTGATCATTTATAATATTATAGTGTAGCGTAGGCAAAAATGAGCCGGCGTTAATTGCATTCGGGGATTATACGCCGCCTAAAGTGCATTCGGAAGTGGGCAGTGGAGACCCCTGGATTAGGCCAAGCGGCATCTCCGCTAGTTCCCAGAATCTGGACGAGCGTGATACCGTGCGTGGTGCCTGAGACCGTGAGACCGTACGTGACTAAACAATATGTAGGTAAACAAACGGGTCGAAGACGCTACAGTGAGCAACCTGTACTTTAAAAGGAAGTACACTTGGCATGGGGGATCATTCTGAAAGGAGCACTGGCTGTGCGTGGACCTCCTTAATCACCCAATAAATGCTCTGAAGCGACTTTGGCCTTTCATTTGGATCCTCCGCCCACCCCTACGCAACAATATTTTAACGCTACAATATTTGATCATATTTTTTATTCTATTTACAGCCAAATATGTATATCCAATATTTGTATTTTAAAATCTGAATATTTTTTACGTTTTCATACATAAATATGTATTATACATGTATCGTTAAAAATTCACCATGGGAGCAGGAAAATAGGATATCACAATTTAGTTTATTTAACGAGATCATTATATAATATAAATTGATGGATGGAATCAAATATTTGTATAGCAAATCAGAAATTTGATTAGGATACATATGTACATATGTATGTATATGTATTTTATAAAGGAAAATCTACATATATACCTATACATATTAACAGATTTCTGAAATAATGGTCCTTCTTGGAATGTATCCCACTGTACAAATAGTGGCTTTGATGTTGCAAATTAATATCGAAAGCATTCAATGGCGATATCATATTATGACGGTTTTCTCCCGTTGTTCTCTATCGGGATATAATTGGAAGTAGCATTAGCTCTGTGCTGATTAGCGCACGTGTACGTAATTGAAGACGTCTTCCTACGACGACGATGATGACCAGCTGATGATGCCGGGCAGTCTTCTCGGGTAGGCTGTCGATCCTCATTATCCGTTCTTCGTCAGGTGCTGCGCTTGTTTTTCCGATTTTCCTCGTAAGGTTTTTCGCCAAGTTATCGCATTAAGTGGGCCGAGCGGGTTGCTTCTCCTCTTACTTTTTTGATGAGGGCCGAACGTTTCATCGGGATCCCGAAACAACAATAGAAAGGAAAAAGTGAAGAAAAAATAAAATAAAATATAAAACAACAAAATGTATCATATCTAGGATTTTGGATCGTTTGCGGCACGACATTTTTCAAGGGTAGAGGATTTTCAAAACATTTCATGTGAAACGGCTATTTATTTTGTTTTATAAATATTTTGTAAACTCTATGTGTGATATTTTATTCAAAATACGTATCGGTAGTAAGCATATGAACGTTGTATACATTAATCATTACATATTCTTTGCGGTTTCGGGGCTAAAGTGCTTTAGCCAAATTTTTACCCAAAATAAACATAAATTCTACTGTAACACATATGTACATACATACATATGTATCAACCATGCGTACATTTGAACATACACACATACACATGTACATATTAGCATTAAACTAATTACACTGAACAACAACAAAAAATAAAGTAAAAATATGGATTTTTACTAGATTTCAACAAATGAATTCTTACAGCGTTTTAAAAAAATGGGCAATAATTGCAGATTTTTGCTTTTGTAATCTTTAATTCAAAATCTATTATAGTATTGCTGTGCCGAGAGTGAATATTTGCATCAATAGTCAAATGCTTTTTTCTATTGATTGCGATTTTTTATTGTTTAAAATAATTTTTTATCTATCGAATTTTAATGTCAAAAAAAATTATTTTTTTACCTACCTCCTTTACGTTTTTAGACAATTTTTTCTGTAGTATGAGCTAATTTCGATAATTTTTCAATTTACCACGTTTTCAAAAATTAGTTTTTTATGTCAATATTTTTTTTCATTGTAACGTACTAATTCGAGCGGTAAATGATTTTAAATTGAGTAAAAAAATGTTACTGCTTAAGACCGCATGGATAATTCAAGAGTGAAATGAAGAATGAATGGGCATTAAAGTCAAAAAGTAGCGAAATTAGCTCATAATATTACGAAAATTATAGTTTTGACTTTCGAAATTCGATAGATAATTAATCATACGTATTTTAAGGTAATAAAATGAATGTAAATCTAATTATTCATTCCTAAATTCACTTTTAGCACGGTAATGAATAATTTTGAATTAGATACCGCAAAAGCAAAAAATGGCACATTTTTTTAAACGCCCATATCTCTTAAACGAGAACTAGCAAACAAAAATATTGTCATATTTGAATTCAGTGGGTCAAACTTAGTAACGATTTATCAGTCTCCACTCCAGTAAGTCAAAAACGTGATTTTGTATTGATCAGTGTTATTAATCTTCAAATATATTATTTTATTTTATTTTTATTTTATTTATTGAAAAATCAACAGACAACAGGATGTACATAGATATGTATAAAAAACAAATAGTAAATATATAATACATGTAACATCCGAGTCCAATAACAGATTTTTACAAAGATTATAAAAAAAATGAAAAAGATAAATATTAGGAAAACAAATGAAAAAGAAAAGAATAAAGACTATAACATGACAAAATATGTAGAACATTGCATAATTAAACTATAGTATTAAAATATTGGAAAAAGGTTATAAAATAGAATATAAGAAGAAATTGAAATTTACATATATAAAACAAATGAAAAAGGTAAATACAAAATAAACAAATGAAAAGGAAAAGAATGAAAGCTATAACATGATTAAATAGCACATTACATAACTAAACTAAAGTATAAAAATATTGGAAAAAGGTTAGTAAATCTAAGGAAAAAGTATATACATAGTTCTGAGAGAGGTTTATTTCATTGAAAAGTGTGTTTTTGATTTTTTCATAATAAAGAAAGAATAATTTATAAAGCCGCAATCTAGATTTTTATTACTAATGCATAGACTCATATTTTTAGCACAGACTTTATTGAATTCGCAAACGGGACCGAAAGAGCCAGTTTGCATTGTACGAAGGAGAGAGGGATGGGAATGGGGTGGCAACAATATAGCGACAATTTAAAAAATAATAATCGGTTCGCATTGTGTATGTTTTGAGTAGGCCATCCCCATCTCACCCACCCCCTCGGTACATTTATTTTTTATTCGCAGCGCTTAAGAAATATTTATGAGGCTTTTAGGGGTGATCGCCCCATCTGCCGTGGATTATTGTTCCGCGGGGGAGATCAGCCGCTGTAGTTCAACCAGACCAAAAAATTATATGCTGAAAGACTCACCTGCCACCCCCCGGCCACTCACCAACCGATCCACCCACCCACCCACCTACCTTAGGGAACGGTGTTCCAATTTCCACGTGGGAAAAGCGGTTCATTGTGCGGCGAACTCTCTTGCATTTAAATATTTTATGTGTTGTTCAAAGCAACAAAACAACAAAGGTGTGATCTTAAAAATACATGACAAAGAAAAACCATTCGTGCCCCTTCTGAAACATTTTATTGTTGTTTTATTATTTTTACACTTTGCAAAATACGTGTTTAGATGGAAGCTGCGTGTGTTTACAGAAGCGCGACGACTGACGAACTGCGTTATAAATAAGTCTTCAGAATCACTACAGACGATCGTCGATACACCGCTTTTTTACTTACTTGAAATATTTTCAAATTATAAGCCTGAACCATTTAATTTTTAAATTTTTGAGAAGAATCTCTTCCGTCGATTAGTTTTTCTGGTCTGAAAATAGTCAAATATGTACAATTCGATTTAAGAATTTTTTTAAATATTCATCAAATACTTTGCATTGTAGAAATAAAATTTAAACTGAAAAACAAAAGAATTTTATTCGTTGAAAAATATATTGTTTGTTTGGTGGGCTGCCAGAAAAAGTTGGTCGGTTGCAAAAAAAAAAGTGTTTTTTCGGCTAAATCTAACAATTGAAGCTATTTGTATTTTTATATATAAATGTTAGTATCGGTATGTGAATCAGGACCTTTATATTTACATAAAAGTTCACTAATCGAGAATAAACTCTTGTCAGTCATTACCTGTAGTCCAAAGAGTATTGTAGTGCTTTCACATACTAAGATTTTTATATTTACATTCATATTAACGTTGTATTTTTCTATTTTTCAGACTATTTTTGCTACCCGAGTCATATTGCTGAAATCCCATTTAGTTCGGCAAAAACAGGTATGTACATATGTGCTCGAATTATATGTATACAAACATACATAACATTAGCTCATTATGGACCGTCCGAATCTTCTGAAAACTATATATGAGAGTCCGCGTATTTTTTGCAAAGTAAAGGTAAAACATAGAAGGTTTATCATCAATTAAATTGAAAATTGACAAACAGCCTATCTACAGTTCTCTTCGATGGTATAAATGATCGGATCAGTATTTATTGAACTGTGGTGATTGCTATATTCAATTTTGTATACATTTAATATATTTTCACGTAATAAACGATATAGATCATTGTCTAATTTATTTTAATGAAAGATTCAATTTGAGAAGTGTGCATGCTATGCGAAAAAAAAAGATTTTGGAATATTAGCATTAAATTCCTTCGGAAAAAAAGTCTTAAAAGCTTTAAACAATAGTAATATTTTTTATTCTAATTTATTTATCGATATTTGGATAAATATTTGCTGGTATACGATAAATAATTATAAGTTTGAATTTAAATTTTTATAATAAAAGTTTGGATGATTTAAAAACACACGCTGTTTGGCCGGCCTTTAAATTATATTTTATTCAAAACAAAGCTTACATATATGTTTACGGTCCATAGTGAGTTAAGATTATATAATCAACTTTTAAAAGCGTATGGAATTATTATCAATTATCATCTTCAACCATTCCGTAGATAATGTATGTAGTTATATAAATATTTCGACTAAGTTGTAATTGTAACTATAGGTACTCAAACTTTACAGTTTACGAAAATTAACTTTTCATGGCAATTCGATACATTTAATATTCAGCGTGGCTAAACTGACCCGAATGCTGAATATTTCATGTTTCAACAGAGACCCAAAGTAAGCGGAACTGTTACATATTCCGATCGAAATATTCGCGATTAAACATGCGAAATAAACTGAATTATGAATAACGGAAGCGTATCATTGTGATTTATACGAATTTACATCAGTGTGAATAAGTAGATGATTATAATTTGAATTGCATTACATATTACATACATACATACGCGACCGGGTAAAATAATTCGAGAACAATCGGGCAAAATTCCAAAGTGTATACCATTTCTATGTTGAAAGTTTCGTCGAGTAATTTTAAATGTGCGGATAATCATAAGCAGGAATGTGAGGTGATAGTTGTCCCCCAAAAATACAAAAGGCAGGTCGATGTACATTCTGTGCTTTCAATGGAGGGGAATTCGGCCCTCCGAGATATTTATGGCCCTCGTGTTTTGTCTCCAGTGAAGTCGCATTTTTTTTCTTCTCGGGTGTGTGTGTGTGTGCGTTAGACGCCGAATATTTCCTTTTTATTCGAGGAAGCTAACCATTAAATATAGGTAGTTCGAAGGATACGATTATTACTTAATCTTTTTGCTGACTAGCCCATCTCCGAAAATTCCACATACCTCAATGCCGAAGTTATCGTTAATAAAAAAATATATATTACATATAATATATAATATTCGATGGAAATTTATATGTACATATGTAAGCATGTATGATACACACACACACAAAGACAACATTTTTGAATAAAATTTAAAAAATAAGGTACATTAAAACAAATTGTCTATATTATTGAATAAAAAAAATAAAAAATATCAAAATTTCACATGAATACAATAGTTAATCAATTGAGAGTAAATAAAAAGGATAAAAAAACATCTACATAAGTACATTATTTATTTATTTATTGGGAATTAAATTAAATTATTATACATAGACTTAATATATGTATATATTTTTAACCTACTTATAGATAATTTTACAGTTTGAACGAAGGCCTCCCCAGATTAGGTAAACATGGCGAATACATACATACATATAAGCACAATGAACATTTCAAAAGGATATTCCAAAATACCTACCGACTAGTTTGGATAAAATTTAAGACATCGCTATAATATTACTCTCGTTAAAAATGATTTCATATTAAAAATTCTTTTAATTATCTTCCTAGCTTTTCTATTCGTATCGATTTGAATTGAATATCATTTCATATCATCTACATATATGTTTTATGGAGTTTTTACGACTAAAATGTAGGACGCAGATACACCTAATAATTAGAGGTAGGACCGGAAACGCGCCGTCTATTGTTCCATTATTGTAAATGCTTTGTAAAAAAGGTTCGGCAAATCTTTAACAATGCATTTACAACATGTGAACAATGGACAGCGCGCTCTGGGTCCGCTCTTAGTAATCATACGACACAGTTTGCCTAGGTAGACTCCGGCAGTGTTGGACGTATCCTCATGTAATTGTTAATTCGTACGATTTTAATATAAGTTTCCTTACATTTCTTCAAATATAGGAATCACCATTACCGATCACTGTCAAACCTTCGTCAATACAAAAAAAAATATCACTGAAAACACTCCAGGTGGTAATTTTTGGCCTGGATTGCCATAGCACAGAACAGGCATGCTAGCGTTTATTTTTACATTTGCAAAACTATCTAAAAAAGCACATGAAGCGTACCACACTGTGTCTGCGCCCTGAAATACTAAAAAAATGATGAATTCCGATTTAGTTTTAAAATGTAAGTCCTATTGACATTATTAATAGTAAATTTTTCCGTTATGCACTTACCTGTGAAACTTTTGAACAGAAACAAGATTTGAAATTGATATATGTATTTGACTCATAAATTAAGCGTTATATATGTACATATGTATGCTACAGTTGAAATGTATATTTCAGATGTAATATACATACATACATATATTTCATATTGTAATATATTTTGACTAGTTGGAATATATTTCCGTCTAACCCACGTTAGTTGATTTATATTGCGAATTACATTCCAACTGGTCAAAATATAGCACAACTAAAAATACAGTTCAACAAAATGTTGGTACATACCAGGTTAAATGAAGAGGTTAGATTTTCGTAAAAGCGTCGCTCGACTAATGAATTGAGTTGGAAAGTCACATTTCTGTTTTCAAATTCTTAGAGTTATCGTAAGACGGTACTCATTACCTTTATTTGTAATATCTGGCTAATATTAACGCGGCATTGAATTCTAAAACATTCGTAAAAACATCAGAGCTGTCAAAACTCAACTGTTATATTACAACTGGCGGACATCGTCTCAAAGCGTATTTGCGCTTGTAACGGTATAATTTACTATTTGAATTGTATTCGAATATGAAGGACCTAAAACGCTAGTTGAAATATATTACAATTAAAAACACACTTCGACTAAATAGAATCTACATAGTATCGCTGAAGTTTTGAATTTTAGCTTATTGGTACTTTTACACGATATCTGTACCCGAGGTAGCATCACCGAGCCGAATCCACTGCGCCGTAATGGAAAGTTAAAAAAAGGTTAATTCAAGTTCCTCATAAATTCACCAAAAAGGCAGTCTAAACTTCGCGCGTACACCCCAACCGGTCCCAACTGGCAAATGCGGCGAAAATTACCCTAAGCGTATTATTAGCGGAAAAAATTATCCGGCACGCTTCCGAGCATCTTCCTTCGAGGACGGCCGACGATTGCAGATGGCTAATTGCACATGAAAATGGCGACGGCGCGGTAATGCGTTGAGGAAATAACGCGTCCAGAGAGTAGGATTGCGGTTTTCCAGCGGCGCCTCGGGGACTATGATTGTGAAGGGCACTTCACCACCAGCCCCCCCTCACGGCCTCCCCATTCACCATCCCCTGTCCACAGAGTCGCTTCCTTCGGACCACCTGCACAGAGCAAACCCAACAAGCTGGCTAAAAGGTTACTTGTGTTTACATTGCCATGTTAATTTTCCCTGTAATTTACACTCGGTGTAGTCGAGACCCGGGGACCCCTTGCAAACCATCCTCCAAAGTATATTGAAATTGAAGATGAGAACAGTGACACTCACACACACACACACATACATAAATATACGCACACATATACATACGTGTAGCTGGATACGAACAAGTTAAGCCTTGACAATCAAATATGTACATTTTTCCAATACATTTTTGGTCCAAAATTTGAATGTACATACATAGGTACTTCATTTTTAATACTCGAATTAATATACTTCATATTAATAATACAATTCCTGATAAAACAGTAGAAGTAGTCAGTAATTATTTATATTAAAGATTACATAATAGAAATTTCCGGTTGTAGACAATAGGTAATAAAGAGACGTGTCAAATTATGCGGTGCGCTCCGTTTTATCAAATTGCAATATCTCGAGACTCGTTTTCTCAACATGTCGTATGTTTAAACCAGGGGTTTGTATGTATATTGTTGCCAAAAATGTTTTTTATATACATGTACGTATGTAATATTTTTAATATACGAGACATATTGTGATCATTCACAGATGTTGAAGCTATTAACACACCTTTAAAATATTTAAAAATCAATTCTTACTATACTTTTTTAATAGTTAATATTTATCTCGCAAAATAAGTATTTCACTATGTCAAATATTTTGTATACATACAAACTCGATGACGAAATACACCGAAAAATTTGGGAAAACGAGTCTTGAGATATTGCAAGTTAGTGGAACAATGTAGTCCCGAAATTATGATGGAGCTAGTTCACATTGCCTAATGTACGCCATTTTTAAATAAAAAAATGCCACTTTGCCTAAAGAAAAAGATCTTTGATCGGTGTGTTTTGCCAGTGATGATGTTTGGATATAAAACTTGGACATTTCAATGCAATTTAAGAAGTATGAAACTCTGTGTATTGAAAACGAGGGTATATTGGAAACGGAATACGTGGGTCAGAAGTATGACTAGGTAGTGCTGGTATGAGCGGTTCAGAATAATGGACAAAATAAGTGCTAGAATGGTACCCGAGATAATTGAAAAGGGTAAAAGAAGGAGCTTAAGGAAGATGGGTAGACGAACTTAGAACAATGTGTGGTGTAAGATGGATGAGAGTTGCGCAAAACAGAGACAAATGGCAACGTGGTGTAGAGGTCTTGATCTAGCAATGGATGGTGTATGGCTGTACATGATAATGATGATGTATACAATTCTAGTAGATATATGTATACAAACATTTTAAATATGCCCAATAGATTTTTAAAAATAAGCCTTTATGGGTTGAAATAAGTGTACAAACATGTACGTGGATTAACAAGACATTGTTATATTCCTTATTTTCTCGATATTTAATAAAATTATAGAAGCTGAAATGAATTCGCCCACTGTGTTTACTTGTAGAACTGCGTACAATCTTAATCTTATATTTCTTACGGAATAAAAAATAGCATATTTACATTTTATAAAGATTCATTTATTCGCCATTGCCTTGTATGCACATTACTTTGTTATCCTCTATTATGTTAACATCATTAATATTAATGTCATGCGAGATATAATTTCAGATTTATAGTGATTTTAACGGCGAAATATTTTTCTTATTCCGTATTTTCGTATATTAGTGATTGGTGTAACTATAGTATTAAAATATTTTATATTACGTCATAAATATAGCTCGATAATACTGGATTGCATATACATAAATAGTGTGCAGAACTGCCGGTAAGGGTTATTTAGGGCCGTCATTGTTACATCTATCGAATCGGACAGTGTACCTAAATTGTATGTACATCTTTCGAAATGGTTATAGTACCCAATCAATCATTGAAACTCTATTGCGTCGTCGCCTTGATAAATTTTCATTTGAAATATTGCAAATGTGAAAGCGGATTAACTGCTGACAGGTACACATATAATAGATTATTATTGATAAAATGGAGATTCGGTTCTGTCAACATCGTCTCAGGTGACTAATTGTTTTAGTGGGGTCCCTTACCGCCCTTCCGCTCTTACACCTCGAATTATTGAATTAGTAAATTTCATTTGAATCGCAAATGAACTAATCCCACACGTACAAGGATTTTGTCAAAACCGTTACCTTGCCATATGTACATAGTACGTACAGTACCTGAATACCTATGTATGTTTATTTGGGGTCTCGTTTCTTTTTCGAATCATTTGATATTGTTATACATAATACTATGGAAAAGAAACGCAATATAATGGATACAATTACACGCGTAAAATCGTATGTTTATCTTATTATATTTTATATAATTATTCGGAATACGTAGTACATATGTACATATGTACATATGTACATACATGGTTAAACATTAGCATCGTAAAATCTTAAAAACACACAAGTCGTTAGGCACTTCAAACAAAATAATACTTTAACTTAATTATCAATGTCACCAGGTTTTTATATTGTATTTTAACATACATGTATCATGCATTTTAAAGTATTAAAATATCTTTGTTTTATAATTTACTAGCTGTATTACCCGGCTTCGCTCAGTGTTTATAATATAAACCGCTTAAACATGACTAAGCTAATTTAATTAAAAAAAAAAAAAAATTTTAAAATTTTAAAAAAAAATTTAAAAAAAAAATTTAAAAAAAAATAAAAAAAAAATAAAAAAAAAATCAAAAAAAAAATCTAAAAAAAAATTTAAAAAAATCAAAAAAAAAATCAATTTTTTTTTTTTGCCTTCTAGGGCTTCGCCCTCGGCACCCCCCTGAGCCTTTGCCTTCTAGGGCTTCGCCCCTCCACGCCCCATGAACAATTGCCGTTTAGGGCTTCGCCCCCATGATCAGTTGCCTTTTAGGGCTTCGCCCCTCCGCGCCCCCATGATTCAAAGCCGTCTAGGGCTTCGCCCCCCTTAGTTAATGCCTTTTAGGGCTTCGCCCCCCGCGCCCCCAAGATTAATTGCCGTTTAGGGCTTCGCCCCCCTTAGTTAATGCCTTTTAGGGCTTCGCCCCTCCGCACCCCCATGATTAAATGCCATCTAGGGCTTCGCCCCCCCTAGTTAATGCCTTTTAGAGCTTCGCCCCCCGCGCCCCCAAGATTAATTGCCGTTTAGGGCTTCGCCCCCCTTAACTAATGCCTTTTGGGGCTTCGCCCCTCCGCACCCTCATGATTAAATGCCGTCTAGGGCTTCGCCCCCATGATCAGTTGCCTTTTAGGGCTTCGCCCCTCCACGTCCCCATGGTTAATTGCCGTCTAGGGCTTCGCCCCCATGATCAGTTGCCGATAAGGGCTTCGCCCCTCCACGTCCCCATGTTTAAATGCCGTCTAGGGCTTCGCCCCCATGATCAGTTGCCTTTTAGGGCTTCGCCCCTCCGCGCCCCCATGATTAACTGCCGTTTAGGGCTTCGCCGCCCTTAACTAATGCCTTTTGGGGCTTCGCCCCTCCGCACCCTCATGATTAAATGCCGTCTAGGGCTTCGCCCCCATGATCAGTTGCCGATAAGGGCTTCGCCCCTCCACGTCCCCATGGTTAATTGCCGTCTAGGGCTTCGCCCCCATTATCAGTTGCTTTTTAGGGCTTCGCCCCTCCGCGCCTTAATTATTAAATGCCGTTTAGGGCTTCGCCCCCCTTAGTTAATGCCTTTTAGGGCTTCGCCCCTCCGCGCCCCCATTATTAAATGCCGTTTAGGGCTTCGCCCCCCTTAACTAATGCCTTTTGGGGCTTCGCCCCTCCGCACCCTCATGATTAAATGCCGCCAAGGGCTTCGCCCCCCTTAGTTAATGCCTTAGTTAACGCCCCATGAGGCTGCGCCCCCCTGCGCCCCCTTTGGGGCCCCATGGGGCTGCGCCCCCTTCGGGGCCCCATGTGGCTAAGCTCCATAAGGCGGCGCCCCATAAGGCGGCGCCCCATAAGGCGGCGCCCCATAAGGCGGCGCCCCATAAGGCGGCGCCCCATAAGGCTGCGCCCCTAAGGCTGCGCCCCATAAGACAGCGCCCCATAAGGCTGCGCCCCATAAGGTTGCGCCCCATAAGGCTGCGGCCGATAAGGCTGTGCCCCATAAAGCTGCGCCCCCTTTTGAGCCCCATGGGGCTGCGCCCCATGAGGCTGCGCCCTCCGGGCCCCCTTCGGGGCCCCACGGGGCTGCGCCCCTTGTGGCGCCCCTGGCGGGGCCCCATGAAGCTACTCGCGAAACGAATAAAACAAATCGGCGCCCATGGATCGAAAAAAAAAAAAAAATCGAATCACGTGTTCGATGACGTCACCGATCTACGGACGACGACGACGACGACCAAGGATATTTACATACAAAGTCTCTTTCCAAATTATAGATTAGACTAGCTGTATTACCCGGCTTCGCTCAGTGTTTATAATATAAACCGCTTAAACATGACTAAGCTAATTTAAATTAAAAAAAAAAAAAAAATTTTAAATTTTAAAAAAAAATTTTAAAAAAAAATTTAAAAAAAAATAAAAAAAAATAAAAAAAAAATCAAAAAAAAAATCAAAAAAAAAATTTTAAAAGATCAAAAAAAAAATCAAATTTTTTTTTTGCCTTCTAGGGCTTCGCCCTCGGCACCCCCCTGAGCCTTTGCCTTCTAGGGCTTCGCCCCTCCACGCCCCATCAGCAATTGCCGTTTAGGGCTTCGCCCCCATGATCAGTTGCCTTTTAGGGCTTCGCCCCTCCGCGCCCCCATGATTCAAAGCCGTCTAGGGCTTCGCCCCCCTTAGTTAATGCCTTTTAGGGCTTCGCCCCCCGCGCCCCCAAGATTAATTGCCGTTTCGGGCTTCGCCCCCCTTAGTTAATGCCTTTTAGGGCTTCGCCCCTCCGCACCCCCATGATTAAATGCCGTCTAGGGCTTCGCCCCCCCTAGTTAATGCCTTTTAGGGCTTCGCCCCCCGCGCCCCCAAGATTAATTGCCGTTTCGGGCTTCGCCCCCCTTAGTTAATGCCTTTTAGGGCTTCGCCCCTCCGCACCCCCATGATTAAATGCCGTCTAGGGCTTCGCCCCCCCTAGTTAATGCCTTTTAGGGCTTCGCCCCCCGCGCCCCCAAGATTAATTGCCGTTTAGGGCTTCGCCCCCCTTAGTTAATGCCTTTTAGGGCTTCGCCCCTCCGCGCCCCCATGATTAAATGCCGTCTAAGGCTTCGCCCCCATGATCAGTTGCCTTTTAGGGCTTAGCCCCTCCGCGCCCCCATGATTAATTGCCGTCTAGGGCTTCGCCCCCCTTAGTTAATGCCTATTAGGGCTTGCGCCCCATGAGGCTGGGCCCCCCGGGCCCCCTTCGGGGCCCCACGGGGCTGCGCCCCTTGTGGCGCCCCCTTTTGAGCCCCATGGGGCTGCGCCCCATGAGGCTGGGCCCCCCGGGCCCCCATTCGGGGCCCCACGGGGCTGCGCCCCTTGTGGCGCCCCCTTTTGAGCCCCATGGGGCTGCGCCCCATGAGGCTGGGCCCCCCGGGCCCCCTTCGGGGCCCCACGGGGCTGCGCCCCATGTGGCGCCCCCTTTTGAGCCCCATGGGGCTGCGCCCCATGAGACTGGGCCCCCCGGGGCCCCACGGGGCTGCGCCCCTTGTGACGCCCCCTTTTGAGCCCCATGGGGCTGCGCCCCATGAGGCTGGGCCCCCCGGGCCCCCTTCGGGGCCCCACGGGGCTGCGTCCCTTGTGGCGCCCCCTTTTGAGCCCCATGGGGCTGCGCCCCATGAGGCTGGGCCCCCCGGGCCCCCTTCGGGGCCCCACGGGGCTGCGCCCCTTGTGGCGCCCCTGGCGGGGCCCCATGAAACTACTCGCCTTGCGCCCCCGCGGGGGTGAATCCATTGAATCGAAAAAAACAAATCGGCGCCCATGGATCGAAAAAAAAAAAAAATCGAATCGCGTGTTCGATGACGTCACCGATCTACGGACGACGAAGACGACGACCAAGGATATTTACATACAAAGTCTCTTTCCAAATTATAGATTAGATGTTCAAAATACATCTTATATCTACATATATATTATATTAGTTGCTGATCTATCGATCATTTCCTATGTCCCAATTTTATTAATTTATTTATTTTTGTTAGACTTAATTTTAATTTTAGTGTACCGCATCAATGGAAAAGAAAGTTTGAAAACCTATGAATATGTATGTACATATAATACATCTATCTATTAGAAGATACTGTACTGTATTATAACATAGTTATCATTTACATATGTATTATATGTAATAGTATTTATATAAAAAAAATCTCGTATAGAAATATACATTGGTATATTACTAGTACTTTTACGTTAATAAAATTAGCATACCTAACTCTATGAAAAAAGTGAATTTTCTTTGAAAAATTATCGTGAATATTTAGTACTACAATGTACACACTGTTTGCTCAATGTGACTCGAATAAAGATCCTAGATAAAAGGAAAAAACAATTTCACTGTAGCCAAAGATAAAATCAAAGCATTTGTTTATGTAAAAAAGTTCACATCCAAAAGAAACAATAAATCAAAATAATCAAAAAAGTCACATTCACCAATTTTTGACTAGCTCTTATGTACAAAACAAATTTCAGCTGACGCACCGACAAAGTCATCCATCTGCTTAGAGCACGGCGTCATTCAAAGCCCAACTGTGAACAAACGGAAATGAAAACTAGCACCTAGTGATGACATAATTAACATGTGGCGTGCGGCGACCATAATGACGACAAACACGCCTTACGCGCTCTACGTGTTTATCTTCATTAAGAAATGGGCGAATTTATGTGGGCCATTAAGAGCGCGCGTAAAGAGTTAAATTCGGTCGCGCCTACATTAACCGTGAAACCCTTGCATTAGGAGCAACAAACCCTAAATGTCACACTACCTGCATCCCTTCTGTTGGACTAAGTGACTGCAACCCTTTCAGAAATTTCCAAAGCTCTAACTTAATCTACATATGTATGTAACCTACACATGCATAACTGAGACTCGTTAACCTAATCATCTAATTTTAGACTATTGAGATTTGTGAAGGCGCAAATGGCGCCCTCGGGCAAGATTTAGTGTCGGCCCCATAACGACGACACTAGTTTCTGGCAAAGTCGCCATTAGTGGTCATCCATCAACGCCCGGTTTTTGAACACTTGTCACGAAGACACCCCCTATTTTATATATATGGAAACGTTAGTTGCATAGTTCTACAGTCCACTTGACACAATACTTAGCACTCTGGCTATTTTTCAAATGAAATATTCTCCTTTTACAGACCATGCTATATTTACATATTGTACCTATATTATATATATATATATATATATATATATATATATATATATATATATATATATATATATATATATATATATATACATACATACATATATAGACTAGTGGTTAGAATAAAGTGGTCACGGGTTAAAATCCCATCGGTTGCTGCTGGTCAGACCTTGAATTTGTGACTCCAGGTCGATCGTTTCCAAAAAATTGGCAACCTTATCCATTACATCCCAAAATTTCGCGTTTTCAGCATCTTGGGTGTCGCTGAATTGTATTAAATGCTGCAAATTATACAATTCAGTATTAAATTCGCTGAATTGTATAAAATATTCAAATTATACAACATAAATCTCTCGTTTAATGTATACATGTATACATATATACTTGTAAATAAATGTAACAAATATGTTTGGCCTCAATGGTGCATTGGATCGCTGTGTAATGCCCCTGCGGTATAATAAATAAATAATAATATTATATAATGTAGTATGTACATGCTTCTGTTTGTATATTGAAAGATTCCGATGTAGGTACTGATTCTATAGCTAATAATTCTGCATATTTGTCATGATTTTTCTTTATAAAACGTATACTACATAGACACTTACCATTTTGTTATTATTTCCAAGTTGAAGTTCTATATCGAAAATGACCACATTTTAGTAAGTTGGAAAACTGCATGCTCCTCTTCTGTATGGATGAGATTTAAGTTTTGCGTGATCCGTATCATTTGTATTGAATTAATTAAATACATACGTACATGTACTCGCTCCTTATATACATACATGTACTAAAAATATAGGTATTCCGTTAAAATTAAAATTTAAACATTTTAATTTTACATGAAGATAGATATCCACTGATTAAACATGTAACGTTGCTTTATTGTTTCATTTCTCCGTTCACTAATTCTATTCGGTTTTAGGTCTCAACGCTTTCAGCCCTTTCTTATAGATGAGCCTGTCTTCCAACACCTATGGAATAATCAACTCATAGGATCTTTCCTCACTAAGTTTCATTAGTTGACCCTACCTAACCCCAGTCTGGCTAGTTTATTTCCGACAAAAAAATCTGCTGAAGCCTTCTTTCTTTCTGCGTAATTTAAACCTCAAAAGAAATAGGGTTCGATGTTAAGGGATTTTCGTGTCTGTTTTCAGTTTTGTACTTCGCCTTTACCATTTCCAACTTCTAAATAAATGTCATCTTTACTGACTGCATTCTGTTATTATTATTTATTGTTATTATTATTATTTATCCATTTGATTTATTATTATAATAATAAATCAAATATAAAATAAAAGGCCGAAATAATAATACAAAATTTGTTGTGAGATATGACTTACATATATGTATGACAATTAGCACAAATAATTCTTTATAAAAATATCGTGCTACATATGTATGTACATATGTTTCTATATTACTACTTGCAACATCTTCATTTTGTTCACAGTTACATATAATATACTATGTAGAATATTTTGATCAAATAGATGTTACAACAGTAATAAAATGTTATAATTTGTTGAGTCTGTATGGTCACCCGATTCATAGCAATAGCTGTTTATCAGATAAATTTTATCATCATGAATTCAAAGGCCAAATCTAATAATGTGTAAGAATAGTTTCTTAATGCGAAAAATCGTTGGATTTTTGAATATTTTCGCAAAATCTTGTCCGTCACAAAAGAAAGTAGTGGAACTGTGCCAGAACAATTTGAATAAATGGAAGAGATACACAATAGTTTTATTTTATTGGTTTATTCAAATTTAACTATGAAAATAGATTTTCATATTGTATGTACCTCCAAAAATATTGTAACCCTCGTGCCCATACAATGGTCACTTCAGACGGGCATAACATAAATAAAAATACTTGAGATATACTTACATACAGAATAATCCCAAAGAGCACCGAGATGGGGCAATCGATCAACACTACAATATTCACCATACATAGAAATCGTACGAATCCGTCTGAAGTGGCCTTTAGGGTCCACATACCCCACTTACGAAACCGCAGCGCATTATTGGACCTTAGCCTCGGATACTGCCTCATTAAGACCCTCAACTCGACGACTTAACGATCAGATTAAATTAATACGCGATAGAGTGGTTAGTTGCTCAGGACTCTAGGTAGCATTCTATTTGCGCAATTTCATTTATATGTACATATGTATGTATATCCAATTTGTGATGAGAATTTAGATATACATATGTACATATGTACGTATGTAATCGATTTCAAAATATGTGCACCACAACTTGTGGTCTAAGGAAATGATACTAATTGCTTAATACAATCGAAGTTTCATCGTTTAATGCAATGTTTTCTAAACTGTGGATCACATTCCGTTTGAATATTAAGGAGTAACTGACTTTCCTCTAAATTAATGGGCAAATGAAAATTGAAATCATGCGGTTCACATTTCATGACACTCGACTAACAAGCTATATAGATTATGTGAACTATGAAATATGAATTATGAATATATTTCCCTTGGTAAAATGACACTTTAATATGAATAAGAAACCCTTTAAAATTGGTCCTCGCTAGAGTATAGTCCATTGTTTACTAACAGGTTTAAAAACATGGGATCGATTGCTAGAAAGTAATTATTTGTGTAGTTACGAGTTAGGCAGTTACTACATAAATAGTAATAAAATAGTTTAAAAATATGATCTCATATTTTTAAACCTGCTAGCAAACGATCGACTATACTCTAGAGCATATCCCTAGTTTGTTCATACACTAACCAATTTAGCCAGTTATAGTGTATATGTCACAGTGAAATTGTATTTCAAGTGAAAATATATTTTCAATGACGTTTCAGGGAAATCATAACCAGTTACATTTTCACGGTTGGTTTTATTCATTTAAGATTATATTGTTAGGGTTGGTATTATTTAAGGGTTAGGTTAAGTAAGGGTTGGCCCCATTCATTTAAGATTGGGTTGTTAGGGTTAAATTATTAGATATTTAAATGTTGTAATTCATTGTTTGATACATTTTCACTGCTTTAATTGGTGAAAATATATTTTCGATAGTGAAAATATATTTTAAATAGTGAAAATATATTTTCAATAGTGAAAATATATTTTCAATACCTAGTGAAAATGTATTTTCAATAGTCAAAGTATATTTTCAATAGTGAAAATATATTTTCAATAGTAAAAATATTTTTTCACTTGAAATATGCTTTCACTGTAACATATACAAAATAACAAGTTAACAAACAAACTTACTTTTTATGCACAAACATAAGGCATAAGAATTCTCAATCGTTTGTTTCACCCTCTATGTACATTTGTCTGCAATATCTTAAAAATTAGAGAAAACGGGAATGCATGTAGTATTCATGGGATTTTCATTTTAAATACTTGATTTTTTGACACCAAAAAGTGTCATGCCACACCTGCTAAGTCTATTTGAAGATAACTTTTGATTTTTGGCACTTTTTGCAATAATTTTTGGATGATAAACTAGTACATTTATTCATGAACAAACTGAAGTGAATACTTGGACTGTAAAATACGGTAAACGGACTATTGCTCACATTGCGATCTTTGCTACGAAAATCGCGAATACGGAATGTCTGGCACTCGAGTTTCCGTTAGTATGATAGTTCGCATGGGTGACTCACAATGGATGGTATTTTCGGGTGTCAGATGTTCCATGATCGAAATTTTAGTGACGTGTGCGAGATCTTTTTGTGCGGAATAGTCACCGAACCGTAACATACATACTACAGAAAGATTTTGTGAAAATAATACATTTGTTTTCAATGTTATATTGAAAATTTTTGGGTAAAATGTTTTTTGACTTGAAATAATCTTAGTCAGTACTATTTGGAATATATGTATGTATGTATGTATATGTAGTCAGCATATAGTTACACATCACCTACTCTCCCATTGTATATGTATTATTTATGCTAAAATTTTAGACACTCAGTTAAATCAATGTCTCTCGAGGGGTACGAGCATGTTGTAAGTTTGAGACGCATTGACTAATATGTACATATATTAATAAACTTTTACATATTGTGCTTATATTCTTCTGGGAGTATGGGAAGGTTTTTAAGATGTTTAACCCCTCTTATGTTTCAAAAAATAAGAGTGCCTGAGGTATTTTTGTCTTAAATCGAGCTTAGATGTGTGTTTTTCAGACGCGTAAAAACCGAACAAGGCTTGTCTATTTTTTACGGTTCGATTCGTTTCGTCTGATAAGTCCAGTGCGGTCGGATTTCGTGTCAGTTTTTATGTCAATATTGTCGCCATTTTTTAGCATTCGTTATCCCAAATAGATGATTTTCGTGTCGCATGCGAGCAGACGAACAAATAGCGTTGAAATATAGTGATCCGCGAGCCGGATAATGAGGGTCCAGCTGATAAAAACCGACCGAATTACAGTCCGGCTCGTTGCTTCCACGAAACGGGCATCCGCCCCCCCGGCCTGCGCCCCCGTGGCCCCCCAATAAACCTCCCACTGAAACGAACCGCATTAATTTTATATTATAATTCGGCGGACAATGCTCGTGAATATTCTGCGTGAACCACTACCGCGCACCGTCAAAGTCGCGTGTTTACCTCGGACCGGATGTAATTTTCCGATTTATACTCTGATTGCGTACGTGTGTGGTTGTTATTGTGTGCTGTAACGTGACGTGAAAGTTGAAAGTGAATAGGTGAAAATATGCGCGCGGATCGGAAATTTTCCGTGAGTTTTTCCGCCGGTTCGCCCGGACGTTTTTCTCATAATTGGTTTATTTCATTCAATAAATTTTGAATAACGAAATCTGGGCAAAAGGCAGATACTGTGAGTGATTCGAAGCCTTGAGGCATTTGGCAATCTTTTATAGCGACGGCATTTTCGTCAAAAGTCAACTTTATTATTTCGTATAAAAGCTTTGTACAATTGGAGCTTTGTATATGTCTGCGCAAATGTATTTAATTTGCGAATCCGACAATGCGACTAAAATTGACAAAAAGCTTACTGAACAAAATCACTCATGCTTCGAGGTCAATTATTTTTTGCAAATTTTATCTTGCTCCACATATAAAATTTTATCTTGAATTATAATATTTAAATACGACTTTGGTAAATTGTATATAAACGTATAAACGCTCATAAACGTATCACAATAATAAATTTAAATAATTCATTTTCTCTTTCTTTAAATGAAAACTTCTTTTTTTTTAAGAAAATATACTGCATATGAATGTGTAATATAAAAATAATCATATTTCAATATGGTAATACGGGGAACAATTGATTAAGATTGAGTTATTACAATAGTGAATTTTGACAAACATATGTTTAAATACTATTTCATCATCATCATTTACAGACATTTACCATCGACTACTGGATAAAGGTCTGTCCAACACGCTTCCATTCGTCTGTTTTGAACAACACTTATCCATCTCACCCCATACATTTTAATTCGTTTTTTCCTCTACCCATCTTCCTTATTGCCTTTAATCTTTACTTTTTAATTCTCTCGGGTACCATTCTAGCACTTCTTTTTTCCACCTTTCGTCCATTCTTCTAGATAGGTGACACTCTCATTGCCATTTCAATCTCTTCACTTTATCCACTACCCTCGTCATACTTCTCATTATGCCGATCATACAGCGCTCCATAATTATTTTAGTGCATTGAACTTGTGTAGCATCTTGGCGTTCAAATACTATTTAATATCACACAATTGGTCAGTATTCAAAGAAACTTTTCATATGAAATATCCAATGTAATCGATACTAATCAAGTCACCTAGTATGTACAATATTTTACGTATAATGTTAGCTAACGTCGAAAGCTATTATAATATTCACAATAAATCATACACGAATTCTCGCGCACGTTCATATTGTTTGTAATATATAATAATAATAATCCAAAATATAAAGAAGTTTCAAACGTATGTATCGCCGTCTAAAGATTAAATTATAAACATCCTTAATTCAGTTGGGATTTACTACGCTTTTTGACGACGACAAAGACGACTTAATCAAATACAAAGTTAACCAATTATGTTCGAGTCTTAAACTTTTCTTTTAAAAGGAAATGACTTATATGAGTCGACTATACCGTTGATCATAATTGTTTTTTTATCCGAGCGATTAATTATTTAATTTTACAATGTGCAATGAAATAAATTGCATAAATTTTATTATTTCTTTTGTGACTTTCTGTGTGGGAGAATTTTTCACTGGAATTTGAGTGGAACAAAACGTTACATATACGTATGTAGAAGACAGGAATTTTGAATGAATAACACAATGGAAGAGTAACGCTGACCTACTGAGATGAATTATTAGTTTCCAAAAAATTTTATCTTTTTCTCATTCCGCTTAAATTTCCAAAATACATGAAATCTTCACGTTCACTCATTTGTTCATAGTTAATATATGCAGAAGTCTTACAATACCACATATGGCACACTGACGAAGTTTATTCTACACGTACATATAAATCAGTATAATTGAATATTAATTTTGCCAAACACTGCGAATGCGGTTGCTTTGGGTTAACTTTGGGCTCCTGCTGATTTTCTTAACAGATACGGTGATTAGTATAAAGGTCAGGAGAGCCTTGCTTTAAACTTTGGGGACTCTCGAACCCTTACCTGGCTTTGAGGGCCCAAGATAGTTGGAAAACCCCTTTGATTAGTCTTTCATTTTACACTGGCTGACCATGTTGCCCACACGTGGCGTGTTTATATGTATAGTGTGTGATACCTTAAAATATTTCCAAGTTAGTTCTTATCGCATAAATTTAATATACAGCATCGAGTTTGAGAAATACATTTCCTGTAAGTCTGATAAATGTCAGATAAGAGCATGCTAGTTCAGATAGAGCTGGCTTGTCGCCACGAATGCAGTTTGTACCAGGCGTTTTTGACAACTACCTTAATATGCCAACTTCGATATTGGCCAAATTCGATAACATCGTACGGAATTATAAAACTTTATATACACTGGCAACGCGGTTAAGTATCTTCATATATAAAATACTAAGAAAATTGACAGTGTCGCTTATTTGAGTTGTGGAGCGTCACATTCCGCAATGTTCGGGTTGTAAAGTGCCATTAGTAGTGGATAGTAAGCTGTTACGGTATTGTTGACTATACAATATATTTATGTAAATGTACATATATGTATACATATGTAGATACATACATGCGAATTTACAAAATACAGACGAAAGCAACTCCAATAATACTATTTTTTATCAGTATTATTATTTTATGTGTGAATGTATTAATGTACATATCTACTAGCTTAAAATTACAGATATATCTATAATATTTGAGCAAAAATTTGTCTACAAATTGTATAACCTACATAGCTTTACGCAACAGTAAATCCAACTGGTAAAATTCAATCATATTTTTGGTTACAGGAAGTATTCATGAGATAAAAGGGCTAACCAACTCTAAGTTATTCTTTACTGCCTTTTCTTTTTTAGGTTAAATAAAACTTAAAGTTAGTATTTTACCATAATGTCTTAACGGATTTTACCCCTGAGCGAAACCTATGGTATTAAAATTGTACATATATAAATTTATAGATTTTAAATTTGAAATCATATTCAAATAGTGGTGACAAATAGTAGGTGGGATGATTTTGGAAATTTTATTGGAACAGTTTCAACAATGAAATCAGATAATTTGGCAAACTCTGATAGAAACTAATCGACGGAGTTAATATCTAAATCTACACATTTTTCCTAGGCATTAGAAATGGGTGGTAAATCAGGATATGAGATATTGCGTCAATTTTTCTCTATCAGGCTTTTCCGAATCGCATATAACCAAGAAGAATATTCAAATATGCTTATAATCATCATCATCTACAGCCGCTCACCATCCACTGCTGGATGAAGACTTCTTCAACACGCTTCCAGTCGTCTCTGTTTTGCGCAACTCTCATTCATCTCACCCCACACATTTTCCTAATTTCGTCTACCCGTCTTCCCTGCGGTCTTCCTGTTACCCTTTTGCGTGGTACCATTCAAGCACTTCTTTTGTTTACCTTTCGTATATTCTTCTAGCCACGTGGCCCACCCATTACCATTTCAATCTCTTCAAATATACTCATATACATATGTATGAACATATATGAGTATATTACATTTCTATTCATATGTATACAAATGTTGGTTGACTTACATATCATTTACTTGTTCTGGTGACCAGTATTTTTTACATTTTGTGTTTTATTTCAAAAAACTTTCAAATATTTTAGTGTTCGTGTAGCGAAGTGTTCTAAATTTTACGTATTAAATTTTAAAAAGTATCAAAATATTACATATATTATCTATGTATGTATATAACAAGTGCATCATTGTATAAATATGACTGAATTCTGCAAGGTGGAATTTGAAAAGCGTCGATCTCTTATATTGATAAAATAGTGAAACATCGCTTGAGAGTCCCTGAAGAGTGCATACATATTTGAGCATTGAATAGAGCCTCAGACGTCGCGCTTTACCCAGTACTATGTACTATGTACATGTTAGAATGTTCGTGTTAGAGCAGATATCTACAAACCAGAGCACACAAAATATATGAGATAGTAAAAGCCAGATTTAATATACAATATATGTATGTATATAAATCAGGATAATATATATATATATATATATATATATATATATATATATATATATATATATATATATATATATATATATATATATATGTATATATTCGATGAAAAGATGCAATCAATATCAATATTATATCACGTCAATTCATAATACTTGATAATGTATGCATTTATATTCGAAATTCTTTAATTAAGGCAAATCTCATTAATATTAAAATCGCGTTGGCAAGCTATGAAGGCAAGCTAATGGGTACTTAGTTAGTTTTCCCGAAAAATTTTCCTCCATTCGTTGAATTTCTCAGACAGCGGGCGAATGCAACGGAGGCTCTTCTCTGGTCGTAATGCGTTAATAAACGCATACTTAACACCTAGCCCACCATCGGCAAGGGGTTGCCTAGACCGAGGCGATGAAGCACTTCAAGGCGTCTCAGTAACCCCAGAAGACCCACCCCTACGTGTCTGACGTCTCCACCATTTATCTCCACCGTAAATTCTACCCGTATTCGACATTACAATATCTAAAGGTGGCGTTATTCTACTGAAAATCGTGTGCTATTTTTGTTCCTTCTCTTATAACGCGAGTTTTATATGCGAGATCACAACGTGAACAAAGATTTCCACGACTGCATTATTGAGTATTAACAACTCGTACGAGTGTTATTTGACGACGATGTTAACACAATAATGCTTTGTTCGTGTTTTGGCGTTCAACTATGTATGAATACAGTCAATAGTTAAACTCAAAGCTGAATTTTAAAAATATCGTACGAAACAAACTGCACCCAAGGGTATTTCTGTTATCTAATATTGAGCAAAGAGTTCGTCGTCTTGATTTCATTCTTCCGGGAAAACTTAAACCCAATTTGTGGTAATCTGCTTTTCTCGATGCCTTCTGAATGGTCCTGACACCAGTCATACCTTCCCGTGCACCTGAGAAAGTGCTTTTTGGCAGCATTTTTTCTCATACGTCCTGAAAACATATACACAACTTTAAACAATTACAGAATTAGTGAATCCGTTGTGCACTGATTTTCATTTTACTTATTCCTCGTCCTCGTTTGCTCTGAATGCTGAGCGTCGTAATCAATTAAGGTGATCTTGAATTTTTGGGAGACCGTCCTCTTGCTCGATATCCCTCCAGCCTCTCCAAACTCTCCACATTCTTCTTGGGTATATGCCCAAAGTAGGAAAGAATCCTTTTCCGACATGTTGTGTAGAGTCTCTCTGATATTGTCAGCTCTTTGAAGATGGAAATGTTCGTGCGTCTTGCAGTTCATGGTATTAGTCTCAAACACCACATTTCGAATGCATCTATGTAGAATGCCCCTTTCTCTCTTTTTCGGGGTCCATGTCTCGATTCCGCACAATGGAATGGGGAGCACCAGATATCTCACTTGACTGATTTTTGTTCTTCTTATAATAGAGTGGTTCTAATATATATTTACCAGACTGACTGTTGCCGTTTTCGCCATTCCTACTCTTCTGCAGATTTTCGATTGGCATTCTCCTTCTTCTGAGATCAAAGCACCTACATAGGTAGATAAAGTCGTCGACTTCTTCATAGACTTTTACAGCGTTGGATTTTATTAAAGTCTCAAATCTGTCAACGAATAGGATTTTTGTTATATTTTTGTTTATCTCTAAACGCAGGTGTCTACTCTCTATATATTTTACGTCTGGCTTTGAACATATTATGCATCAAAGCTTATCTTATCGCATGGAACAGCAGTATCGAACTGCATCATTACTGGAATTTCATAAAAAAAAAGAAGATTTAGCTTTTTGATCTTATACCATTGATGTTTTCTGATTAGCTCCTACTTGATATTTGATATGTACAATAATAGGATCTCAGTACCCTAAATATTTGTTTTTTAGTCAAACTTATTTCAGAATATAAATATACATATGTATGTATTTAAATAATATTACGTCTAACTTGGATTTGAAAAAGCCAAAACACGTGTTTCAGAAACCATTAGAAAACAGTTATGTATTATATATGATGCTCGTATATGTATTTATTTAACGTCGCCTACGGTTAATTTACATAGGCCGTATTCAGCAATATATCATACGAAATATCATTTTTCAATATTAAATGTAGTATAATATATAAATTTTCGTCTCCCATCTCCATGCAAAATATGATATTTAAATTAAAACTTTTTGTGCAAGATGCTCTTGGTCTCGTCAGTTCGCTTAAGGTTTTCCCCGTTTGAAATCTCGACGAAACCTCTTGAATTTTAACTTTTCCGTCGGCGAAAGGCACAAAAAAAACCCCTTGGAATTTTTGTTCCATAAAATTCAGCGCGTTTCCTTTAGTACTTTATCAAGTTTTCATTTTTAGAGAATATCTCGCGAACGCGTTTTCGGGCGCGTGGTAATTTGCAAGAAGAGAACTAGTACGTAAGTACACAGATAGGTTTGTATAATAATTTCAGAACAAAGGCAATTTGCACCGCTTTATTCATGCACCGGAGAAAACGCAAGTGCCGCCACTGCTTAATTGTTAAAATTAATTTATGAAAGAAAATAAAGTGCGGTATGAATCTGATACCACGCCGGGGCGTTTAACTTGTGAGATGTAAAAGTAATTGCCAACATTTCACAAACGTTTGCGATCTACCACTGCACAATTTTACATCAAATATGGATATGTGTGTAATGGGTAACGATTTTGGCGCATCAGTGCATTACATTACATCAAAGTTTCACTGCCAGCGTGAATATTTCATTTCAATAAATCAATCAGATCCGACAAACTGAACATGTGGTCAATTTAAATATATGCCTTGTCTAACAAAGTTCACTGCAAATTTAAAGTCTGATATGAAAATTCGGCAAATTCAGTTCAATAACATTTTTCAATATATTTTATTTCTATATTTAAGACAGTTAAAAACAAACATTACAGCATTGTTTATTACATAAATCGCTGTATTTCGAGAGGCATTTAATTAATTAATGAATTATTCCATAGAGACATCTATGGATTTTTAGACTTGCACATAAATTTTTACATATTGAGCATAAATCAAATTCAGATATTTGTGACATACATAGCTTGTAGTATCGTTTTTGCCAATTTGATGGAGGAATCACTTCAACGATGAAATCATATAAATTGGCAAACTCTGATTTCGACTTCGTGATGACTTCGGAATCACAAATATCCAAGTCTGACCAGCAGCATTAAAGATAAGCACAGGATCGAACCCGGTAACCTCTCGGTGCTAAACATAAACGCAACCACCAAGCCATACTGCTGGCTAATAATAATATTTTATTAGAATACATGGGGAAGGCGGCAAAACTGATAAGCCAATGGGGATTGGCTTAGTATATATGAGGAGATAAAACAATAATACTCATAAGATTAATAAGATAAAAGAAAAAAAATTAAACACTATAAAGGATATGACACAAGAGAGAATACCAAAAGACAGTAACATATAAAATAGAAGAAACAAAAATATAGAAAAGATATTGGGAAAGGAGAATTAAATCCTTAAAAATGCTTTTTAAGTTTAAGAAATACATCAATATGTACCTTGTTAAAGTGAATTGGTTTGGTGTGACGTCACGCATTTTGAAAGTTTGCAACACTGAAACATCGCACGAAACTTAATATTATTTTATAAACTTAACCTAACGTAGCAGATTATTTTTCAGACGGCATACTTTTTTATTTTATTATAAAAAAAAAACAGGTAGCTCCAAGGCGACATCTATGGTAAAATTTTTTGTTCATAAGTAACATTAAAATACATTTCTTAAACATTACAATACGAACACCGCTAACACCAGGTAAAAAAATAGATTTTGTGAAATCTCTATACTTGTCGATGCGCTTACCACTCACCAATATCCTTCCGTTTTTAAATATATTATACAATAGTGTCATATATAAAGAAACTGGTACAATTACAATATTAGACAATCAACAATTTACAAGTTATGTTTAATACAGATCATCATTGAAACTTTAGGTCTTGCAATAATTTTACTATTTCTCTTTTAGAAAATATTTTGAAGTTAAATTCAAGCGACTTATTTTCGCTGTTAATTAATTATAGCAAGAATGCAATTGTTCGAGTCTTGGCGACAGAGCGACAGTGTTTTCGCTTTGTATGGAAAGTTCATCTCTAACAATCCGAAGCGAGTTTCACCGAGAGGACAATTTCGCTAAACAATATTCGCAAACTTTAAACATTATACACGCACTTGTATATAATATAATTATATAAATACCTACGTATTCGAATGAAAATCATTAATACCCTCCTCCAACTTCGAGGCATACATATACACTTGATGTCGAACAAAAGGAAATTAAGGCTATTTTCATATGCCGAAATAGAAACCGGACTCGCACGGTATAATTCCACAGTCGGCCGATAAATAAGCGCACAAGAACCTTCATTAAATACCTATGTTTAAATATTTATGACAGGCCTTTAGGACATTATGCTTCGGTGTCCGGGAAATAAACGATCCTCACCTCTCCACCACACTCACCCCTCGTTTACAATGTTATGAATATTCATTTGTATAATAATAATATTCTTTGACGATAGATTCAATCTTCGGAATTATGAATGTATATGTACATATGTATGTATGTACGTATACGGCATATTAGACATAGATATATGTATGTGTATGTGTGAGGAAGTGAGTTGGCTCACTGCGATCGATTCGAACAATCGTCACGTACGCGAAAATTCAGATGTCGTCGATTTTCCCGGAGAAAAATGAAAAAGAAAAATCGCGTCCTTCGCCTGAGGTTTAACGCGCGTTAAGTCTCCGTCTGAACTAAGCCGAGATACATCACTTTTCGTTAGTTTGATCCGTCAACGTATCGTATAGGATTAACGAGTGGGACTAAACTGTTTTCCGATACAAAAAGTATATACGAGCATGTATTGGTTTTTGGAAGTTTATTCCTTTTTACTATATTTTTCATCGTGTTCGTTCGTTTGCAAAGAATATACTTATGTCCGTTTACGAGAATTGTAATAAATTTATTTTTTATTCATTATATATTGTTTTAAAATCTATAGTAAATTTACTTTCTCATATTCTGAACTAGATATTAATGTTAATTTGACAAATTTATTTTCATAATTAAAAAAAATATATATAATGTAGAAATTGGATAATCGGTGCTCATCGACCAGAAGGTGGATGAATGAAATGATGTATGTAGATGGAAATCACTAGTCGCCCGATCTCGCCTTCTGTATACATACATATAACAGCCAATAAGATCTCAAAACCCTTTGACCAATGATCTCTCTGTGCTGAGAGTACATGTCGTATATAAATATTCGGTGGGTTTTTTTCCGTGTGCATTCAGAGCTGGCTTGTCGATGAATCAACAATAAACTACTTCTACAATCACTCACTGCGTCTTACACTTTGATCTATGGCAACTCTTCTTCACGTTACACTACAATATTACTACAAAAATTTAATTTAATAACTCTCACCACTTCACATGATGTAATTACTACTTCTATTAGGCTGGTTTAGTATTCGTTGTGAATATCAAAACACAATTTTCCACTCAATTCCTTTGTGTATACGCTACAATTTAATTAATTATTATAAATAATCAAATATAATGTTGGTTTATTTATTTTTGTATTCTATGTACATACATTTAGTGAGCATTCAATCAATCTGTGTACATACATATGTAGATATGACGCATAAAGATTCGTTTATACCAACACCACTGAAGCTGACAACTGTACTAAAAATACTCTTTAGTACATTATATTATATGTATGTATGTATGTACATTTATAGACACGTTCATATGTTCCTTAATGTGTACGTGACATATCCGAAACAGCATCAACTAATATGACCTATTCACACTATATAGCAGAATCACGCATGACGTAACGTCATTGTGGCGAGTGCACCCCCACAAATGAAAATATTTCCTATGAATAATTCCATAAACCTCATATTGTGCCAATTTTTACTTGTCGATAGGAAGCAATCAATATTGCACCGTATCTTCACGCTTTGTAATGTATGTATACATACATATGTAAGCCGATTTTGCCTTGCACTAAACGAGTTTGAAAGTGCCGAAAATGGGTGTTGCTGTATAGTATGAATAGAAGTAGTCTTTTCCATGCAGCGTTATACCGAGCTGTTAACGTGCAGTGCTGGATAATATAAACAGACCTTTAAAAGTCGTCTCACAGTTAATTACTAAATAAATTCCGGAGTGAAAACAAGTCCTTCCGCGAACCCAAGAACAATTTGAACACTTAATCTGACCGTTAACTTGAATAAATAAATAATTTTAATTAAAATTAACCTGTCCCACGGGAGAATGTGCGCTGAGCAAAACTTGTTAAAATCTCTTGCGAAATTATTAGTATTATTATTGTAAGATTCAATTTCATAAAGACGAAGCTGTGAGATCCAGCTTAGAAAATGGATATATATTTTTTTTAAATTTCCGAGTATTATAAGGGTGAATTGACTGGACTGAAATGTTTGCGCAAGTCCTTTACGAGGCATTGTATTATATGTATGTACGTGTAATTTTAATTTCGCCTCACTTGTTCGGTACACGTGTAACACACAATGGCGGCTCTCGGCATTATGAAATTTCTTTTCGAAGAAATTTAATCCGACTCGAGTAAAAACTAAAACGAATAATTTAAAGGAATTTTCCCGGTTGTTCGGCCGCCGAGTTCCTGCATCATTAATCACCGCAGGGGTCCAAAATACCCCTGTGAAAAAGAGCCTTCAAAATTTTGGCAGCAGTTTTCAACCCGATATACATTCCTTACAATGTACATCCTTTAAAATTCAATTACCAAAATTGTGACTATTTATTAATTCGATTTGATCGTACCTATAGATTGGAACACTTTTCGTGTGGATTTTATTTTTATTAAACGGTACACTTATAATATTACTGATATGCCAATAATTAAAGAAGGAATGTTTTCTGAAGATAGCCTCGAGGTAGAGGAGGTGAAAAGTTAAGCGCGTTATAAAAACAATCGTTAAAAGTTAACGGCGGACCGGTCGCTTTATGTCAGGGATTTTAACACGTTAGGGTCCACACAAAAACGCGGTCCATCAACACGCGCATTCTATTTAATTACAAGCCTCCCTCCCTTCTGTCTCTCCTCTTTTTTTCCCTCCAAACGCGCCAATCTTGCAGAAAATTTAACGGTTTGTTTTATTTTTATTCCCCTTTTCGTTCTATTGAATCGAATTTGTGAACTTTTCACGTCATAAATGAAGGGGAGGGATTTGATTTTTCACTTTGATTTATTATCTCGTTCATGAAACTTTCTCCTTCACTACCTATTTTAATGGTTTTGACATGCCTTTAATGCTTAACACATTTTGTACTCTACGTTGAACAATATGCCTTATATTTGTGAAGTTATATAATATATAGTTATAGTTATATACTATAATTCTGCGCGCGCACATTAATACGGGAGGAAAAGCCTGTTCCTCTTGTTCCTGTTGTATCCTCCTTGCGCAAATTAAGTGAGTATGTACCGTTTACCATGCACAATTTTTTTTTTGATCTTTCGACTTAAGATCTTTCGATTTTCGATCTTTGCCTTCCGATATTTGCGTTTTCTGTAATTTAACATTCTGGCTCGTCACGGAGACCTGATAGAAATGTACGTAATATTATAAATAAATAAATAAATGAAACTATTGCATAGAATTCAGATACACTGATATGTATGTAAATTACTAATCACGTCGATGTGATTATAGAAGCGTAGCACTCAACGAAATGAATCGATATATCGTCGAGAGAGTGGCATTAAAAAAAAGGACAAAACGCAAAACACGAACCGTTTCATTTTTACGGGCGTTTTCCACAAATTTTCCTTGAAAACTTTACGCATTTCCTTCATTTCCCTCGCCCGGCCGACCATTCACGGCACTCCCCGTCCCATTTATCCCGCACTACAAAACAAAACAAAGCTAATTCGCACAATGGCCGACGGTTTACTCTTATTTGTTCCACCCTCACACCCCCCCCCCCTCGTTTCCCCACTCTAAAATGGAAATTACCGCAAATAGAACAAGGAGCGGTGAGATACATATGAGGTGATAAAAAATTCGACATTTCTTTTAACTTCATACGAGTTTTACGTCAGTCTGTCAATACATTATTCATACATGTTTTCATCTTGTAATGCTTTTTTTACTAGCCCCTTTTCAGCTTGCTTTTTTCAAATTCTATTGGACAGGGTTTTAAATATATATGTATATAAAACGAATATATTGAAACTGTTATAGTGAATAATAATTGTGGAATCCTTTATGTCACACTAGATATTATGTATTGAATATTATCATATTATGAAGACTATTTCCACATTTATTTACGATGTTAATAAATGTGAGACATATTCTAGGGCACGTAATGGAATAAAAATATTGTATATATTATATATATATATATATATATATATATATATATATATATATATATATATATATATATATATATGTATATACATTGTATACATATATGTACATATGTATGTATTTACGGATTTCAATTGGATGGTTTTTATATTATTCACCATGTCGCCATTATATTACCTAAGACAACAAGTATGGCCAAGTTTTACATACACATATTGAAATTTGGTGCCATGGGTGCCATAACCCCTCCCCCCCCCTGGATGAATTTAATTATACATATATACATGTATTTTAGTTCTTCTAAATCCTCATTTTAACTTTCAAAAATAAGTCCTTAAAATTTATATCCCAAGGCTTTTACAAGATATTTTTTTATGTATTATATTTTCAATTTGAATGCCCCCTAGATCATTTTCTGGATCCAGTAGTGTAAATACATATGTAATAATAAGGCTAAAAAGAGGAGATAGGTTGGCAATTTGGTGAAGAACCGTTTCAACAATGAAATCAGATCAGGAAACTACATACAAACATATGTATCTACATATACCCAAGGTCTGACCAACAACATTGCTAGGCCAGGGCTTGAACCCGTGATCCCTCGGTTTTTAGAATTATATGTTAACCATTGAGCTATGTATGCTGCAGGTTTAAATTTTATAAATTTTCAGTTAAAAGTGGTGAAACCTCTTATACAATATATCGAAATATAAAAATGGATTAAAAATTACTTGAAGCATTTTGAATTAACAAAAAAGCCAGCCAAAAATATGTGAAACATTTTCTAAAGTGCATCTTCAACTCAAATTAATCTTTCATCGTTTTTGATCGGAGCTCCTCCTTCGAATCGTTTTTAACTCGTATCATTTTCATTTTCAAATTTTACTTCTATTGTTCGTAAGCTCACACGGGCTCGTCTATATGCTTCTAATATACGTTTTAAATTAGAATTTTGAATTTTAATCTCGTAGAATCACATCACACGCGCAATTATTACATTATAAAATTCGGATGGACGTATATGTAAATAAATTTGAATTATTTACATAAAGGCACACATGTATACGTACATACATATACATAGGCTATATAAATGAGTTAATTGATTTAGCAAAACGCGTTGAGCGAATTTAAAATTTCGGCTAAATGCGGAAGCGGCCGGCCCGCAATCCATTTGGTTAATTCTAATTATCGATTATGACGGTGTGGTCAGCGTCCGCGGTGACAAGGGCAAAGGGAATTTAATTAAGCGTCCCCCGGGAGGAAGGTAGATGGCCCTTGTTATGAAAATTGGTGCCAACCCTTATCCAGAGGGTGGGAGGTGGGTGAAGGGTGGTTTTCCCTCGCTCCAGCCGACTGTGAAGTTTTGGCGCGCTAAATCAAACGTGTCACCTCTCCACTGATGAAGGTCACCAGAAACTGTGACGCGTTCGAAACTCCTTTTTAAAATTGAACTTCCGGTATTTTGCACAAAGTTCGGATGATTATCTTGACATATTTATGTGGAAATTATACAATGCTATATACTAGCTTCAATTGCTTTCGAAAAACTATACGTCAGCTTGATTTGGTTGACATACAACTATGCATTACGTATTTGATTAGGATACGCATTACATATATGTATGTAAGTATGACTGTAATATCTATATCAACGATAGTCCTAAAATGTTACCTTTTTATTTCTGTTTCAATCGAACATGTACACTCGCCTTTCCAAATCACTCCAAAGCGCAATAGTACAATTAATACGGGCATTTTTATCATATAATACAATACGAATTCATACAAACATTATCGACAGTGACATCTATGGAGAAATTTTTGCAGCATTTTATTATGGAAATTGGCGAACCTCAAGACGCTGAATAACTTGAGATTTTCAAGAAAGATTGGAAAAGAAATGTCAATTTACAACAAGCATTTAAATGAAAATCAGAAAAAATTCTTAACGATCAACCTGGAGTCACAAACCTAGGTCTGACCAACAGCTACTAGTGGAAATCGAACTGTGACCATTCTACTCGAAACTATAATATACCACTAGTTCATGGTGCTAGTTTTGAAAACCATTGCTCAGAGTAAGAATGACACTATGCTAAAATTACAATTAATTAGTATGAAATTGTATGAAAACTGTATGAAGTTCCGCAAATGACCATAATAAACTAAACTATTTTTATATCTAATTTTATTCATAAAAAATATATGTATGTACAAGACAACGGATTATTTTGTATATGCGATAATTCTAGTGTTTTCATTTTCAAAATCATACATATTTATTTTATTTATTTATTTATTTTATTAATTGAAAAATCAACAGACAGGATGTACATAGATATGTATAAAAAAACAAATAGTAAATAAATAATATATGTAACATCCGAGTCCAATAATAGATTTTTACAAAAATGAAAAAGATAAATATAAGGAAAACAAATTAAAAAGTAAAGAATAAAGGCATGACAAAATATGTAGAACATTGCATAATTAAACTATAGTATTAAAATATTTGGAAAAGGTTATAAAATAGAATATAAGAAGAAATTGAAATTTACAAATATAAAACAAATGAAAAAGGTAAATACAAAATAAACAAATGAAAAGGAAAAGAATGAAAGCTATAATATGATTAAATAGCACATTACATAACTAAACTAGAGTATAAAAATAAGTAAGATAATAAATAAGAGATGAATCAATCGGTCAAGATTCTCTTGATGTTAGACCTGAATTGATGTAGGGAAATACCAAATAGATCAACCTCATTCAGCTCTCCGTTAAACATACGATAAACGCGCTGCAGATAAAAATGATATTTTTGGGAATTAGTATTGAAAGGATCAAGTGAAAAGAGTGCAACGCGTCTAGAGTACCGAACTGGGATTCTGAAATTAACCTTATTCAGTAAATCAGAACAATCAAGGAAACCATTTATGAGCTTAAAGAAGAATATATCGACGACATCAGTATGTCGTCGCCTGACAGAAAGATTGTTAAAAGAAAGGATTTTTAAAATGTCGGAAACAGTAGAATGGGTATAGGTAGGAAAAAAGTAGCGTAAGGATTTATATATGTATGTATATGTATGTATGTATGTACTTATAATTATAATAAAAATAAAAATAATTTTTATTCCAGACCATAGGGAGAATAGTGCAATTCCCAACGCCCATATAAATAATATATATATATATATATATATATATATATATATATATATATATATATATATATATATATCAGTGGCGTGCGGTCCATGGATGCGGTGGATGCGGCGCATCCCCTATAACTTTAAAAAGCCAAGAGTATTTTTAATAAATATTTGAATTTCGCTTCGATGTATTCTTAGTGATGTACGTGATTATGATGTAGTATATGAGTATATATATATATATTTCACATATCACGTGTTTTTTGTTACATGATGCATTATATAGGATCTTTTGATAATTTTTATTAAGGATTCGCATAGGCGGCCGGCCGGCCACAGGCGAGTGACGCTGGCGAGTAGACGCTGAGTGAAGTGCGCGCGCGTCATGGATTCGGAGTTCGGACCGATCCCATTTGCGCATGCGCACTATGAGGCTGTCATATTCGCGCGGACGCGTTGACACTTGTTTAACCTCTACGGTGGATTCGGTTTCTCTGTTTGCTTATCTATTGAGTTTCACTTGGAAGCCGCTGTTGATCGATATTTCCGCACGCTACGCCCCAAGTTATTTATCAAAAAGCTAGCCGATTCATTTCTTTAGACGAAGTTAATCATTTATACTGTAAGTTGGTTATTTTTTACTTTTGAATTAAGTTTTCATTTTAATTAGTTTCGTCTAACTTTATTTTTAGTTTACTGTTCCACTACTTACGAGTTTTCATTATTGCCTTTAATATGGATATCGAAAATAACAATGAGAGTGGACTTGTCGTCGAGATCAATAATAATTGCAATTGTTTAATTGAAAATGTGCTGAAAAGAAGATTTGCTTCTCTCCCATTTAATGAAAAGGAGATTATTGTTAAGAGCCCCAAACCCACACCAATATTAAATATTCAGTCTAAAACAAAAACATTTAAAAGGTATTTTAACACAGAAACATACGAAAAAATTTCATGGATTTGTGGATGTGCTCACTTAACGAAATTATTCTGTTGGCCATGTATTTTATTTTCTCAAGAAGTGAATGTCTGGAGTAAATTTGGATTTTCTGACCTAAACAATTTAAGTAAATCGCGCAAGAGACATGAATGTTCTCAAGCTCACATATGTTCTGCTGCTCAATTTAAAAAATTTGGAAAGGGACCTCGTATAGAAAATTTTTTAAGTGCTCAATTTAAAGCAAATATTGAAATGCACAACAAAGAAGTTACTGCAAATAGATACATTTTGTCGAAATTAATAAGCGCGATCTGTTTTTTAGCAAAACAAGAACAACCTTTACGAGGACATTTTGAACACCAGGAATCGGAAAATAGAGGGAATTATATTGAGTTGCTGTATCTGTTGAGTGAATCAGACATAAAATTGAAAACTCATTTATTGAACTATCGAACCATATACAAAATGACTTGGTATCCGCAATATCAAAAGTCTTGCTAGATGAGATTAAAACTGAAATACGTGCATCAAAATTTGTTTCCATAATTGTGGACGAATCTACAGATATCAGTCGCAAAGCTCAGCTATCTACTATTTTTAGATATGTAGATGAAAACAATGAAATTCAGGAGAGATTTGTTGGATTTGTCGATGTTAGTCCCAATAGAACAGCTAATGCTCTTTTTCAGCACATACGTGAGACCTTGGAAGAATTTGGTTGTTTGGACAAATTAATTGCACAAACGTACGATGGAGCGGCTGTAATGTCCGGGGAGCATAATGGAGTGCAACGAAAAATTCGAGATATTTGTCCTAATTCTTTATTTGTCCATTGTTACGCTCACAGATTGAATTTAGTTTTGTCGCAATCTGTTAAACATATATCCGGATGCAAACGTTTTTTCAGCCGTATGTTGTCATTTTCAACTTTTTTTTGTAAGTCTTCAAGAAGAATTTCCCTTCTCGATTGTCAAATAAAAAAACGATTTCCCACTGCTGCCCCTACACGATGGAACTACAATAGCAAAATTTTAAATATGATATTAGAATATCAAACAGAATTAATGGAAATATTTAATCAAATAATTAATGATGAAGACGAATGGGATACTGATGCTGTCATAAATGCTGAAGTCCTTCATCGTTATTTAAAAGAGTTTGAATTCAATTTCAATTTGCATTTATTTTCTGCAATATTTAATTCGGCAGATTTTTTATTTGAAATTTTACATAAAAAAACCTTTGACATATCGTATTGCGTAAGTGAAATTAAAAAATTTGTAAAATATTTAGATAACAAAAAAGACGATTTTGATTCATTGTGGAACAAAGTAATAACTAAAAATTTTAATAGAAAAAGAAAATATGCTGAATGTGAAGAAGATGTGAAAACAACGTATAAACTTCACTATTCTGAAATTTTAGAAACTCTTTCAGTAAATACAACCAATCGATTTCGAGATATCGAAAATTTAAAATTTCTCGAATTTTTTAACGTCAAAAAATTTAAAGAATATGAAAATAATTTTCCAGATTTCCTATTTAAATCACTCCACCTAACTTATGGAAAATACTTTGATTTTATGAAATTAAAAAGCGAATTAATTTACATGTACTCAACGCAAGATTTTCATTTGAAATCTATAAATGACGTAAAGGAATTAATTGTGAAAGATGATCTAATAGACGTTTTGGAACAAGTATTTAGTTTAATACAATTAATTTGTACGATACCTTCCACGAGCGCATCGGCTGAACGATCATTTTCGACTATGAAAAGAATTAAAACGTTCACCAGAAGTAGTCAAAGTGAAGAAAGACTCTCTGGTCTTGCTTTAATTGCAATCGAAAAGAAAATAATGTCAAATTTAAAAAACAATAAAAAATTCTATGATGCGGTTATCGATGAATTTTGTAAAAAGGAACGAAGAATAAAATTAAATTTTAAAAAATAAATTGGTCGGTTTTTTTTTTCAAACAAGGGACAGCATCCCTTGTTTGAAAAGTCACCGCCCGCCACTGATATATATATATATATATATATATATATATATATATATATATATATATATATATATATATATATATATATATATATATATATAATATCATTGAAAAATAATAAAATAAATAAATAATAATAATAATTAATATTAATAATAAAGAATAATTAATTAATTAATCAATTTAATGTCTATTTAAGGCGGTCGGTGGAGTAGTTCCATCCATCGAACAGTGAAGAGTGCAAATGATATATTATATGTATGTACATTTGCTTGTCTTACAATTTACATTTACTTTATATTTATCAGAGGCCAATTAAATGGTCAGTTTTTTTCAATAAATGGTTAGTAACTTTTAGGATATTTTTGTGATAATCTGATAGATATAAATACGAACGGTCATTAAACTGTTTATTGAGTTAAGTATTTTTTGAAAAACAGACAATAGTCAAGCAGCCAATGACCGATAATATAACTTACCGATCATCTATTTACTGACCAAATAAATACAAGCCTCTTTTAAATGATCCTTACGTACTAAAATTACTTTATTTTTCCTTTGTAAGGTCTCACCTTGAATTTGCCTCAATTATCTGGTCACCTTTTTATTTATCCCATATTAATTGTATTGAGAAAGTTCAACTTAAATTTATTAAATCCTTACGCTACCTTTTTCCTACCTATACCCATTCTACTGTTTCCGACATTTTAAAAATCCTTTCTTTTAACAATCTTTCTGTCAGGCGACGACATTCTGATGCTATATTCTTCTTTAAGCTCATAAATGGTTTCCTTGATTGTTCTGATTTACTGAATAAGGTTAATTTCAGAATCCCAGTTCGATACCCTAGACGCGTTGCACTCTTTTCACTTGATCCTTTCAATACTAATTCCCAAAAATATTTTTATCTGCAGCGCGTTTATCGTATGTTTAACGGAGAGCTGAATGAGGTTGATCTGTTTGGTATTTCCCTACATCAATTCAGGTCTAACATCAAGAGAATCTTGACCGATTGATTCATTTTTTCTTCTATTCTATTTTTCCAATATTTCCATTATTTTTATACTTTAGTTTAGTTATGTAATGTGCTATTTAATCATATTATAGCTTTCATTCCTTTCCATTTCATTTGTTTATTTTGTATTTACCTTTTTCATTTGTTTTTTATATTTGTAAATTTCAATTTCTTCTTATATTCTATCTTATAACCTTTTCCAATTATTTTAATACTATAGTTTAATTATGCAATGTACTACATATTTTGTCATGCCTTTATTCTTTACTTTTTAATTTGTTTTCCTTATATTTATCTTTTTCATTTTTGTAAAAATCTATTATTGGACTCGGGTGTTACATATATTATTTATTTACTTTTTGTGTTTTTTATACCTATCTCTGTACATCCTGTCTGTTGATTTTTCAATTAATAAAATAAAATAAATAAATAAAGAAATAAACTGTATACATATATTCATATTCGATCTCGCTCGGAGTCAAGTAATTATTCAATTTATTTACACTGCAGGCAAGATCTGGATGGTAATTAAATCCAGATCAACCGTTTCCTGCTATAGTTATCGTATATGGCATTCTATCTAACTCATTTGTGGTGATGGATCCAATAAAATCAGTACCTTTATGCCAGCATCCATTTCTTACCAATTCGTCGCAAATCTGAATTATTTTTTGATTATTATCTATACAAGTTATAGATGTCACTTTGGGGCAACCTACCATGGCATCTACGATTGAAAATATGTAAATCTAATATATAATTTCGAAAGAGACTTTGTAACTATATAAGTATGTAATGTTGGTTGGCAACATCGAAAACAAATCAAAGTTTCTATGACGACGATTCGATATGGTTTCGATTCAAATAAATTTAATAAAAAAACAAATGAATATTTACTATTAGATTCGCCATGTTTAAGCTGTTTATATTACAAATACTGAGCGAAGCCGGGTAAAACAACTACATAGTTCAAAATATAATATAACGCACATTATGTACATTGATATATTTTTATTCGGTCTCCGTGACGAGACAGAATGTTAAATGACAGAAAACGCAAATATCGGAACGCAAAGATCGAAAATCGAAAGATCTTAAGTCGAAAGATCAAAAAAAAAATGGTGCACGGTAAACGGTACATACTCACTTAATTTGCGCGAGCAGGATACAACAGGAACAAAAGGAACAGGCTTTTCCTCCCGTATTAATGTGCGCGCGCAGAATACGGGAGGAAAAGCATGTTCCTCTTGTTCCTGTTGTATCCTGCTCGCGCAAATTAAGTGAGTATGTACCGTTTACCATGTACAATTTTTTTTTGATCTTTCGACTTAAGATCTTTCGATTTTCGATCTTTGCCTTCCGATATTTGCGTTTTCTGTCGTTTAACATTCTGTCTCGTGACGTAGACCCATTTTTATTTCATATACAACTATAATCAACATTTATATACATATTTGATTAATATGTATGTACATAAAAATTAAGTGAAATTTTTTTAAATTTAATTAAAGGCGCAAAATATAAATGCCGCGCCCATTTATTTTGGACTAAATATTTAAAAGCAATATATACATATACAAACTTAAAACGAATCTACATTATTCACAGAGTGAGTTATTATGAGTACTTGCACAATTAGATAACGTTGGCCATTTGACATTGCGGGTTTTGTTATACATAAATATGCGTTCTGCCGATTGCAGAATTATAATATTCTAATCTAAGCGGCCGGATTCTGGGGATCCCGCTAGGTTTTGAATCCTTTATTGTATTTATTTATGTGTTGCTATTTATCAGGGCATAATAAACCTAGGCGCTTAAACCGAAACTATTATTCACAAACTGTGTTGCTTTCGCATGAACACGTTAAACTATTCAAACGGGCACACAATGGGAGGATGGGCTCTCCCGGAACCTGGCAATAATGCAATAATCCCGTTTTCTTGAAAGGAGCCGGGAGGGATGTAACCAGAAAGTGGGAATCCTCAAATCTAAAGGCGTTCGACCGCATCGGCATTAGAGCACTGTCCTGTAAATACATATGTATCATAGAAAATTTTGAAAAAAAAATATTATACTATTTTTCGAAATTATTTATACACAATAAATTATTATACAAAATTTTATCTAATATATCATCATCTACAGCCATTCACCATCACTGCTAGGTGAGGGTCTCTCCAACACGCTTCGTGTCTGTTTTGCGCAACTCTCAGCCATCTCACCCCACACATCTTCCTAATTTCGTCTTCCTTTTACCCTTTTGCATTTTTTTTGGTACCAGTCTATAGGTAGTACTTTTTTTGTCCACCTTTTGTTCATTCTTCTAGCCACGTGGCCCACCCATTGCCTATTCAATCTCTTCACTCTATCCACTATATCCTTGTCATACTTCTCACCCAAGTATTCCGCTTCCTGTCTTTAGCATACAGCATTCCATACTTATTTGAATGCATTGGAATTTGTGTAGCAACTTGGCGTTTAATGTCCAAGTTTCACATCCAAACGTCATCGCTAGCAAAACACATTGATCGAAGATCTTTTTCTTCGGGCAAAGTGGCATTTATGATTTAAAAACCGCATTCATTCGTCCAAATGCACTCCATCCTAAATTCATACGTATCTTTATTTCTTCTTCTTTACATATAATTTATGTATATGTATATATATATATATATATATACATATATATATATATATATATATATATATATATATATATATATATATATATATATATATATATATATATATATATGTGTACATATATATGTCATCACCATCATGTACAGCCATTCGTCATACACTGCTTAATGAAAGCCTCTACAAAAAGCTTTCATTTGTCTCTGTTTTGGGCAACTCTCGTCCATCTAATGCTACATATTTTTTTCATTTTATCCATCCATCCTCCCTGTGACCTTCCTTGCAAACTTTTATATTCTCTCGGGTACCATTCGTGCACTTTTTCATCCATCTATCGTCCATTCTTCTAACACGTGACCAACCCATTGACATCTCACCGTAACATCAACCACCTTTGTTTTACTTCCAATCCACATATTCCGTTTTCTATCTGTCCTCGTTATGGCAACCATACAGCGTTCATATATATTTAGTATGTCAAAATATGTACCTCGGAAAATTCATATCGAATAATCGTTCATTCTGCAATTGACAAGCGTTTTAACTTCATTACATCTGATATTGGCAACGCTTGAATGTGAATTTTCGTCATTTGTAAGTACGTATGTGAAACTTATTGGCTTATAAGCGGAAATATAATACTGTCGAATGAATCCGGTGCTTCGGGCTAAATTTGTAACGAGTTGTTTGTGTTTGTGGTATGAATAGGCAATCGAGTGGTGAGAGGGTGTGTGGCGAATTTGTAAAGATTCATCTTGGGAAATGCGGTATTATCTTTATATGATTGTATTAGTGCCTTTCCTTCCTTTAGACTCGTAGCATGTATTTTATTTTTATTTAAAAAATAATAATAATATTAATAGAATATTTATCGTCATACACGATATATATGTACATACATACGATATCGTTATATATGATATACATATATTCGAATATGAATCCAAATGACAAAGGTAAATTGAAGCAGCTACTATACGTCAAAATCTAGGCTCACAAATATACCCTGAAGTATGTAATTTCCAACAATTGCTGACAGCTATGAGCCGAGTATTACCTATTATTACATATCTAAACAAAAGATAGTCCTAAATCTCACCACCCGCCAAGTATATGAATAGTGAACGTTACATTTTCCACAATAACAACCCTTTCTTTCCTCGAATTACTATTTAGACGAGATCAAATTCTATCCATCACGCATTATTGTATTGTTTAATACATACTATATACAGTGTGTGTGCTAATTTTCGCAACGGCTGCGTATCGCCAGCATGATGTATTAATTGAACTGTTGAACCGAAACTGGAATATTGGGCTAATTTCATTCGATCACGTTCGATTTGGCCTCGTACGCTCGCGAAATATGTCCGAATCGAATACGCGGTATAACCCGATACACGAATTCAATTATTTTCGGTCTATCGACTGAGAGCCCGAGATGATCGATGATCCATTCCGTTACGAGGCATTTGATTCCGTGTCAACAAAAATAACAAAAGGAAGAAAGACCGACTCGCGAACATTTGCTCGCACCACCCATCTCTCACTTTCGTTCTCTGCCCCATGCAAACAAACAATATATATATGAAGAAAAAAAAAACAAGTTTTATGTTCAAACTTAGAGTCGTTTACGTTATTTTTCCTTCTAGATCTTGCTTAACTGGTGAGTGGAGATTTAAAACGTTCTTACTTTCACGCCGCCGCCTCCTATTACGCTGATATATAGTATTTTCGAAAAATGGTGAAAGTTGCGACTCGCCTCGGTGACCTGATCGAGATTTACGTGCACATATGAAGCGACAACCCCATGCGAAAAAATAATCTAAAAGCTGTAATATTTTGACATGTATGTATGTACGTTATTGGTAGAGTTGAGTGTATCGAATTGATCGCACATTTCACTCCAGTGCTGTACCGTGGAAATCTTCCTGCTTTAATGGCCCAGCCTTTCTAACATGTGTGCGAGCAGGATACAAGGGACTACACATGTGACGTCATACACTTGACCTTCAATCCGATTTGGATGTTATTTTCAATTGATCGGTTGTAAGCATCTTCACTAGATCGTGAAACAGGTTATATGTAAATTTGCGCAAATTTCATATAACTAATATATAAGAAATACAAAAATGTTGGGTTTCATACTGCATGTAAGTAAATCTTTTCAAATTTCATTAGGATCCTACATACATACATATATGATTCGTTAGTACGAAGCAGTTTTGAGTTTTCTTCTCTTATATTATGTATATTAACCCTTTGAGTGCTGACCTACGCCGATCAGCGTTTTGCCAACAAGGCCATGAGCCTAAAATACGCCGATAGGCGTTATTTTTGGAGCATGTAAAAAATAAACAAGAATACTACCGGCTAAGTCTTTCCAGGTAGCATTGAAAATAAATGGACTGGTTTTGGAACTGGACTGGTTTACACCAGAATTTCTGAATTTATAGCCATAGCAGAATTTCTCGATGGAAATCCCTAACTGCTGAGTATTTTAGATTGTGGCTTGGCATTTAGATTGTGAGCATTACATTTTAACGAAAATGAAGAAGATGGAACTAGTTTTGGAAACATACATAGGTTCATTAATAGACTTCTTTTGTTTGTTTTATATTGTTGCAAGATATATTAGAAAGTCTAAACACACCTTTACAAAACTCGAAATCCTCGGCAGTAGTTATCTAGGGTTTTTTTGGATTAGCTACAATTTTTATACCTGCTTTCTATTGGATTTCTTAATAATTATATTTGTGAATGTTCAGCGTGGCGGACTTTCAATAGAAAAGACGCCAGCACTCAAAGGGTTAAGATGTGATATTTGGTAAATTATTAAGATGTGATATTTGCAACCCAACTACATACATATATTGAAAGAAATGAAGTTATGGGTTCCATCTCGCCTCATTGATTATATCGGTTGCGTCTATTACTCGGGCTTTACGCTGCTTGAATTCGGCCAGCGATCAGATTGACAATTTCATTATTTGTCTATCTACTTTTTGTAATGTATTTTTCATTTTTAAATGTATTTATGGTACTGTTTAAACATAATTGTTTATTGTTTTTAATTGGCCAGCAAAGCGCATTGGAGTGTACCTGTTAGGCCTTGCTGGTATATTTATGTATATATATGAGCCGTCATATTTGCCAGTCCACTTAACGCCTGGTGGCGAATAGCGAAAACTATACAGTGCTGTATCCTACTCGTGTAATATGTATGTGCGTTGTGAGAGATGAGTACTGCATTCTGGCAAAAACTTTTAAAAGCTTTCCTTTTAGTTTCCAATTAGAAGAAATGCGTTTCCTGTTGGAAAACCAAATTGGATTCCTTTTCGAATCATTGACATCCTGCTGTGTGCTTCCTGCTTAAAGCAAAACTTCCGGCTTAAAACTATGGACAACGTTTGAAGCCAATGCTATTTATAATTATATAAATCAGTGAACTATTTGCTGATAAATTGAATTTAGTTAATGTTGAGAATGTACCGAAATTAGGTGTGCAAATATTGTTGATTTGTGACGTGAAAATGCGCAACACATAATTATGTGATGCGCGTTGCTCATCAACCAGAAAATCGTTTGGTTGTTTGCGCCAATAATGGCTGGTATGGGGTAAGTGGGTGGGATTGATGGTTTACATTTAAATTAAAGAGGGCACAAATTCTATAAATTACTGGTTAGTTTGGTGAGCAGTTCTCAAATTCTTGCAGAATTGAGCTTCAATGTTCCTAGCCAACTCGGGTAAATTTGTTCTCTTTTCCTGTGACAAGTACCAATTTGATGGCTTTGTCGCCTGTTGTAAGGGGTCCTCAACCAGATTTTTGATAACTTGGATTTGTTTATTGTAAAATATGCTGATCTGTTAAATGTGTTTTGTTATTGTATTTGTTTTTGATTTTGTTTCATATTTATGATTTTTTATGTTTATTTTTTTTAATTAGCCATTGGGATGACTTTGAACTACTCTGTAGTGTCACCATGGGAAAATTCTAAAATAAATAAATAAATATTATCCGTTTATTAAAGTCGAACAAAATAGTAGTTCTGTTAATTTCGCGATGTATTGTGTTCGTTAAAGTGCGCTTATACATATGTACACCCAGCGCAAAGCGAAGCTTATCAGTCACAAATTTTACCGGAATGGCCCATTTTTCGCCCTATTGGGTCTCACTTTCTGGCAATTTTGTTTTTATACTTTTACAGTTGTTTTCAGCATACCTCAACGTATTGTTGCCAAAAACTTTTAAAGTCAGTTTCCCCCAGACTTTCAAGAAGTGCGTGTCTTTTTTTTAGTGTTGTGAGCGTTGAGCGCAAAATATGAATTTTTGTCGATCGCCGAGAAATCAAAAATTGGATAACATCAGGCGAACGCTATAAAGAATCGTGCTAAGCGCTGAATGTTTAACATTCGCCATGGTATGGTATTGGGGGCCATCACACGGTATGGTGTTGGGTCAATCATTAAACTAGATGGGATAGTCAACTTACAGGAGTATAAAAAAATCATCGACAAAAGCGTTATTCCTACATTAGAAGGCTTACCGGAAATGGTTAAGGATCTTGTCTTTCACGATGATTCAGCACCAGCGCATCGTTCAAAATTTGAGAGTATTCAAATTGTTTTCACAATTAATTTTAACTATTTTTAATGCATTGGTATATCACCATTTGGTTTTTTTTTAAATATCGATCAAAATAAAGATAGTTTAGGTATAAACTCCATTGAATGGCCAGGAAACAACTCGGATCTAAATATAATCGAAAATATGTGAAGCAAAATGGGCAAAAAAATAGAGATAAGAAACCAAAAACCATAAAATACATTATTTATGATGAAATGAAATTACATCATAAATAATGTAATGATGCTACAATGAAATTAGTGATGAATTATTAAAAAAATAATATGAATCACTACTTAAACGAATAAAACTATTTATTAAAAACACAGGGGGTCCCATTAAATATTAAAATAAAAAAACATTTTTATTTGTATTCCCTACTATTATTTGAAGTCCCCTTGATATGTTGAAAAGCTTGAAAAAAAAATCCCTTTTTATCGATTTTTTTATTTATTTTTTTTTTGATTTTTAAATGCTTTTTATTATTACGAAATTATGTTCACAATACATCTTATATCTATTTTAATAGCTACTGATCTACTGATCATTTTCTATTTTACAATTTAATTTAATTTGGTTATTAATCACAGTATTATATTATTCTAATGTTAATCTAAAGCATAATAGGAAAAAGAGCTCAAAAACCTATTTACAATCCTTAATTTTTTGATTTATGAAATCTACTCCAGGTATAAAAAAAATGTTCATTTTTACTTCAAATTTACAATGATTCCCCTCATAATGTTATCTATTGACGAAATCGCTTTTTTTGCTGCATATTGATGAAGAGGAGTTGTAGAAAGTAATACGAAAACTGTTATTTTAAATTCCTTTCCTAGTCTTTTAAAATATATCGTTATTTGCATGTGATGCAACTGATAAGCTTCGCTTTGCGCTGGGTGTATGTATGAGTTCACCTATGATATTTAATTATATCTTATAAATTTTATAATGGCCCGAGCATTGAAAATGTAAGTTAGTTTAAATAATAGTCTAAAATGAGTTTTGAATCGTAGGTGAATTGAAATTTGTATATATATGTATTTATGTACATGCATACACTTTTACGAGTATTTCAACAATCTCATTTCAGAGAAACTATTCAATCTGCACGCAACCGCAGCCCGTCTCAAGCGGTTAATAGGCTTGTCAACTTTCGGTCGAATAAGCCTGATTTGCTAATCTGCGTGAGGTTCTCAAGGAGTATACATACATACATACATAGATTTTGATTCTAACCGTCGGTGCACTGTGCTGTAAAATTGAATGGTAATTCTCTAAAGGTCATCTTTCAAATGGACATTCCGAGTGCTCAATGTTACTGATATACATTTCAAGATATTTTTGGCGGGTGAAAAGTGAAATAAATGGATAAATATGTAGACAATTTTCATAAACATTTTATAGGGTCTCTTGACCTTGGCTCGGAACCCTACTTAAAACCTTCTATAGTCTAATTTAGAGTACCGTAATATACTATATCAAATTTGATATTCGAAACCTGGATTAATAAATCCATCTAGATACTGCGAATATGTATATGTAAGAAAAATTGTATTGATCTTTCTATTAATCGAAAATATTTCAGATAATGTACATATGTATGTATGTACATATACTAATCTATATTTAAAAACGACTTAATTCACGAAATTAACTGTCGTAGTTATTAAAGTAAATAAGATATATGGATCTGAATAAGATGTGATAGTAAATAAGTCGTAGTATTTTACAAATGTGCTGACAATTTACGAATTAAGGTCCAACACTGCACGTCTACAGCTCGGCACAACACTGCACGGAAAATACTACTTCTACATGTTCATACTATACAGCACCGCCCATTTTTGGCACTTCGTACTTATTTTGGACGAATTTACACCAAAATCGGATTACATATATATTACAGAGCGCGATGATACGGCGCAATACTGCTTGCGGCACATCGTCGAGTCAATATTGGCACAATTTAACATTTCCTTATTAATATTAATATGGCAACACTTTCGTTAGAACGGGTGTACTTGCCACTATGACGTCACGTCATAGTACACCACGTACACATTACGGAACATATGAATGTGTCCATATAAAATGTACTATAGTATAATGTTCGTACTTCTGTTTGCGTGCAATTGTTAGCTTGAGCTGTACTGGTATAAACGAACCTTTAATGTTTCAGTACAAATGTATTTAAAAATAATTAAACAGCATCCGAAATGAAATTGTGACATTTTAACACTCTCGAAAAAAATAGAACATAAATTATGTAAGGTCAGAAATTTAATTTGCACGAATGGCCCAATACGATCGGAAACGAGGCGACTCGCAGACCGTATGTTATATCCATACGCATACATATATGTATATGTATATATATGTACATATATATAGGTATAATAAAACGAACAACTCGGGCTTTTGCCCACGTCATGAAGGCGACATTTTCCGGATCATTTGCCGGCTGACAAAATAGACTGCCGCCTCGCGGAAAAACTCCCCGGCGGAAAAACAAGATCGGCGGGCCGTGGGGGGAAAATCCGATATCGTGCGACATGACGTCACAAAATCATGACATCATCGCTCACCGTTCGGGGAGAAATCATCATCAAAGAGCGACGGATATACACGAGCGTTTAAGGAAGAATTTTCCGAGCTAAATTCCATACATTCGGTGCTATTGAAAACTTTTTAGGCTTTTCGACGCAAAAGTTTTCCGTGGCGCTCGCACGCCGCGTATAAATCAAAAGCCAAACGCGGAGAAATAGATTTGAATAAATGTTGAGCTTTTGTGTCGAGTTTACGAGAGAGCTTTTAAGTTGTCGAGAGGTATGTATGTACGTACACGTATCGAATAATCTGATACTTGGAATCGTTTGATTTATACAAACTGACTAACGCGATTCATATCTCTCTTCTTTGGACTGGAAGCTAGAAAAACGATATATGTATGTATATCGTCTACTATATAAACATGAATTTTTGTTTATCCGCCATACAAATCCACAGCTTTATATTTATTATAATTTTTTTTCGCCGTGATGTTTCCATTGACTATTTAATATGTTATTTTTTTTAGATAGATGAGTACTTCTTCATTACTACTCAATAGTACTGCTTATGGTTCGTTTATAACAGTAGAGCTCAAGCCGACAACTGCACGTAAAAAGCAGTACTAAAAATAGTTTTTAGTCCATTCTATATGGAGACATTCATATAGTCCGTAATGTGTACGTGGCGTATCGAAACAGTGGCAAACTCGAAACAGTACGTGGCGTATCGGAAACACACAGAGCGGGACGTGGGACGTGTTTTTTTTTAAGCATGTGAAAAAAACTTAGCACCTGTATACATAGTACAACAGTCCTAAAAATCACCCCCTGGAGTGTTTTCAGTGATATTTTATCCTTGTATTTATTCTTGTTTAACAGTGATCGATAAAGGTGAAACCCATGTAGGAGAAACTTGTCGTTTGCATATGGATGTGCAAACACGTACGATTTCCCAAACATATTCATTCTGCACGTGCACAGCGGAAAGCCAAGTACACGTGACGTCCCATACCACTCTGTGTGTTCTCGCCCTTATTCATACTATATAGCAGTACATGTCACCGAAAATTATCAAGCAGAACCGGTTTTTGAAATTATTGCGTTGAAATGCCGCTCATTCCTATTTTTTTATTAAATTGACTGTCACGAACAAGCAAATATATATGTATACTAAATCTCTTTCAAAATTATATGTATACCAGAATCCAGCGAGCCCCCCGGCACCCTCCGGGGCTTTCGCCCCCGGCGTCTAGGCGCCTTCGCCCTCGTGGCCTTCTAATCATTTGAATCGAAAAAAAATCGAATCGGCGCCTATGAATCCAAAAACAAAAAAATCGAATGTGTTGTTTCCAACCAACCAGCCAATTTTACATATATGCATACATATTGTATACATATATACAAAGTCTTTTTCGAAATTATATGTTAGATACACTAGATACATATTGAAACTATTGCAACATCAAATGGTTTTTATATACGTTATTTTTATGTGTCTTTCTGAATTCTCTTTATATACATACATATGTAGATTGAACTATCTTCATGCTACCTCTACAAAATATTATACAAACAACCCAGAAGCTTTTCAATGTGAATTGTTTCGAGTGAAATATTTTATAAAAGGATCACCTACATACATATTGGTTCAATACTTGTTTTCCACTCATAAATTGCGAAAAAAATCCTATTCTTCTATGTAGTCTGGAGATCTGAAACATATTTGTCGATTCTTGCGAAAAGTTCGTGTTGAAAAATGTATTGGCACTGATTACATTATTAATTTTATATGAACTTGAAATACGATGGATTTCTATGTACTACCACTACCACTGTCAGAGTAAGACGTCCAGGGTTTCTGCAACTTTTATGAACGACACGCTCGCGGGATGTGGAAACAACAATGCGAGCCCCCCCCCCCCCCGTAGATTGTAATGGTTATTACCGAAAGCCATAATAATTTGTCGAAATGCGAAGGTCTGATTGTTATCCTTATCCGTCGACCTTTGAACCTTGATAAGTTGGGCAATGCCTAGGTCTACATACATACATACATACTTTCGTGTATGTGTATGGTCCTTGATTATCCTCGCGTTTCGACTGTGCAATTTGCGAGGAAACGAAATCGACATTTTCTCAATGTTTCGTTTTCGTTTTGCCCCAAGTATTATATACTAGCTATACGTAGGGGCATTTTTTATATTAATAATTTATAAATGGCAGCTGGAATATTTTTCTTTGATCTTGTAACGTTTTTTTTCAATACTCGCAACATACGCTGTGTGCAAATACAGTAGACGTACAATAAAATGGAATTTTTCCAATATCAAAAAATATATTAGCATATTTTATTGGGTTGATGGGGTGTTTATAGAGCCGTCCCCCTCCCATCCTCCCCAGAGACCGGTTTGACACAATATCCGGTCTGGGACTGACCGTCTTTACTATAAATCGTAACTTTTCCTAGGACCCACATATACATACATACATACATACATACTCTTATATGTATAAGTAGGTATGTGTACAGCTGCTATACACAGATGGAAGATGTCCATTTTCCGTACCCTACTCGTGCACTAATTCCAAAGGGAATCTTCCGTTTTAGTTTTATTCACCGTTGAGCATTTGATGACCTAATTTCTTACCATGTATTCGAAAAAAGTCACTAGCTAATGTAAAAGTACATATGCATATAGCGGGGTTTGCTAAAGTGTGCTTGTTCAAGTCTAGTACGAAATTACATTTACAATTTCAAGTTGAAATAATTTGTATTCCAACTGGTTTCCTTTGCTTTTTATTTTCTGCATACTCTTCCAGTTCACAACTTCCAGTCCTTCCTTAATCATTTTTCTCACCTTTGTAATGTATCTATATGCTGCCCTTTCGATCCCTTGTCGTTGCTTTCAGCCAGTGGTGGCTCGTATTTAAGGGCAACCGGGGCACTGCTCCACACACATTTCTCCTAACCAAAAGATAATAAAGTTTGTATACTGTTGGTGTCTCGTAAATAGTCAACTAGTGTATGTTTATCCCGCTCACCACGCGGTAAGCAGAACCGGTTCTTAATTCAGTTTGAAGCAGTCGCTTATTTGGCGTGGTCCCGTGGTCGCTAGCTTCAGCTTACCTGTTACTCTGGCATTTGCGAGTGGAACTATGTGTGGAGTGTAGACAGTCAGCTAAAGCAGAAAAAAATGTCCTCGTTACAGTATACAGAAGGTCGCTTTTAATTGAATGCGTAAAGGTCTCTTTAGGGCAGAACACGCCAGCCCTGGTCGTTTATATTCTCTATACGATTCAAAAATACACGACACTGTCAACGTTTTTCGAACATTTCAACTATATTTTGCAAGGTGTATACCTTAAATTGTCAATCAATATTTTTATTAATCACATTTTTGCTTTTTCAGAGCAGAAAATGAACGAAGTCGATAATTTGTTAAAAAAAGTCATTTTCCTTGCATAAAATATTGCTAATAATATATGAGTTCAATTTTTTGGAAGAAAATAAATATATAGGGGGGGAGAGCTTAAGCCTCCTTATGACCCACCTATTTTTAAAGTCACAAGCCGCCCCTGCTTTCAGCATACTTTTCTATAATTCCGTAAAAACACTCAATTTTGTAATTAACGTAACACTGTTGCGTTAAATATTTGAGCTTTTTTTTATCTACATATACATACATATGTACATCATTATAGGCAAATTGTATTGATCCAAACTCATTTTCTGCTCAAATCGACAAAATATTGAATTTGAAAACAATGTTCATTCATACGAAACCACTCCATACAAATTAAACTATAAATAATACTATCATTATTATCCTTTCATTACATTGTCGGTGTCGTTGGCTACTACTTTACGGTATGTCAGTGGCTACTACTTTATTTCCGTCTTTCCGTCATATTAAACAGCGTGTTTATAACAATACCGTCATTTCATTCCTTTCGTCCCCATATATCAAATCTCATTACGATTTGAATTATGTCAACGAATACCTTTAATTATAAGTACATAGTTGTGCTTAAAATTTAATTTGAAAGCCTTAAACCGGAGACACATTTTTAGACTATCGTTAGATCTCGATTTAGACCTCGTCCAAATACTATACCAAAAGTTTTTACATTCTGCCCGAATATATTATATTTGCATATTTTACTTTTAAATTTGCGTGTGTCGTCAATATTTTCTAAAGCATAAGTGCTCTGTGACCAAAAAAGTTTCAGAAACTGTTGTATAGAGATATAAACACTCTTGGGTTTCTCCAAGTCCTAAGTAGCGTTTCAAAGTTGGTTCGGCTTACAGAAGTCTGAATGTATGTATTCATATATAAATGTTTACATTATGTTAAAATTCTCGTCACGTTCAATAAAATAGTCCAAAATATGATTCACAATAAAGCCCCCACGCTTTGTGTGCGATCATTTTTTTTTTGCAGTGTCGGCAAAAACTGAGCTCAAATCAGCACACCATTTGATTATCTGGATTTGGTTCGCGTCTTATCGTCACCGGTGACAATTTAAACCCCAATATTTACCCGGCACAAAAGCCAGATAGTCAATACGTGTGTATGTGTGCTATACGTATACATGGGGCAACGCTTTTCTCCTCTTTCGATCGCAAAGCTCTTTAAGGCTTTCGCCTCGTTCATTTATCAGTGTTTATACTGTGATTTGGTAGGGCAAAAAGCAATTTTGAACGATTTATGGCGCGATAAAAAAACAATGATCTCTGTTTGAGGAGTGATTGAAAAGTATATATTACAGGACAGAGAATACCCAAACGTACCTATTCAATAGATTTAAATAACACTGGACCCACTAAAACATGAAAGAAAACGTATTTGACTCTAACACTAGTAAATTTCATGGCATAAGTACATTTATTTTAAGTTTATTAAAAAAAAAGATAAAAATGGCATGATAAACTATATACATCTCTTATCTTAGCTGTAACATCACAAAATGTCTAATTAGTTCTAATATTTATTACTGTTGAATAAATGAAAGAGGAGTCATCACGTTTTATTATCAAAATTTAGCTAAAAACAGATTCAAATGCAGTGTTTTTGGGAATTAAATAAAAAAGATTCATCGCTCACATACAAAATTTATTATTATTGCATATTTCGTTATTTAATTCACATCTAAATATATATTAAGCACTTTACTCATATATAATTTGTATTTAAAAAATATATGTATGTATGTACATACATTGTGCTAATAAATTATAGGAATGGAATTAATATAAATTTAAATTAAAATACTGTTTCGGTTTTACATATATGTATTATTGATTTGTTTCGATCATTTTAAAGGCAGTATCGGCATATTGAAATTCAGGACTGTTTTCATATTCGCACATGTCCAAAGCTATTTCGCAACTTTCTTTTACTACTCTTTTATCATCTGCTAAATACCTGAAACAGAAATAAGATACAATTATTATAATAAAATATATTTTAAAACGCATTTCACTTATATAATCACATTTTCAAAAGTTTTTGTCAAAAATTTTAACAAAATATACACTATGCAACTTTTTAAATCAATCTATACAGTGTAAAAGAAAACTTATGTATTTTGGTAACAAATAGCCAGCAGCATAGATTGGTGCTTGCATTAATGCTAACCACCGAGAGGTTGCTAGGTTCAATCCTGTGGAATTGATTTCGATTGAAAAGAGTTTATTCCTAGTACTATCTTTAGTGCTGCTTTTCAGACTTGGAAATTTGTGACTACAAGTCGATCGTTTCTTATCCGAGTTTTCCATTTAATCTGATTTCATTGTTTTAACAGTTTCTCGTTAAATTCCCAAAAACCATCCTACCCACTAAATATGATTTCAAAAAATTATAATCTATAAATCTATATAAATTCGTAAAAGTTTAATACCATATATTTGGCTCAGAGGCAACCCGAATCATGGCAAAATATATTTTTTTAAATTGGGTCCATCGCCTATGCCGCCTTTTTTCAAGTATAAATTCAATAAAATAGTGGCAAAAATATTTACCTTTACTAACTTTTAACAAAGTAAGTTTTCAACATAATGTATTACTATAAATAAGATTAAGATTCATTTTGCAGAATTATAAACTTCAAACTTCAATAAAATGCAAAATTATAATTGAAAATAAAATAAGTTTTATGCAATAAATCTAAAAAATTGGTATACTTTTTCAGTATTTCAATACATTCCGGTGTGGCAATAGCTCCTAATGCTTCAGCACATTCATGTCTGACCATTTCATTTTCAGAAGTATTTTCAAGATTATTCTTCAAATACGGAATGCTGACTTCATCTTGCATTTGTCCTAAAACGAAAGCTATTTCGTGACGGAACAATGCACTAGATCCATTCAAACCTGCAAACATCAAAAATATTAATACACATAAAACATCCATTGGAAAAGTAACATGATAAGAATAATACAATGATCCTCATAATTGTATACCTTCTCCCAAAGCACATACTGATTCATCGGTATGTAAATTGCGCAAGCTAAACATTGCTCTGTATCTATCAAACAAATTAGCGTTTTCATCTAAGAGTGTTGTCTTCAATTTTTGTACGTCGACTATATCACTAGGTGGGGCTGGATCAACGGATGCATAACGATTATTCGATAAGACCTTATCGTCCGGCTTTTGTAGCCACTTAAGCCGACCCAAAGCTATTTGACACGTTTCAGCAACATCTATTACAGGGTCTTTCGAAAATTCTTCCAATATCTCTCTAACCTCTGTTATACCAATAGCACCTAAAGCTTCAGCTGAAAAAATTTCATGATGAATTTTTAAATAAAATACACATAAAACTAAACACGCATTTAGTGTTTTATATATAGAATGACTTATCATTTAAGTTAAGTAAATAAAGTGAGTCACTTTCAGTTTGCTATTAACTGGAATTTAATTTACCAGCCTCGTGTCGAACCATAGGCTCCTGTGTGGTATCTCGCAGCACTTTACAAAGATGTGGCACAGCAGATGGATCCTTCATCTGCCCAAGGCAGTAAGCCAACTCATGTTTTAACAATGCTGATGGGTCATCAAAACAACTAGCAATGGCACAGATTGCAGCATCTCCACCGAGTCCTTTTAGTGTAAATAAAGCCCTAAAACGTTCCTTTAATGGACGGTCTTTGGCTAATAAAACTTTGCCGACTTCTTCTACGACCGCGACAGGAACTACCTTAGCCGACATCTTAACCTCAACTGTCAAACTAGACACTGCATGGTCGGTGCAGGACTCAACTGGCGCTTTGTACGGCCATGTACGTTGTGACGTTTCAAATATAAACATTGTATTTAAAATGTCTGAAATAGCTTTACTGCATATAAAAAACATATCTGCTAGCCATTAGATATATTTAATACTAATATATATTTTAATGTGTGGTATCGTGATTTTTCTTTTTTTTATAATCTCTAATAAATAATTGGCTACAGTCCAGTTTCTAAGAAAACACTGTTAAAATTAATATTTTTTATATATGCAATTAAAGTACATTATTTGTAACTGAACTTTTTCTGTTTATGTATAAATTAATATGAATCAATCATAACTTGAAACATACACACACAATATTTTTTCAAATATAAAACGTTTAAAGGTCTGTTCATACTTAACAGCACTGCACGGCTTCAGCACTGCACGACTCCGTTTCAAATATATCATTTTATTACATTTCTATTCATATCTACCTACACGTCGCGGTCACGTCACGCTTACAGCACTTTGGCCGAGTGCAAGGCAACGTCGTATTGTCGAGCATTTACAATATGAATGCATACACGTGCATTCGTAGCTACACGTCAGAATACAAGTCAGCAAAAATGTTTCGGCGTTTATAGAACGAAAAATGATGTATAATCGCGTTGTTGTTGGAAGAAGAAGCTCAAGAAGGCAATAAAAAAGCACGGAGGCGTTTTGATGTGCATCCCATGTTAAAAAATAGAAAAACCGAAAGAGAGTTTTGGACATTATATAAAGAGCTTGTGGATGATGGACAAACATTTTTTAAATATTTCCGTAAAAAAATTTTAAATTTTTTAAATATTTGCGCCAAAACCATGTCGAAAGATTGAACAGCTGTCAACTGTCACTATCGATAATTGGTCCAAAACAGCAAAGCGGCAGACTCATGGCACGTAATTCGCGTGTATATCTCCACGATGGCCAAAAAGACGGATACGACACGTTGACGGATGTTGCTGTAAGGTATGAACAGGAAATGTCGGGTACTGCTGTAAGCCTGCCGTGGCGTAAACGTGACGGTTGAAATGAACATACCCATACAAAATGTACCAAAGAATACTTTTCGTACGGCCGGATACCTGCTGAAGTCGGTTCGTGCCGACTAGGTATGAACAGACCTTAATCGGCTATAAAATAATTATTAAAAGGTTATTTATTTGTAAAACATTATTTTAACTGAATTATAAAAAACACAAAATACATTATTTTGATTGTATACATATAAGTGCATTATGTAATTCTCTAGGGTGGAGCCATTAGCCCCATGTCCCCCCTGAATCGCCTCAGTGATGAATTGTCAATATTAAAATGCGAAATATGTAATACAAAAAATATTTAATATATATAATTATATAATTCATATGTATAGAATATTGTTATATTTAATTTTTTAATACTAAAGAATGCAATGTTATATTATGATATATAGGTATTTTATAACTTTATTCATATATGTACTGTTATTGAGAGTTGGCGCGCTCTCGTACACACACAAAAGCGCCTGAAAGGGACAGAGCGTCTTTTTTACTATTAAATGCAGTGTGACAGCGTGCTATACTATACTATATATATTTTAGTATTCACTGACACTACACAAGCGCATTTGCTCACGCCAACTCTCGGTATCAGACCTATACAAAATATCAATAGATTAAGTCTTTTCGTTTTATCTTGGAGACATTAATTTCTTGGTCGTGAGTTAATAGATAAATGTGAAATTTTGTGATATAATATACATAATTTTTAAGTATCATACCAAATTTCCATAATCGCAAGATTGACAAAAAATTTTAAAAATAAAATTTCCTGTAAAACCAGAGTTCCTTAGCCTATTATCTATAAGCGCAAATGGTAAATTTCAATGCCAGCCAGTTCATTAAGTTTTAAGCATTCAACCATTTCCATGGAAGTCTCAAGTGCGCCATGGATTTTAAAAGGTTAGCTTAGGTCAAACTCAATGGACACTAATGATGAATAATACAATGATTTCAATAGTTCAATAAAAAAAGGTTACAAAAAACTCATGTAAAATTAATTGTAGTAAAATATTGTATTTTTAAAATATTGTATTTTTAAAGGTCAAAAATATTGATGACTTCGTTGCCATATCTTTCACCAAAAATATAGTGATAGCGTATTAATTACACATACGTTATATATTTTACTAATATCGTCATTAGTTTGAAAAATACTTATGACAATACAAATTTCAACTTTTTCAGATTAAAAAATTTTATAGATACATAATATTCACGAATTGATAAACTTAATTATGAATAAAATTCAGATTGATTTAATTATTTATAAACTGATACATTCCATCGTATTTAGACAATACAATATTAATAATTAATTATTAGCGGGAGTCGGGATTCCTCGAGGTAGCGATAAACAGAAGTATCCAATAGAATAATAAATTTAATATACATACATACATACATACATACGTCAATTTCTATTCAATCTTAATCATAATTTTAAAAATATCAATCTTGAATAACCACAATAAAATTTCACAATGTGTATTTATTTCCTAGAGTGGTTGTTAACAACGTGTACATACATTCTTATATTGAAAACGTGTATTTTGAAAGAAGCCCTTTATTTTTTAATACACAGTACAACACAAATATCATACAAGATCAATTCATACCTTTGTTCAATTCATAGATGGACAAACAAGCCGCCAAACAATGCAATGAAACTCCCACTATAAAACAATTTACACGCACAAAAAAATAGTTTTCTTTTTTGGTAATAAAGTCATATTCATTTGACGAAAACACACAAAACAATGTAGCTGACGTACAATAGTTTTTGAACTGGGTCATTAAAAAATATAGAAGCTTTTATTACATCGAGTTTGTGTCTTATACAAACATCCGGCGTTGTGTTCGATATCCTCAAACAAAGGTATACATTAGTGAACGTGTTTCTAACGCATTCTAGCCATAATTTAACCGAAATGGTCTTCAATATATGTATGTACGCATATTATTTTTATACAAAAATACAACCTCTTCAAAAACTGAAGACATTGATCACTTCAAATAAAATTATTATTATATAATATGTACAAGCGAAAACACATTTTTTTCACGTTTCAAGTGTACGAGTGAAGAGTTTTATATGACTGTCCACATACATATACTAAAATTCGGATGCAAACGATTTACAAGATTTTTTATGCAGTTTGATCTAAGTCTAACGCATATAATTGAAATGAAATGTTTTTCAATATATGTACTCATATTATTTTTATACAAAAATATAACCTCTTCAAAAACTGAAGGCCTCAATCACTTCAAATAAAATCAAATATACAAGCGAAAACACATTTTTTTCACGTTTCAAGTGTACGAGTCACGAGTGAAGAGTTTTCAACACCTGTCCACATATACAAAAAATTCGGATACAAACGATTTACAAGATTTTTATGCCGTTTTATCTAACTCCATTTGTATAACGAATACATGTAGGTTCATTAATGATCAATTTGGGATAACACAATATAGGTGATCGCCCCTCCCCCCAATGTATCAGAATAAAATTTTGGGCAGATAATTTTAAGGAGACCCCACATTTACCTCCATGCTTTCTCAATCTTTCAGCTTCTGATTTGTCCCGGTAAGGATATTTGAAAAATCGAGTACATACATATATGCATATTCTCATTGAATAACTTAAAAAGAAAATTTGGTCAGAAATTCAAACGTAAGGGCCTCAAAAATTAATGAATCTTATGAATAGAGGTAGGGCCGGAAGCGCGCTGTCTATTGTTCCATTATTGTAAATGCTTTGTAAAAAAGGTTCGGCAAACCTTTAAAAATGCATTTACAATATTTGAACAATAAACGGCCCTCTCAGGGTCCGGTGACTACTTATGAAAAATACAGTAGAATTTTTCTCGCTTTGAAAAGTGGCAACGGGAAATAGACCTTATTTAATTATTTAGTGAAACAAACCTCCATACATTTATTATTTTAAATGTCATGACGACACGCCTATCACAGTTGAAATCGTGCCGAAATTATGAGTGTGTTCTTACCATCATTTATTTTTCTTTGCGACCTTTTTTTGGATTATTTTACATTCTCTCGGGTACCGTTCCAGCGTTCTTCTTGCTACGTGACCCACCTTTTACCATTTCAATCTCTTCACTCTCTATAGTCAGTCCACAATCTACAATTGAGCCGCAATATTTGAAAGTGGCGGTAGTCCAATTTACAGTTCCAAAAACACTATTACTGTTTGACTTAATTCAAAAATTGTTATTACTAAAGCCCGGACCCAGAGCGCGCCGTTCATTGTTCAAATGTTGTAAATGCATTGTTAAAGGTTTGCCGAACCACATGAATCACAGGTCACCAGTATTTTTAAATATTGTTAAACGTTTGCGAAATATTTCTCGAAATGAAAAAAGTGGACTTATACCACTTTCAAATATAACGGCTCATTTATCGTGTATAATATTATTGAAATTACATAGTTTTCTTGTTAAAAATTTTGAAAAAAATTGACGTCGTGTCGATAAGAATTTCAGTAACCGATACTAAGTTTCAGTTCGATAGAACTAACGGTGTTCAAAAAATCCCCAAAATACACACACATGCATTTTTTCTAGATCATGAAAACGTGATCAGTAATCGATTCTGAGTTCGAATTAGTCAAAACTTTGAGTTCGAATTTTCGCATGATCACAAAACTTCATCTATTGTTACTACGTACATACCGATAAAGTAAAAAGTTATTGACTCATCAACATCTACATATGTACCTTGACCCATTCTATAGATATATTGAGTTTGGATTGTATTTATTTGTTTATTTTTCCAAAATATTGCACCCTCTTGAAATATATCTGGATCCATCGCTGGATAAAATAACTGGAGATAACAGTTTGTAGACCCGAAGTCGAAGGAAAATCGCAGTTTTTCATAGAGCGTATCTAAAGTGTAAATCAAAAAAATGGTGTATCATCGAATACGGAAAAGATTCAGTTCGACTTTGGGTTCAATTTAGATTAGATAAGACTGCACTTAGATGCGTCGACCGATAATAATAATAATAATAATAATAACTTTTTATTCCAGGAGATATGAATAATAGTGCAATCCCCAACGCCCATATAAATAATATATGGATAATAACATTATTGAAAAATAATAATAATAAATGATAATAATAATAAATGATAATAATAATAAATAATAATAATAAGAACAATCAATCAATTCAAAGTCCATTTAAGGCGGTCGGTGGAGTAGCTCCATCCATCGAACATACATATAGTGAGGAATGCAAATGAGAAGATGCAGCAGCAAGAAGACAATTAGAATATAAAAATGGAACTACCTCACGGCACCGAAAGTCAAAAGATCGAAAAAGCAAATATCGGAAGGCAAAGATCGAAAAACGAAAGATCTTAAGTCGAAAGATCAAAAAAAGGGTTCATAGTAAACGGTACTATGTATATATAATATATACATATATCAGTGGCATGCGGTGAAATTATCTCTCTTTTTGTCATACAGCCTTGTTTAATGTGCGCACGCAGTATACGGGAGGAAAAGCCTGTTCCACTTGTTCCTCTTGTATCCTGCTCGCGCAAATTAAGTGAGGATGTACATACGACGAGGGGAGAGAGAGTTTCACTGCACGCCACTGATATATATACTAACCGTTTTTCATATGTATACATGGTAAACGAACATTTTCGATTTTTGACTGTCGGTGCGGGGAAGGTCACCCGATAAAAATATACGAAGACGTAGAGAGGCCGTTCTCATCCTGAGAATGGCCTCAAAGCGGTCTCCCTCACGGAGCCGAAAGTGAAACGCCCGAAAACGCAAATATCGGACGGCAAAGATCGAAAATCGAAAGATCTTAAGTCGAAAATTAAAAAAAAGGGTGCATGGTAAACGGTATTATGTATATATAATATATATGAGTGGCATGCGGTGAAATTATCTCTGTTTTTGTCTTACAGCCTTGTTTAATGTGCGCGCGCAGAATACGGGAGGAAAAGCCTGTTCCTCTTGTTCCTGTTGTATCCTGCTTGCGCAAATTAAGTGAGTATGTACGACGGGGGAAGAGAGCCTTTTTTTATATTTCGACTTGAGATCTTTCGATTTTCGATCTTTGCCTTCCGATATTTGCGTTTTCGGGCGTTTCACTTTCGGTCCCATGAAGTAGACCCGCCTCAAAGTGAGGCACATGCCCTTCCACAAACATTTGCGACGCGCTACAGCCCCTAGGTAGCCTGAAGAGAGCACGGCAGCAGTTTTTATATTGTACCTTTATTTTCCTCATCATTGCCCGCTTGTATCTGGTCCAGTAATGGTTCACAAATAAAATCAAACCATTTCAAACTCTGAGAGTTTTTTTTTTGGGGGGCAATTTTCCTCTACGGTTCAGTGGATTCGGCTTCCTAATGAGCAATTATCGCACGGCACCTCTTGAGAACCACTGATGTCGAAGATCGAAATCGACAATAATAACGAACGAACAAACAGAACGTAGTCGCCGTTTGACTAGTCGTCGAGCCGGGTGTCGAGCTGGTTGAGTCGCACACCCAGAGGCTCAAATCAGTTCCCAACGAGAGGTCCGTCCAGTTGATAGTCACCCATCCCAAAACATCACCATCCAATCAATTGAACACCCGACTCACAATTTACACGGCAGAAAAAATAATTAAAACAGAACCCGAAAACTCAAACCCCCCCCAGTTTATCGCACGTTCGACGAATTGCATGTTTTGCCGATTCGGTTTTCACCTCACACTCTGGTGAGTATAATTATGTTAGCGCAAATCCCAAATGTCGCCGAAATATCAATATATTTCCCAATACCCGTGAGCAAATACAGATAGTATTGTTACGTACATATATAGTGCAATTCAATGTGTTCATGAAGCTATTTCAAAAAATATCACTATTTTTTACGATTATCTCAAATATCTATGATAAGTTTTAATATACAACGTGTGAATCGTGCTATGTATGTTTGTCTTTTGTACGCAAAATGTTTGATAATTTATTTTTTTTCACTGTGTAGCTTCTTCAGTGCCCATATAAAGTAGTATCTACATACATATTATGTACATACGTTTCTTTTAATTCTTATTTATATTTACGTTTAAAATTCGTTAGCAGCCTTCAAATGGAAACACTGATTTATTCTTTCACTTTGCTAAAATCTCAAAATGTATAGATTTTCCGACTGTTTCATCTCTTTATATAGTTGAAAATGGTTTGTAGATTCGTCCAGATTTATGGATTAATATCGAAAATGTATTTAATACGTATATATATGCGGGAATTTTCCGATATTTTATAAATTACTATGACAACTTTGATATTCAATGCTATATAAATATATGCCGTTGTTTATTATCTAATCTATAATTTGGAAAGAGACTTTGTATGTAAATATCCTTGGTCGTCGTCGTCGTCGTCTTCGTCGTCTTCGTCGTCTTCGTCCGTAGATCGGTGACGTCATCGAACACGTGATTCGATTTTTTTTTTTTTTCGATCCATGGGCGCCGATTTTTTTTTTCGTTTCAATGGATTCACCCCCGCGGGGGCGCAAGGCGAGTAGCTTCATGGGGCCCCGCCAGGGGCGCCACAAGGGGCGCAGCCCCGTGGGGCTCAAAAGGGGGCGCCACAAGGGGCGCAGCCCCGTGGGGCCCCGAAGGGGGCCCGGGGGGCCCAGCCTCATGGGGCGCAGCCCCATGGGGCTCAAAAGGGGGTGCCACAAGGGGCGCAGCCCCGTGAAGCCCCGAAGGGGGCGCGGGGGGCCCAGCCTCATGGGGCTCAAAAGGGGGCGCCACAAGGGGCGCAGCCCCGTGGGGCCCAGCCTCATGGGGCGCAGCCCCATGAGGTTCAAAAGGGGGCGCCACAAGGGGCGCAGCCCCGTGGGGCCCCGAAGGGGGCCCGGGGGGCCCAGCCTCATGGGGCGCAGCCCCATGGGGCTCAAAAGGGGGCGCCACAAGGGGCGCAGCCCCGTGGGGCCCCGAAGGGGGCCCGGGGGGCCCAGCCTCATGGGGCGCAGCCCCATGGGGCTCAAAAGGGGGTGCCACAAGGGGCGCAGCCCCGTGAAGCCCCGAAGGGGGCGCGGGGGGCCCAGCCTCATGGGGCGCAGCCCCATGGGGCTCAAAAGAGGGCGCCACAAGGGGCGCAGCCCCGTGGGGCCCCGTAGGGGGCCCGGGGGGCCCAGCCTCATGGGGCGCAGCCCCATGAGGCTCAAAAGGGGGCGCCACAAGGGGCGCAGCCCCGTGGGGTCCCGAAGGGGGCCCGGGGGGCCCAGCCTCATGGGGCGCAGCCCCATGGGGCTCAAAAGGGGGCGCCACAAGGGGCGCAGCCCCGTGGGGCCCCGAAGGGGGCCCGGGGGGCCCAGCCTCATGGGGCGCAGCCCCATGGGGCTCAAAAGGGGGTGCCACAAGGGGCGCAGCCCCGTGAAGCCCCGAAGGGGGCGCGGGGGGCCCAGCCTCATGGGGCGCAGCCCCATGGGGCTCAAAAGGGGGTGCCACAAGGGGCGCAGCCCCGTGAAGCCCCGAAGGGGGCGCGGGGGGCCCAGCCTCATGGGGCGCAGCCCCATGGGGCTCAAAAGGGGGCGCCACAAGGGGCGCAGCCCCGTGGGGCCCCGAAGGGGGCCCGGGGGGCCCAGCCTCATGGGGCGCAGCCCCATGGGGCTCAAAAGGGGGCGCCACAAGGGGCGCAGCCCCGTGGGGCCCCGAAGGGGGCCCGGGGGGCCCAGCCTCATGGGGCGCAGCCCCATGGGGCTCAAAAGGGGGCGCCACAAGGGGCGCAGCCCCGTGGGGCCCAGCCTCATGGGGCGCAGCCCCATGGGGCTCAAAAGGGGGCGCCACAAGGGGCGCAGCCCCGTGGGGCCCCGAAGGGGGCCCGGGGGGCCCAGCCTCATGGGGCGCAAGCCCTAATAGGCATTAACTAAGGGGGGCGAAGCCCTAGACGGCAATTAATCATGGGGGCGCGGAGGGGCGAAGCCCTAAAAGGCAACTGATCATGGGGGCGAAGCCTTAGACGGCATTTAATCATGGGGGCGCGGAGGGGCGAAGCCCTAAAAGGCATTAACTAAGGGGGGCGAAGCCCTAAACGGCAATTAATCTTGGGGGCGCGGGGGGCGAAGCCCTAAAAGGCAACTGATCATGGGGGCGAAGCCTTAGACGGCATTTAATCATGGGGGCGCGGAGGGGCGAAGCCCTAAAAGGCATTAACTAAGGGGGGCGAAGCCCTAAACGGCAATTAATCTTGGGGGCGTGGGGGGCGAAGCCCTAAAAGGCAACTGATCATGGGGGCGAAGCCTTAGACGGCATTTAATCATGGGGGCGCGGAGGGGCGAAGCCCTAAAAGGCATTAACTAAGGGGGGCGAAGCCCTAAACGGCAATTAATCTTGGGGGCGCGGGGGGCGAAGCCCTAAAAGGCATTAAATAAGGGGGGCGAAGCCCTAGACGGCATTTAATCATGGGGGTGCGGAGGGGCGAAGCCCTAAAAGGCATTAACTAAGGGGGGCGAAGCCCTAAACGGCAATTGCTCATGGGGCGTGGAGGGGCGAAGCCCTAGAAGGCAAAGGCTCAGGGGGGCGCCGAGGGCGAAGCCCTAGAAGGCAAAAAAAAAATTTGATTTTTTTTTTGATTTTTTAAAAAAATTTTTTTTAATTTTTTTTTTATTTTTTTTTTATTTTTTTTTTAATTTTTTTTTTTGATTTTTTTTTTATTTTTTTTTTATTTTTTTTTTTAATTTTTAAATTTTTTTTTAATTTTTTTTTTTTTTAATTAAATTAGCTTAGTCATGTTTAAGCGGTTTATATTATAAACACTGAGCGAAGCCGGGTAATACAGCTAGTCTAATCTATAATTTGGAAAGAGACTTTGTATGTAAATATCCTTGGTCGTCGTCGTCGTCGTCTTCGTCGTCTTCGTCGTCGTCGTCCGTAGATCGGTGACGTCATCGAACACGTGATTCGATTTTTTTTTTTTTTCGATCCATGGGCGCCGATTTGTTTTTTTCGATTCAATGGATTCACCCCCGCGGGGGCGCAAAGCGAGTAGTTTCATGGGGCCCCGCCAGGGGCGCCACAAGGGGCGCAGCCCCGTGGGGCTCAAAAGGGGGCGCCACAAGGGGCACAGCCCCGTGGGGCCCCGAAGGGGGCCCGGGGGGCCTAGCCTCATGGGGCGCAGCCCCATGGGGCTCAAAAGGGAGTGCCACAAGGGGCGCAGCCCCGTGAAGCCCCGAAGGGGGCGCGGGGGGCCCAGCCTCATGGGGCGCAGCCCCATGGGGCTCAAAAGGGGGCGCCACAAGGGGCGCAGCCCCGTGGGGCCCCAGCCTCGTGGGGCGCAGCCCCATGGGGCTCAAAAGGGGGTGCCACAAGGGGCGCAGCCCCGTGAAGCCCCGAAGGGGGCGCGGGGGGCCCAGCCTCATGGGGCGCAAGCCCTAATAGGCATTAACTAAGGGGGGCGAAGCCCTAGACGGCAATTAATCATGAGGGCGCGGAGGGGCGAAGCCCTAAAAGGCAACTGATCATGGGGGCGAAGCCTTAGACGGCATTTAATCATGGGGGCGCGGAGGGGCGAAGCCCTAAAAGGCATTAACTAAGGGGGGCGAAGCCCTAAACGGCAATTAATCTTGGGGGCGCGGGGGGCGAAGCCCTAAAAGGCATTAACTAGGGGGGGCGAAGCCCTAGACGGCATTTAATCATGGGGGTGCGGAGGGGCGAAGCCCTAAAAGGCATTAACTAAGGGGGGCGAAGCCCGAAACGGCAATTAATCTTGGGGGCGCGGGGGGCGAAGCCCTAAAAGGCATTAACTAAGGGGGGCGAAGCCCTAGACGGCTTTGAATCATGGGGGCGCGGAGGGGCGAAGCCCTAAAAGGCAACTGATCATGGGGGCGAAGCCCTAAACGGCAATTGCTCATGGGGCGTGGAGGGGCGAAGCCCTAGAAGGCAAAGGCTCAGGGGGGTGCCGAGGGCGAAGCCCTAGAAGGCAAAAAAAAAAAATTGATTTTTTTTTTTATTTTTTAAAAAAATTTTTTTGATTTTTTTTTTGATTTTTTTTTTGATTTTTTTTTATTTTTTTTTTAATTTTTTTTTAAAATTTTTTTTTAAAATTTTAAAATTTTTTAATTTTTTTTAATTAATTTTTTTTCATGAGGGCGCAGCCTCATGGGGCGCAGCCCCATGGGGCTCAAAAGGGGGCGCAGCTTTATGGGGCACAGCCTTATCGGCCGCAGCCTTATGGGGCGCTGTCTTATGGGGCGCAGCCTTAGGGGCGCAGTCTTATGGGGCGCAGCCTTAGGGGCGCAGTCTTATGGGGCGCCGCCCTAGGGGCGGGGGGGCGAAGCCCTAAAAGGCATTAACTAAGGGGGGCGAAGCCCTAAACGGCAATTAATCTTGGGGGCGCGGGGGGCGAAGCCCTAAAAGGCATTAACTAAGGGGGGCGAAGCCCTAGACGGCATTTAATCATGGGGGTGCGGAGGGGCGAAGCCCTAAAAGGCATTAACTAAGGGGGGCGAAGCCCTAAACGGCAATTAATCTTGGGGGCGCGGGGGGCGAAGCCCTAAAAGGCATTAACTAAGGGGGGCGAAGCCCTAGACGGCTTTGAATCATGGGGGCGCGGAGGGGCGAAGCCCTAAAAGGCAACTGATCATGGGGGGCGAAGCCCTAAACGGCAATTGCTCATGGGGCGTGGAGGGGCGAAGCCCTAGAAGGCAAAGGCTCAGGGGGGTGCCGAGGGCGAAGCCCTAGAAGGCAAAAAAAAAAAAATGATTTTTTTTTTGATTTTTTTTTTATTTTTTTTTTGATTTTTTTTTTATTTTTTTTTTATTTTTTTTTTTAATTTTTTAATTTTTTTTTTTTTTTTAATTAAATTAGCTTAGTCATGTTTAAGCAGTTTATATTATAAACACTGAGCGAAGCCGGGTAATACAGCTAGTTTATAATAAATACAATCATGCGTATTATTTGGACTTAGCAACGTGTTGTTATATAATACTAGCTGTATTACCCGGCTTCGCTCAGTGTTTATAATATAAACCGCTTAAACATGACTAAGCTAATTTAATTAAAAAAAAAAAAAAATTAAAAAAAAATTTAAAAATTAAAAAAAAAAATAAAAAAAAAATAAAAAAAAAAATCAAAAAAAAAAATTAAAAAAAAAATAAAAAAAAAATAAAAAAAAAAATTAAAAAAAAATCAAAAAAAAAAAAATAAAAAAAAAATTAAAAAAAATTAAAAAAAAATTAAAAAAAAAATTTTTAAAAAATCAAAAAAAAAAATCAAAATTTTTTTTTGCCTTCTAGGGCTTCGCCCTCGGCGCCCCCCTGAGCCTTTGCCTTCTAGGGCTTCGCCCCTCCACGCCCCATGAGCAATTGCCGTTTAGGGCTTCGCCCCCCTTAGTTAATGCCTTTTAGGGCTTCGCCCCTCCGCACCCCCATGATTAAATGCCGTCTAGGGCTTCGCCCCCCTTAGTTAATGCCTTTTAGGGCTTCGCCCCCCGCGCCCCCAAGATTAATTGCCGTTTAGGGCTTCGCCCCCCTTAGTTAATGCCTTTTAGGGCTTCGCCCCTCCGCGCCCCCATGATTAAATGCCGTCTAAGGCTTCGCTCCCATGATCAGTTGCCTTTTAGGGCTTCGCCCCCCACGCCCCCAAGATTAATTGCCGTTTAGGGCTTCGCCCCCCTTAGTTAATGCCTTTTAGGGCTTCGCCCCTCCGCGCCCCCATGATTAAATGCCGTCTAAGGCTTCGCCCCCATGATCAGTTGCCTTTTAGGGCTTCGCCCCTCCGCGCCCCCATGATTAATTGCCGTCTAGGGCTTCGCCCCCCTTAGTTAATGCCTATTAGGGCTTGCGCCCCATGAGGCTGGGCCCCCCGGGCCCCCTTCGGGGCCCCACGGGGCTGCGCCCCTTGTGGCGCCCCCTTTTGAGCCCCATGGGGCTGCGCCCCATGAGGCTGCGCCCCCCGCGCCCCCTTCGGGGCTTCACGGGGCTGCGCCCCTTGTGGCACCCCCTTTTGAGCCCCATGGGGCTGCGCCCCATGAGGCTAGGCCCCCCGGGCCCCCACGGGGCTGCGCCCCTTGTGGCGCCCCCTTTTGAGCCCCATGGGGCTGCGCCCCATGAGGCTGGGCCCCCCGGGCCCCCTTCGGGGCCCCACGGGGCTGCGCCCCTTGTGGCGCCCCCTTTTGAGCCCCATGGGGCTGCGCCCCATGAGGCTGGGCCCCCCGGGCCCCCACGGGGCTGCGCCCCTTGTGGCGCCCCCTTTTTAGCCCCATGGGGCTGCGCCCCATGAGGCTGGGCCCCCCGGGCCCCCTTCGGGGCCCCACGGGGCTGCGCCCCTTGTGGCGCCCCCTTTTGAGCCCCATGGGGCTGCGCCCCATGAGGCTGGGCCCCCCGCGCCCCCTTCGGGGCTTCACGGGGCTGCGCCCCTCGTGGCACCCCCTTTTGAGCCCCATGGGGCTGCGCCCCATGAGGCTGGGCCCCACGGGGCTGCGCCCCTCGTGGCGCCCCCTTTTGATCCCCATGGGGCTGCGCCCCATGAGGCTGGGGCCCCACGGGGCTGCGCCCCTTGTGGCGCCCCTGGCGGGGCCCCATGAAACTACTCGCCTTGCGCCCCCGCGGGGGTGAATCCATTGAATCGAAAAAAACAAATCGGCGCCCATGGATCGAAAAAAAAAAAATCGAATCACGTGTTCGATGACGTCACCGATCTACGGACGACGACGACGAAGACGACGACGACGAAGACGACGACGACCAAGGATATTTACATACAAAGTCTCTTTCCAAATTATAGATTAGATATATGTACTTAGGCGACGCCGGGTGTATTTTCTATTATCAGTATATAGTCATATATATGACTTTCGATGAATATTTGTCAGTAAACATGATTATATTTGGTATACTTTTATGATAAGTAATTTATTTGAGTCGTTTACCTCATCAAATTGACACTATGTGTATGTAGAATTTTTATTTAATTAGATAAAGTACATATATATAAAATACAATATAAAATAATTGTATTATTTCAATTAGCGTGTACTATGTAATTGGTTTTGTCATACCATTGAATAAATAAAACGAGTCGTACATATTATGGTATGCTTTTTAATCATAATAAAGGTTTTCCTCTCGAAAGGATTGGAACGTGATAACCGTTCGAGCTTTGAGAAACGTTGACGTATCGGCGCTTTATAAATTTACGAACGTCTGAAATCAATCCATCAATGAAACATGATATATATTATGTGGTCATAGAGAACGTCAATATTAGAGGCCAAGGCCTTAATTGGATGGAATATTTAATGCCGAACGTCCCATCTACAATTTTTATAGCCGGATTCTTGAAGAAAATTGTTAGATTTGGTATACATATGTATAAGCTGTGATATACTGTTTCTTATTACATACATACATACATACAAACGTTTTATGAGTTTGATCTTGTGTTGAAAAAATTCTCAAAAACGTCCCCGATGTCATATCATTTCAAAAGCTGTTTTTTGTTTTAATGGAAAAACATCGGACGTGTATAATTGAACTATTTATATTATTGTCTTAAGCAACTGACATCAAAACACATCGCTGATTGAGAAATGGCGTGCCAAAAAGCTATTAGACACACACGAAACTCAATACATGAACAGATCTGTTCAAAATGTTTTAATTAAAGCATTATAAAAAATCATGTACTTTTAAAATGTACGAAATATAAATTAAGCCGCAAGCTAAAGCTCTGCGATGAATTATAAATGAATCGCATAATGCACACATTAAAATTCAACACTCGAATAAAAAAAATGACATTCGGTCCATATAAAAACTCATTAATACACTATATACACTTCAATCCCGATGGGGTTTTTAATACGATATCTACACGTTCATTTTGATAAAAAATATGCATATATCAATTTTATTATTATTTTATTGGCTTCGACACACTTTGAATAGAAATCGTCAATTATAAAAATGATAAAATGACATCAAATATTTTGTTATTTTATATTATACATATATTTTAGTCATGTTCATATGTACACATATTTGGTAACTGCATTGAAGCTAGAAATCGGGTTTACTTATTTACATTTCCTGTTTTTCGGTACGCATTCCGATGAAATCTATTTTTTTAATGCATTTTCCAATACATTTACTTTGACTATAATAAATTTAATTCGTGACATTCCAACTAGTAGAGTTTCCAAAATAAAATATTGCGTAGGAGTAATCCCTTTAAACATCTCGAAAAATCACACAAGTAATTAATCAATGTAATTAAATAAAAACATTGTGGCATCTAATTCCCAGCATTTTATTTTTTTAACAAACCGGAAATCTTTTATTAAAATTTTTAATGCTATACAAGATAGTATTTGTGATTCGTTTGGTACATATGTATGTATGTACAGTATGATTTTCAACTTACATAAATCAATGAGTTGTATTCCCCTGATTTAAATGATAATATTAGAATCAAGATCAACAGTATTCTGTCAGAATGTTCCGTACCATAATTAACACCAACTTTCACACCTACAATTAAAATCATCGTGATTATCGCTTTGTACTTTTCATTCTTTCCTCTACAAAAGGCAACAGAAAATCAATGAAATAACACAAATTGAGGATACTTATCTCTATGGCATGTAATAAGTAGAGGTAGGATAGTCACAGTGCTATCAATTGTTCGGCAAACCTTTAACAATTCATTTACAACCTTCGAACAATACACGGCCCCCTCAGGCTCCGGTGACTAGTAATAAGCAAGTATAAGCGCAAAATTCGAAATTTAATCAGTGGAATCTCGCATTTAAAATTTTTAGCTTAATTATGGAAAACACCGTTTTTCCAGTATACAATGTATTTGTGTAGCGTAACAATATTAAAGAAATTTTAACTTTTTGATAAAAATGAATAATATTCAGTGAAAACGTAAAAAAATCTAATATGGAGGAAAAGTTGCGTTTTCCATCAAATATGAAAAGATCAGTCAACGGTTTTTAGAAATAGACGTTTATTTCTAGCTATTTTTCATCGATTGAGTAATATAAATTCCTCATTGAACAAATCTTACATATTATAATCGGGTCTACCTCACGAGCCCGAATGCGAAACGCCCGAAAACGCAAATATCGGAAGGCAAAGATCGAAAATCGAAAGATCAAAAAAAAAGGTGGATGGTAAACGGTACATACTCACTTAATTTGCGCGAGCAGGATACAACAGGAACAAGAGGAACAGACTTTTCTTCCCGTATTCTGCGCGCGCACATTAATACGGGAGGAAAAGCCTGTTCCTCTTGTTCCGGTTGTATCCTGCTCGCGCAAATTAAGTGAGTATGTACCGTTTACCATGCACCCTTTTTTTATCTTTCAACTTAAGATCTTTTGATTTTCGATCTTTGCCTTCCGATATTTGCATTTTCGGGCGTTTCACATTCGGGCTCGTGACTGAGACCGATTATAATCATAGGCCCTTTACCATCAACCACAAGCTTTCTAAATCCATCACACAAAATTTACACCACACTCTTATCTGGAAAAATTCCAGTGTCGTCGTGCTATTATTAAACGGAGCAAGCCATCGACCGTTTGAATTGACCCTTACTTTTATGTTTTGTGACGTGTGGAAATTATCAGAGTCGTCTACTGAAAACTACATAGATATATTTTTAACGGGAAATGTACGACTGACTGCCCGTCAACGAATTGAACATGCTGTCACAACACTGCACTACATATGTACATAAATGCATACGTACCCCATACCCATATATTACACAATTATATTCATAGGTGTCCATGGAATCTTTCATCGTTGAATTCGCACTGGAAATTTGATGGCAAATGCCGTTTCGCATGTTCGATTGGTGCCTTTTTGAATTGAAGATGACGCGATCACAACACAAAAGTGTCACTGAGATAGTTGATTGTATGAAATGGTTATAATTCAATTATGCAGTGTTACCGGTTGTAATAGGGCTATATAATAGGAACGTATGTAAACGTACGTGTGTGTATCATTCTATGCACATTATATATTTACGGACGTGCTAATAGTAATCGACTAATTTTCACTCGATCGTGAAAAACCTCAGGAAAACTGAGCAGCGTTTATCAATTGTTTATCTCTTTTTTTATGCGTGATTTTCTATTTTACTGTAATTAGGATAAAAAAATGTTTATTTTATAATTGCTTTAATTTAAAAGACTCGGCAAGCTAAACTATCTCTAAAGTTTATTTGCTCTATTGAATTGACATGTTTATAAACCCCAATACATGCAAAATCGGCCATTTCATGACTTTGCACTTTCCAAATGTAATATCAATAATCTATATACACTAGTGTTGTACCCGATGAAATATCATCGCATGGGTGTTGGAATATTAAGTTATTAAATAAAAAAAAATGTGTCAGTCTTGTGTTCGATCCGCACGCAGTCAAAATTTTTTCAAATACCTTTTAAATATATTTAACTAGTGGTTTTAGCCGGCTTTGCTCGGTATTTGTAATACAAACCGCTTAAACATGGCTAATCTAATAGTAAAATTTTTATAAAATTTATTTGAATAGTATTATTTTATTTAAATTCATTTGAATATTCATAAGTTTTTTTATTAAATTTAACATCACGGATTCTACGAACCAAAACTTACATACATACATACAAAATCTATTTCGAAAATACATATATACATATTAGATTTAAAATTTATATTAAATTGTTTAATTTAAAAAAATGGTATAAACTACCTACCTACCTATATTTAAACAATAGAAAAATTTATGAAATAAATAAATTTTCAATAGATGGCGGTAAATTCTCAGAGACTTGCCTAGAGGAAGCATTGGTAGCAAACAGTATACATACAAATTTTTTTCTTTCGTTATTATATTCGAAAATTTTGTTGGCAATGTTTTAGCTGTGACGTACATATGTATGTCGAATCGAAACGACTATTATAGTACGGCGAGCGTTATCGCAGATACACACAGAGAGAGAGACTAGTGATATTATATATATTGTTGCGTAGGGGTGGGTGGAGGATCCAAGTAAAAGGCCAAAGTCGTTTCACAGCATTTATTGGTGATTAAGAAGATATACGCACTGGCAGTGCTCCGTCCAGAATGTCTTAATATCGCCCAAGTACCACCTTATAACGGATAGGTCTCTCAGGGCATCTTCAACGTCCGGTTTGTTTACCTATTGTTATGGTCACGTACTAGATGTGCCACGGAAGTCGGTCCCACGCTACCGCTGTCGGTTCTGAGAACTCTACCGGAATGCGACTGAGTTACCGCTACCCCCGCTAAGTGCATTCTGGGGTATCTCATTGTTAAGTCTGGAGATAATCCTCAAAACCAATTATAACGGTCACACGGTCTCTGGGATGCTACTCGGCGTACGTGGTGTACGTAACAATATGATATGTACTATCGTGAAATTTGGCGAAATATCAATATATGAAATGAAAATGAATACAAAGCAATCAAAATTTTGAGGTCAAATTTTCTCATGATATTCCATCTATTTATACTTTGTATATAGATAAAATAAATAAAAAAAGATCTTTATCGTATTGTTTCATTATTTCATGTATTTTTTTTTTAATTTTAAAACTTTCTATAACATTTATCTTTAAGTTCGATTATTTGAAATTATTTGAAAAATATTAAATATATGTATGCCCTACAGGCTAAATTTTATGCATTAATGCTATTCAATTAATTTAATAATTTACATTTATATGTACATATGTATGTATGTGATTTACTTTTACATACATATTTATCATTTATTCATCACTTTTAGAAATTTGTTTTTTGAAAACTTAGTGGTATGTTTTGATCTAAAAAGTCAATTATATTATATTTTAAATGACAAAAATAAAATTATAGTCTTAAAAAAGGGCGCTGCTCAAATTCAGATGACTTTCTCCCATTAAATGCTATAAATAAAATAGATTTGAGATATGACTTAATTAGTTATTACTCAAACGAAAGAAGTGGTGACATAAGAGCTTTCATTAAAGCCTCTTGATGACATATAATATTTATTTTTATAATTAATATGAATTCATGTAAATGGGTGCATTAAGTTGCAATTATGTATGTAAATTCTGTTGCATGTAAAAAAATTGAGAAATTTAAATAAAATTTAAACCGTTTCAAAAACTTGGCTTTAACACCGTTCTGAAGTTTAAAATACTACGTACAAATAAACAGTCCATATCCGGGTCATCATTTACGATTTGATCACCTTTAAGTCTTGCGTTATTTCCGTGCTATACTTTAATACCTCTGAATGTTAACTCAACCAAAATACCTCTGAATGTTAACTCAACCAAAATACCGATTGAATTTCTAGTCAAAAATTTACCTTTCTCTTAACAAAATATTGATTTTATGTGGGTAGGTACTTACAGATTTCACATTTCTCATGATGATATAATAATTACAGTAATGTTTATAATATATTGTATGTATGTCGACTTGTTCAAAAAAATTTGAGAGCAAGTTTTGAAATCTACAAATTACTCCGTAACGAAAACAAGTTTCGATAATTCCACTAATTATACGTATCCAAGCTAATGACCCATCTGATGTGCGCTGGTATTTCAATACTATATTTCAATGCACAACATGACTACATATATAATCTATAACATTACACAAGCAGTATACTAATGTATATTGTATGTATATTTTCTATTGATCACATCATTTACATGTTTCAGAATGGGTGCCTTTTTAAGTTACTTGTGGTGGGGAATGCAAAATCCGGATGAGGATGATCCAATTTCTGGACTTTCAATACGAGATATTTACTATGTAAGGAAATCGTGGACTAAAGTAAGCGCCGACGGTGTATCTTCAGGAACTGAATTACTGATCAGGTTAATTTTTATTAAATTTGAAATTGTAATTAAATATACTAACATATTTTCATAGTTGTTTTTCTAATTTAGATATTTTACGAGCCATCCAGAAGGAAGATTATTCTTTAGAACATTCAAAGATATGTCAAATGAAGATTTAAGAAACAACAGACAATTCCAAGCGCACGCTCTGAATATAATCACAACCATAACTTCTATCATAGATAACTTGCACAAGCCTGATCTGGCTGTAGCAATGTGCGAAAAAATAGGAAAATCTCACAATTCTAGGAAGATCACTGAAAAACCCTTTAACGTAAGTAAAGCGTATTGCATCAAGTCAATATAATTTATTGCTATTACATTATACTCATCTTTTGCAGGATTTAAAAGACGTGTTGGTAGATATGTTTAAAAATATTTTAAAATTCGACGAAGAAACTATGCAATCATGGGTTAAGATGGTCACATTTATGTATTCAAACATTTTTAAACTTTTCGACAAATAATTTAATATATATGTATTACTTGACTTTCTGTATATAATTTACCACTAATAAATCACCTCTCACCACATATTTTTATTTCCTTTTTATCCTTGAATCAACATCTCAACTACGTTTTCAACTCAACAGTTGCTAGACATCAATGTCCTATTAAATAAAGTAAAAATAACATACATAAGTCGAAAATCTGGATCCGGATTATCCGTGCTTCAAATACAAGTTTGCTTCATCAAATTAAAAGTATACCCCGAGACACAAATCATCCAAGGAGCGTATTACAATCGTATGTTGTGGAAATGCATCAGGAACTAATAAAATAAAACTTTTAGTAATTGGAAAAGCAAAAAAACCTAGATCATTTAAGGGGCTGGAATAAAAAATCTTCCTGTTGGTTATTATAACCAGGGCTTTTTTTGAAAAAGAAGGTGCTGGAACTCACTTCTTGTCATGTTTTTATTGGAAAAGATTATATTATATGGAATATTCGTTTGAAACATAAAAAATGCCGAGTCAAAAAGGTGCCGGAATGCCGTTCCACCGCGTTAAATGGGAAAAAAGCCTTGATTTTTTTTGCTTGAAACCAACAACAAGGAGCATGGATGGATAGAGAGATCATTGAAAATTGGTTCCAGATTAAATGGGTTCCTAAAGTGAGATATTTTTTAAAAAGAGTTTCCACAGAAAGCAGTAGGTATTGTTAATAGATACCGCTCCTTCTCATCCAAATGAAACTATAATATGAACAAAAGACAGTCTCATGATAGCTAATTTCTATCGCCTTATCATCAATGAAATGGCTTAACCGTGCTGGTCTTCTCAAAACTCTTGCTGAGGAAGATGATGAATTGATCAATTTCTGGAAAAATATTAAGTATATTGGAAGCTAAACACAAAATAGCAAAATCTTAGTCGAAAGTAAAACCAATAACACTGCTTCGATCATGGAGAAAGATTTATTCCCAACATAGAAATAGATTTATCAGATTGTGAAGAAATCGAAGCGAGTGATATATTATGTATCTGAAATATGTTGATTTATGGAAAATTGAAAATGCTTTGAAAATATTGACTGGGAAAACATTGGGAGGTTTGATCGCGTTTCAAATGATCCAGGTTTGCAATGCATGAGTGATTCGGATATCGTTTCTATGTATATCAAAAATTGATAGTTCGGATTACCCCAGTTAATCGAAAGTACCGTATATTGTGAATTCTTTGGCAGAAAAAATTGCATCAAACCCATTCACAGCATTGAAGATTTGTCGGATATTGGATATTATAATACTCTAAAAAAAATCTTCCTGCGTGGATCATAACGACAAGACTTCTAGTCGTTAGAGCACTATTGTTTATTTCTATGGAAAACTGTTTTTACAAGCCTTTTTGCTCTCTTGCTTTGAGCACTGATGGAACAGTCTATTGTTAATTTATAATTGCCCTGATGAGAAGCCTATCTCAAATAATGACGACAAACAGTACTATGAAATAAAAAAACCCGAGTACACAAATATTTGTCAAGTGATGTCCACATTTGGATATTACCGATTTATTTCACAAAACTCCCTCGAGAACATTGATGAAGCAGTCACCGAGTCACCAAAATATTTATGTATTCTGACATATACCAGAGACAACACAAGCTTTTACTTTATTGAGTTTATTAATTTATGATTTTATTTTATTTTATTATAAATTGGATTCCATTCCAAAAAAATAACTGTTTTTACAGGCAGTCAAAGTAGACACTATCCTCATCACATATACTAGACAAAGTAAAATTAAACATACACATAACATACAAAAAAAACGAATGGGTTGTTTGAAACGTTTATTTAAGAAAAGTAATTACAATATTCCATTTTACTTGGCTTCTTTAACTTGAAGACCTAAAACAAAACAAGATTTTATTAGAAAATAAATTATAAATAAATTACACAAAAATTATGGTTAAAATATCTAACCTGGGGGAAGAGATTGTTTTAGTTTCTCTGCCTTTTCTTTATCTTTAATTACGAGGGTGTATAAGAATCTGGAACACCTCAGCTTGAATTTCACATTATCGGGATTCTTCTTGATTTTGCAAGCTGAAATTATAAACACAAAAAAATAAAGATCGACCAAACAATTCGATGGAAATGCTAATTATTAAGCGAGTAAAGCTATTCAGCGTAAAAAGTACGTTAATAAAAATTGTGATACTTACATTTGGCATCCTTCCTTCTCGCTTTCAAGAGCAAGTCTTTGATTTCTTTAATTTCACGGGGCTGTAAGTAAAAAAGAAATTATTAATCTCGGTTAGGTTTATTAAAACAGTACCACACTGACATTTAGCCCGGGGAATATGATATGAATACAGTACAGATGGTATGCTTCATAGCTAATGTTATTATGAACGTCCATGGCGTTCGATTGGGTTCTTTGCTGTATTTGAAACAGCCCAGCACTTGAGATTAAAACGCCAAAGACCAATCAGATACTAGATATTTATGAAATTTCGAGCATGGATGTAAATAAATGGGTTAGAATTTAAATGTCATAAAATCGCACTATCCAAATTTGACATATTGGTTACATGTTGAGCTAACGACCGGCATTTTGACTTTTTATTTTATACGTGCACTTCAGAAGGATTAAGAATGATTTAAAAACTGAGGAGAAAGACCAAATACAATGACGAAATTATCAGCCAGAAAATCGGGCTATGGTGATCCAACCATGCAAATACAACGAATGTAGGAACAGCGCCAGAAGGAAAACCCGAAATCGAGAGGGGCCAAAAGTGGGTCAGGGGCGTAGGCGCCGATGATGGAAACATTAAACGCACCATGGTGAAGGATTGTCTTGTTGCACGTGAACGATGCAACCAGATTCGATAGACGACACCACCAAAGTGACAGAGACGATGGTCAGCCCTGTAAGCCTAAACACCACTCGATTCGACCATGTCACAATAATTTCATATACATAGTTTATTTTGATATTAATTCAATTTTAAAAATATTATTTAGTATGTAACTATGTATTTTCAAGTCAGTTAAAAGAGTTTTAAGGTCCTTTATTATTACATGGTGTTAAGCTGCCAGCATCGGATTACTCACATAGTCAATCAATAATTTGCCGTTTTCTTGAGTATTCGTATATCTTATTTTTATTTTAAAAGACGACACGGTTCGATGACGACAATCCTTTCAGATGACGTGTATTCCTGAAAAAATAAGAAACGAAGATATCTGGCGTCTAGCAAGATTGTTATATTATTGCTTTCAAAACGAATCCACTCTGCGATGGTTCATCAGCGTTTGATTAAAATAATATGATATTTATTCGGTTCGGTGATTACTGGTTAAAAAGTCACTAAAATCTCTATAACGGAACATCTGGCAGCCGAAAAGACCATCACACTAACGATAACTATCATACTAACAAGAACTTGAGTGCCAAATATTGCGTAATCACGATTTTAATAGAAAAAATTGTCTTTGTGAGCCCCGCAATGTGACGAATAATCCAATTACCATTTATTTATTACAATTTTATCATATTGATACTACAGAGCACATAGTTCCAAGTCGTCACTGTGTGCTAATTGTCAACAACTTTGCCAATGACGTAATTTCAACTTTTTTCAGGGAGGGAGGGGGGACAAAATTTTGCCAGCTTATGGCTGTTTTTTATAAAACCTCCCTTTTTAGAAACTTCTAATCGACGTTCATCCTACATAACGAATAATAGATTTGCTTGAGATTCACTTCCTGGCCAAATTTAAGCGTGTGCAAATGCTCTCCCTTGCATCCCTCCAAATGACGTTTCTGAATTTTGCACACTCCACGAGTATAACCAAGGAATATACTTTCTGAAATGTCTTCTTAAAACCATATACTTATAATGGAAGCTAACACCCTACTTCACTTGCAATTTTATTTTACTGATAACACCTTTTCTATTTGATTATTTTCAAATATGAAAATATAATGTAAGAATGTGTTGGCCACATTTGATTTTAAAAAGCTTTTATAGTACTGGCAAGACTACCACATCGTTTGACAGCTGTCATCGGCATGAACGATTAAATATGGCTGTTTACGATAATTCGGTATTAGTTTTCACAAAAAGGGTAAAACTCTCTCTTCTTATTTGTTTGCAGTTTTTTTTTATGAATTCTCAAATGCAATCTATGTCCTTCAGGTAAAAGTGATATTCGCCTCGTTGAAAAAATTGAATGCATTGAATCAATATAAAGCAATTAAGTATATTGAAAGACATCTCATTTCTGTAAAACGATATGTTCGAATGCCCAAAAAATATAATTTATATAAACGTCGTGTCAAATTACTACCAAAAACGAACTTACGTAAAAGTTCACACCACATCGGATCAATACACGTTAGTCAGAATAGCATGAAACAAATTTCCATTTATTAAAGGATAAATTTAACCAACGTCTATATTTTCAGGAAAGTTTTTCTAAATATACCGACAAATTAGAAACCGATGCTATAAATTGTAATATTCAAGATATTGAAATTGATGAAATTAATCTGTGTCATAATTTCGACATTAGTGCTGAATATTCCAACATAGAAACAAAATCAGAAAATCAATACTATGAGGAATCGCTACCAGACGACTCTAATGAAATTGCATCCGAAAAAAACCAAGAATATACTATAAAAGTTATCGATAAATCAAATGTTAAAAAGAAATTCGTATGCATTATATGCAAAAAGCCAATGAAATCTCACCATTCACTGATAGATCATATTTTCAAACACGCGGGTACCCAGCAATCGTGTTTAAAATGTAGAACTTCTTTCAAAAATGCAACCGCATACAAATGTCATCTATTAAACAATTTTTGTGACAGTGGTGGTTTTAAATACAACACTGATACATTCAACACACTATCAATCAAGCAAATATTATTCTGTCCATACTGTGGGCAAGGGTATGTACATATGCTTAAATTGTGACGGAAAAACTTACATGCAATTTATATGTTTTAATGTTTTTAGGTACTCAAAATTATGTAATTTAAGAAGACATTTAAATAACTGCAAATTTTCTTGTGAAATCAATGATGTACCTATAGATAAAATAAAATGTAACATATGTCAACTACAATTCCATTCAAAGGATGAATGCGACATTCATTATATGGTAAAACTGAGTTTTGACCACTAACATATTCAATCTTTCTACCTACATTTTATTACTCTACTAGTAGATCATATCTAATTTTTTGAATTGCAGAAACATTTTAAAAACCAATGTCAAAAGTGCAACATGTGTTTCAAATCACGTAAATTACTACGCGAACACAATGCAATACATAAAAAGGTTTGCTACAATCATACAGTCCATTTTAAATACATCACTCAAATCATCTAATAAATCGGCTTTTAATTTTAGACTTCTTCAACGACTTATTCATGCGGGGCGTGTATTTTAACATTTCGTACCCGTTCTCTTTACAGAGATCACATGAGGATTTTTAAAAATGACAAAAGTCACATAGAACATACGAAAGCATCTAAACGTAAGGCTTATTGATATATTTTATTCGACCTCTCGTGACAATATTTATAAAATACTGTTTGTAACATTAATATTCAGCTGCTTCTGAACAAATTTGGTGTAAAATTTGCGTCAAGTCATTCGTAGATATGAAAACATACAAACAACACTGTCTACGACAGCATCTGACGAAGCCGTTCATTTGTGATAAATGCGGTTTGACTTTTAAAAATAAGAATGGACTTACGGGTCACCTCATTAGAATGCATAAAAAGAAAGGTAGCAACACTACAACTACAATACAAAGATTAATTAACATTTTTCATTCTTGGAATGCTTGTATTTTTTGATTTTAGCACCGTTAGCATGCGAATTGTGTACTTATTCTACAACCACCACCTATAATATGACAAGGCATTCGCAGATTCATCATAAGCAAGGAGTAAGGAAGTACGTGTGTGATAAATGTCCGAAATTGTTTGGTACATCGTACGGCCTCAAGGACCACTTGGCTACCGTACACTCTCTTGTATGTGCAATATGTTATGTATTATTTTATTATATTTTTATATATGTATGTACTAAGTGTAAGGTTTTGTCTTTGTAGGAAAGACCATACTCATGCAATATGTGTACTCATGTATTTAAACTTCGAAGTCAACTAAAGCGACACAAAGTTATTCACAATCCGACCGTTCCATATCCTTGCCGCTATTGTGCCATGGGATTCCGAAGATACGTACATTTGGAACGGCATTTAGTGTCAAAACATGATGAACATATACAAAATAATTTACATATATCAGGTATGTTTGTTTGTACATATGGAGATTTTATTGATTCTAGGTAAATTCTTCAAAATCAATTGGTCGAAGCAAGTACATAACTCGAATAGCAGATTATCGAAGCGTGAGCCATTCGATTGACACATTTTTCGAACGACAAAATTCCTGAATGTTGAAAGGTTAATTACCACGTTGACAGATAGATGACTTTTGTGTTGATAATTTCAAGTTTATTTAAAACAAAAATATCATAGTTTTTGATGGTGTTGCGTTTTTCCATTTATAACTTATCTATTTATATACAAAGTATCAATAAAAGTATTGATACTCCGTATATAAATAGATTGTGTGAAAATTCGACTTCAAGATTTTAATCTATCTGGAACCAGAATCAATCACGTTTTCATGGTTTTTAAAAATGTGTGAATGGTTGCTATACAATATAGTTGCAAAAGGTTTTAATAAATCGTTCAATTTACTGAATTTAGTTCATTTGCCATTAGGCGGGAAATTCTTTTTTAAGGTAGTAAGTTTTAAAATGATATTTTATTATGCCATCTATTATTATCGCGTCGTAAATTGCGTTACAGCGAATGCATATTATTTAATGGGTCTACTCCATTCGACCGAAAGGGATTTTCCAAATTTCTTATCTGCTTGAACAGGAGTTTGTATATATACAAAAATGTTTTTTGTACACGTGTATGTAATATCTTTAATATTAGAGAAATATTGTGATCATTCATATATTTTTAAGCTATCAACACATCTTAAACATAATTAAAAAACGTTAGAAAATCAATTCTTACTATGGTTTTTTAATAGTTAATGTTTACCTCGTAAAATAAATTTTTCACCGTGTTAATAATTGTGTCTATGTATATCTTTTTTTATCTCCAACACCAAGCAGACGGGGAATTCATAAATTCTTAGTTATTAAACATACTACCACCTGTTTGAAACTTGGCTAACAATATACATTAAAAAAATAGTGATTCAAAAAATGTCTTTCGAACAATTGCGTTTCAAAGAAAACGTCATTATTAGAATAGCATTCGGTGAATTGCTTTCGAAAAATTTACCAAATACTGATTTGATTCATATAAATTGTTTTGACTCATTTTAAAAGTATGTATTTATACTATTTTACAGATTATAATAAAATGCACAAAGTCAACGCTGACAGAAGAAAAAAATCAAAAACGCCTCCTCCGCAGACGACAATGTCCGAAATTCCAAACGTACCGGAAGAACAAATGTTTTCGTTGATCGATGTCCAATCAGGAGAATTGGTATTGCTATCGGTGAACGACATGTCTAAAAACAACGTCATCAATATGACAGCAGAGAGCGATCTATTGAACGACGTTCACATCCCCGTCCTGTGGAACAATACAGAGCCACAACTATACTCCATAAATCCAATTTTACAAGACGACAGGAATGCACAGCCCACTTTTATGATGCCGACGAGCTCCGAAGATCCACAACTTGCCGATGCATCGAAGAATATTATACCCGAATACGTACCACACTACGTACACAATGGAAAGAATATTGAAATGTTAGCCAACGAGTTTGATATAGTAAAAGAAAACATTCTGTCTCAAAACAATTTAAATTCCGATATTATTGTAACAAATCAGAGCTTCAGCGAATGTGTCAACTTTTGCTCTATTGTAATGGATGAATAATTTTTATGATTATAAACATATCGAATACATAAACCAGTAGCGTCGCTAGGTGACACCAAATTATTCAAATTGAAAAACACTAATTCGACATATTTGTTAAATGACGGTCCTTGAGTGGCTACACGCCTCATTGCTATTTCTGTATATATATAAAGCTTTCTGTATATATACAGTTTCCTGTATATATATACAGCTTTCTGTATTTATACAGCTTCCTGTATATATACAGCTTTCTGTATTTATACAGCTTCCTGTATATATACAGCTTTCTGTATTTATACAGCTACCGCGAAAGCCGTCTGGTACAGCTATATATAGCATCAAATATCAGTCATGATTGGCTTTTGTTCGGATTCCTGAGAAATCAGTGTAAATGTAAAGGTAAGAAGGTTAATTGATTCAGTCGAACGGAGACGCAACCCAGAAACAACGTGTGAACATGGCTTCTCACTCGTAATTCATAACAATTAACAAATATTAATAAATAAAAAATACTTTTTTTAATATGAAGTATCATTACTTTTAATTACATATCAATACTTTTTGGCTCATTTGCGTGAACTTTTTTAAACTATTTTACTTCAAGTGCGTCTTAAAGATTTCCATGGTGTTTTATAAAGTTTCTAAAAGTCAGTGGTTCTCAACATATTAATTTTTTAAGAGAATATTAAAATTTTTGATGTTTTCAAATATTTACTTTTATATTTCACTTCGCAAACGATTCAGCTGAAATTCCTACATTTTTCTAAGGGCGCGATCACACAGCGAGGGAGCGGTATGCTATACGCGGGATATTTTTTTTAGATAGTTTTAAACACACACAAGTTGTAGGGTCATACCCGGTACGATACGCCGGATCTTACGGGATCGTGCGGGATCGGAGTGGTCTCGTTGAAATTCTATAGAATTGTTTATACTAACTTGACGGTGATATAAACCAATTCGTCGACGCTCGGACGACGCTTGACAGTGATCGATAACGGTGTATCCCATATTTTTTTTGACATCTCCTCCCAAGCTTCATTGCGAATGTTTTGGTCCTTATATTTTACGGATCTGACGTCATAGACACATTCGTACTGTCGCACAACTTCTATTAATTTTTCTGACATTATGAACTGCGATGTACCGATATTATGAACTGCGATGACCGAGCTCAAAAGACGAACTGTTTGCAGTCACCACTTTCTTGAGTATAAAAAGTATAAATAAAAAATACTTTGTTCTTGATATAAAATAAAGTAAAAATGGGCTCTCTTTAAACGAACATGTTATTGTATCGACATGTACATACATTCATACGGAAATGCATTCAGTATCAATTAGTTACAGTCCATATTGAGTGCACTATAGCCCTTTACGTAAAAAACATCTTTGTTCGTTTATCTGTTGATGGTATTAGGGATTTAAGTACGTATTTAGTTTTTGTACCAAAAAACTTGAGTCCATTGTCTAGTCATTTCTGTTTATTTAGTAACAATTGGTTCCGGTAAACAATTAGTGTACTACATAAAACCCTTTATGCTGAATACATCTTTGTCCGTGATCGCAGAGTTTGTTTATGAAAGTATCGAATGAGTATTTAATTCTTAAACCTACCCGGAAACATTAGTCAATTGTTGTTATAAACCGGACACTTGTTTGTCTATTTTTGTTAATTGTTTACTAATTAAGTTTAAAACTGAATTATTAAAAAATAAAAGCTTGAAATCCTTAATGTAATTTGTATTTTCTATAATCTTATTATTCCGACAAGTTCTGCTATATTTTTTTGCAAATATGGGATACACCGTTATCGATCACTGTCAAGCGTCGTCCGAGGGTCGACGAATTACTATATATCACCGTCAAGTTAGTATAAACAATTCTATAGAATTTCAACGAGACCACTCCGATCCCGCACGATCCCGTAAGATCCGGCGTATCGTACCGGGTATGACCCTACAACTTGTGTGTGTTTAAAACTATCTAAAAAAAATATCCCGCGTATAGCATACCGCTCCCTCGCTGTGTGATCGCGCCCTAATTCGTTTTGAAATTTTGCCATTTTGCGCAGTTTGGTCAACGTTAGATATTTAAATCAATTCCACCAATAGGATGGTGAAAAATAATCCTAATAGACACGTTCAAAAATGCAAATATTTTAGTTATCTTTACGTTTAGTTGTCAGTAGCGTTATATGTTTGAGACGTTCCACCACCCTCTAGTTTTGTCAGACATTAATTGTTTAAACGCCTATAATTTTCAAATTTTGTTATACCCCTAGCGACGCCACTGCATAAATGTTTGTATGGGAAAAATGATGAAAGGAATGAATATGAGTAACCAAGGATATGAATACATATATAATAAAATAGGTTTTTAGAAAATTTTACAAAAAACATTTGATTAAATAGTTATAATTTTAATTTTCAATAAATTATATAATTGTAATTGCTTGGTATTTAATGACGAGAATATTTAAATACAAAAAACACAAATTACGAAGAGTGTTATCTTTTTCGACGTCTACTTTTTCTAAAACCCTTTCCAAACCACCCGGCTTGTACACTTTCACCTTGTATTTTATCAGTATTTACACTAATTTGAACACAGTTCTTGAGATCATTGTTTAATAAATTATTATCGTTTACTTCGCTTAAGCTTATTACCTCACTATGAACACCTTGAACAGAATCACAGCTAGCATCCGACGATTCCGTCTCACTATCGGACGTGTCCGTGTCTCCGCAACAATCACACATTATTAATTTACCTTTGTGCCACTTTTCGAACCGCTCCTCCGAATTGAACGACGCGTAAAAATTACACACATACGATTTATAATGTTCGAAGCAAAATTTGCAAACGGGTTCCTTCCTCTGGGGCTTAATCTGCTTAAAGCCAAACTTTCTCTTTTTGATTTGTTCATTTTTAAAGATCGGTCCCCTAACTCTATTAATATTCATACTTTTCTCTTTGGACAATAGTTTCTGAGCAAACTTTATGAAGTTAAACGCGTTGAATATATTGGTAAAGTCGTATTCCGTATAGAACGGAATGGGGTTGATAATACTATGCAGACCGGAATACGCGTACTGTAACTCTTTACGATTTACCAAAATTGTGTTTTGAATTATTAACTTGGCGAAATGTTCGCATCTTTTGAAAATGGCGAATGAGCCTTCGCGTGCTTCACTGGGACTTCTTATATTTTTAGAGAAACCGTTTCCTAAATCGCGCTCACTTCCAATTTGAACGCCACTGTTCGTTTTAACGGGCGTATTTTTAGAAAAACTTAAATCTATCGCTATGGTACATTTCGTACTTTCGTTTTGAGACGATACTGCAGCAGGCTTTGAAAATGTTTTGGCAGGTGTATGAGGATTGTATATTTGAAACACTCTCGTTTCAAATGGCGTTTGCAAGTTCGAATGTAAACTAAAATCTAAAGGTTCACTGGTACCGGTCAACGACGACGCTTCATCGCTCTTTAAATTATTCACTAGAGGATACGGGACATTCGAAATACTTTTTTCACGGCGAAAAATACTCTTCTCCGTACAAACACCATTTAAGTCTTTAGATTTATGAATATTTTTAAAATTATATCTCTCAAAGTCAGGTCTAACTATAGAACTATTATTTTCGTCTCTTTGTGACACGTTAAAATCACTGGGAATGGTAGGGAATGAAACTTTTGATAAAATATTATTATTCCGCACATTGTTCGAGTCGTCATAATCTTGTGCATTGTCATTATTTTTATTTATATCAGTGTCTAATATAGGATTTGTTCGTTTGTTGAAACTCGGTATTGACGTTATACCGTTAGAATTTAAATTTGAATACTTATTATAACTATTACCGTTTTTAGAATTTTTGACTAGAAGTATGCAAACATTACAAATCTCCGAATCACTCGTTCTCATTTCAATATGCACTTTTTCGAAATTATCTATGTCATCCTCAACGGAAAGTTCTTCTAAATTATTATTATATTTACAATTATTGTTTATAGATTTATTGCATTCAATATCCATTGGTCCGGTGTTGTACCGATCAGACTTTAAACATTCACTTGAATCTTCAAAATTGGTTTTTATACTATTATCACACACTAAAGAGCTGCCTTTTAACGTGTCTTCATCTTTTATGTAAGACTTTAAACTCAATTCTTCTTCTGCAGATGTACATTTATCCATTGATTGATCTAGAGAAAATTTCGATTCAAAACTTTCAGCGATGCTTGCGTTTATACTCAAATCGACAGGCTTTTCAATATCATTAGGATTCATTTTCATTTTCAATACATTCAATGGACAATCATCATCCGAGTCTTCGCTTTCTGCAGCTTTTTTCTGTACTGGGGTAGCCTTGATCAGCATCGGTTGCGTCGTTGTGTGCAATTCCTTCGGACATAAATAGCTAGTGTGGGCAAATATAGGATCGAGCACCCTGTTGTAATTCGGGGTTTCCAAATCTAAATACTCCATAACCAGCTTCATAACGTTGTCACATTTGCCGTTTATTTTCAAAACAGCCACGTCATCCTTAGGAGTCCATTGCAAATTCACAATAAATATAGCCGGCCTCTTCTTTATCGGCTTATTCATTGCCCACAGCCAGGGATACTTCTTAAGAACCTTCAAGCTGGAACCAAGGCATAGAATTACATCAGCTTTGGCGGCATGAAAAAGAGCTCCAGGCCAATTCAACGGCCATTGCGCCACACCCCTTTCACCAAAGTGGACAATAGAATCCTACAAAAGCAAATAGATAAATCAATACACAAACATTATACATATACATACACATTCATTACAATATTGAAAATACATACCTCGAGTGATTCACCACATATATGACATATTCTGCCCGTTTTGTGATTATATCTAGCAGTTCTTTCCGTCGTATCAAAGAGTCGCCAGTATTGCACGTTCGGTTTGCAAGATTTGCAAATTTCAATGTACATATTTCCATGAACCTAATACAGTACAATGTTAAATATTGATTTATAGATATAAAACGGGAGGTTGAAAGACTAAAAGTAACCTCGGACAGTGCTCTTCTTGGAAGTCCAGAACGTAAATGAAGGCCATCACAATTCTGAGATACTACAAATTTTAAATATCTTTGCGTGTATAATTTCCATAGTGCCATGTGGGTCAAAGTGGGATCAGCTCGCGTCAAATCGTGTTTTCTATTTGAATAAAACAATATAAGGAAACTTTCGACATTGCACATATATCATTTATAATATTATACAATTTACCCAATGTCTTTCCCTTGTTGTAACAACGTCCATATTCCGTTTGGACCTCTATAGTCCGGTATGTCTGCAGCTGTACTGATTCCAGCACCGGTGTAAACCTGAAATTTTGCAAACAAAACAATTTTAAATAGTCAGCTGAGAGTATTTATATAAACCTCAATTGAAAAATACCAACCACCAAATGTTTCGCCTTCTCGATAGCAATAGCGAGCCTCTTGCATTTGCTACGAAGAATGACATTTTCATCTTCAATTTCTTTGCTCCTATCTAATGTTTCTTGTCTTCTTTGAATGCGAAAATTCACTTCGGTAACAACATCTTTCATACCAGCCAGAAATACGACTTCTTCAGAACTTCTAGCAGACTCATTTTTCTTCAATATACTAGAAACCTATAATAAAAAAAAAGATTGTTTTTATAGATATTTTAAAAAGCAAGAACATACATATTTGAACATCGATAATTTCAAGCGAAACTAAAATAAGTATCATATTGTGAAATCCGTATAAGACATTTTTTAAGCATACAAGTGTGTAGACAAAAAAATTAGCACTTATAAATTATGCGAATACACACTAAATCGATTGTGAATTATATTTATATACACATCTATTTGATGGTATAGTTTTTTTTTTGTTTATATAATCAACATTACATGACAAAAATAAAAAATTATTCATGATAACAAAATAGAATGCATTCCAGGGAAATAAGTCTGATGAATTAATTATAAATCAGAAATATTCAATAAAATCAACAATTTTGTGAAATAAATAATCTAAGAGATTTTATTTATTTTAATTTACGTATTCACTTTCAAGGTGTTTTATATGTATTTAGTCAGACATAAAAATCAACAATTTTGTGAAATAAATAATCTAAGAGATTTTATTTATTTTAATTTACGTATTCACTTTCAAGGTGTTTTATATGTATTTAGTCAGACATAAAAATGAAAAAAAATCAATAAAGGAAAATTATGGAATTGGGGTACAAAACCATAGCAATTACATCACAATCATGAAAAATAAAGTTGCGCCAATTTCATCATCATTATATTGTTGACATTAATCGGCGATTTAGTCACGCCTATCTATAGAAAGAACGATTAGAAATGAATGGCATTAAAACGCGTGGCGCCATAATATATTGCATTGTATTTAATATACAATCGCGACAACCGGTTCGGTTCGCCTGGCGATTGCGCAAATTTCGTCAACCGGTTCGGGCGAACCGGTGCGAATTGAAACAATGAAAATCGACTCGAGCCGATGTAACGTTTGCGGTTCTACAAACGATCACTTTCTGGGTTTAGTATGCAAAGCTAATAAATAATTTAATTTTAGAGCGCAGGAATGGAATGGAATGGATGGACGAGGGGGCGAGAGATGTGGGGTGCGAGGGGAGCGGGGGCAGAGGGGGGAGAGGGGGGCCCACCTGTCTGAGGAGCGTCGCCCTGGCGGTGGTGGGGGGAGGCGGGGGGGGCGCGGGGATCCGCCCCGACCGCCGCTGCATGCCTCAACCCATGCGGACCAAAACACTCGCCACTCACACTCAGCCGTGCGACACAACACAAGACACAACACAACGCAACGCGCAGCCACCGGACCGGCCCCAACGCCCATTACTGCCACCCACGCCCACCCTTATTATTATGTGATCCCTTTCATTTTTGTCGTGGGAGCAGTTAAGTAGAATGGGTAGAAGCGCTCTCAGCTTCCAAAAATGTTGCTACAAAAACTCCGTGCAGACGGAGATTTCGGCTGTTTTGCTCACTTGTTTGTTAAGCTCTGTAGCAGTAGGATCTCTTTGAAATAGGCTCTACTAGTGAAATTGTGTGGTAGTATTAGTTCGACAAAGTCCAAAAATCTGTATGTGCACGTGCTAGATGTTCGGACCAGCCTCACTCATTGAAAAACAGGGCCGTACACCGTATTATTTTTTAAAACTAATTATTACTTTATGTACATTGAAGTAGTATGCATAGTGTAAGACAGGGAAGGTATGTTGACCGTTTCCCGGTTTAAAAAAACACGTGTTGTGTAGTTTGAAAGAGGATCGTTTATTTTTGTTCAATTGGTACAATGGTTATTGTATGTACGAAGAGGTTTCTTCGGAGATGTGATCTAGTTGAACTCTAGAGGCTCACTCTGCCGGTGGAGGTTGCTGCGTTGCTTTATAAACGTTATGGAGGATGAACGAATGAGACGACTGGCATGTTAATGCACGTGTTTATTATATGACAGCTGAAGACAGAGTGGGTAGTGGCTCTCCGAACCCAGCCGGGTTGGTCCCCACTCGCAGGAAGACAACCAAACTCGACCATGTCGTATAAGCGAGCCGCCACAACGTTTTGGGTTGAAGTGTGTCGTGTGCACATCTTTTGTTCTTGGTACTCGCTCTGCCCTAGTTATGCTGCGAGCGTGGTTTTATGGGTTCATACGCCTGGACGTAGTTCGTGGTTTTTATGGGTTCAGTGTGTTCTTCCTTTGTTTCCCAGGCACGTGTATAGAAACACGTGTCGACCTTTTGACGAGGCGAGCGTGTGCCATGCGTTAATGACTTTCCTGGATATGTGTCGCAGTGACCTGATGAGATCATTTCAGTTGTACTATATGCCTACAATAGAATTGCTCTCAGCCCCTAAAAATGTTGCCACAAAAAATCCGTGTGCCCGGAGATGTCAGCTGTTTTGTCCAGTTGTTGTAAGGGACGATCACTTCCACGAATTTTTTTTCCTCACTCTTTTGTCTATCTTCTGACTTTCCGTCTCTCTCTTCGATGGCTCGCTTTTAAGCGATACTTTTGTTAGGAATGACTATTCTATACATTATACTTCAATGCGTGGGAGTCGTAGCACGTTTCACCCTCTAATAACGTTCAATTTAATCCTGCAAATAAAGTGACGCAGCGCTTGACATCCGAATCTTTGTCGGAACCGGTGTAAAACCTAAATTAATCTTCACTGAAAAGCTGGTTCGGTGATTACTAGTCAAATGTGAACCAGTAAAGGGATAACCAATCGCTCTAGATCGGTCACATGTCGTCATCCGTCACACTAAAACTGGTCACACCCAAAAATTGGTCACGAGAAAACAGTCACACCCAAAAATTGGTCACGAGAAAACGGTGACGACGTGTGACCGATCTAGAGTGACCGGTTATCCTGTTACCGGTTCACATATGACTAGTATTCCGTTTACCGAAAAGCTCAACTTCCGAGAATGTATTGCAGTGGCGGCTCGTGCATTGGGCTGCATGCTATTTTTGTGGAACCTCCCAATATAGTACATATTCAAGCTATTTTTCTTTTCATTCGATCACAACGAGCTACTACAGCCTGAATAATCTCTGCAGCCCATTTCACGAGCCGCTACTGATGTATTGTAGGATTATAGCCAGTGGTGTCGCCCTAATGGTGTCCATGGGTTTCCGGAAACCCGTTGTTAAAAATCAAAAGTTTCCCGTTATTTAATCTAAAATCGAAAACCCGTTATTTAATCTAAAAATTCATATAATTTTCGTCAAAAATTATACAAATCTTGTAAATTTATACAATTTTTTTTTCAATAAAATTATTTATTTATTAATTATACAAGGCACTATTATATGAGAGTTCATTACATTTTCAAGATTTGTATAATTTTTGACAAGAATTATATGAATTTTTATATTAAATAATGGGTTTCCGGAAACTTTTGATTTGTAACAACGGGTTTCTGGAAACCCATGGAAACCATTAAAAGTCTGTTCATACCTATTCAGCACGACCCGTATCCTGCAGGTGTCATGCAAGTGCAGATAGTATTCTTTGGTACATTATATGGACGTATTCATACTCCATTCGCATTTACGCATTCATGTGCGTCCATATAGAATGTACCAAAGAATACTATCCGCACTTGCAGGACACCTGCCAGATACGGTTCCTACTGGATAGGTATGAACAGACCTTAACCCGTCCTGTAAACCCTTAAAAATAAGAACTCTGTGCACACGGAAGCTGTTTTGTCTCGCAATAACAAGACATTAAGGTCCGGAGCGATATATTGATATTGAAGCGCCGTTCATATATACATAATCGGTCTCCGTGACGAGCCTGAATGTTAAATTACCGAAAACGCAAATATCGGAAGGCAAAGATCGAAAATCGAAAGATCTTAAGTATACATACTCACGTACACACTCGCTTAATTTGCGCGAGCAGGATACAACAGGAACAAGAGGAACAGTCTTTTCCTCCCGTATTAATGTGCGCGCGCAGAATAAGAAGCGTTTACCATGCACCATTTTTTTATGTTTCGACTTTCGATCTTTGCCTTCCGATATTTGCGTTTTCGGTAATTTAACATTCCGGCTCGTCACGTAGACCCATACATAATAGCTCTGAGCCTGGATGTTCGATGAAAGACATTGCCTTTGAGATATTTTTGCTTGGAAAATGTAAGCCTTTCTGGCTTAATTTTTAGGGGAATAAGTTTAGAACCAAAATCAAACCATAATAAATATAAATCATTGATAGTGATGAAGGTCTCTGCTGTAGCAGAATGGAGGCAAAGTCTGAATTCAATCGCGCAGAATAAGAAGATTATGACCTTCTTTGGACGTCGGGCTGGCTCTGTGACAGAATCTTTGTGCACAAAGAGATACGTACAGAAGCAGGAAATGCACCGCTTACGCGATATGTGATGTGGTATATGGCAACATTGTGGCGGCATGAGCGGTGCTGCAGTGTGCACTAACAGCGGCGGTAGACGTTTTGTCTTCAGAGCAGCTTCTTTACCGGATCAGCTCGACCTCATTGTGCCAGAGGTTGATTTTAGTGTCTACTATTACATGTTAACCCTTCCGTATTCATTGCTCACCCCTTCTATGCTTTTACAGCTTAGCCTGACGACTTACGCAATGACATAACCTAAATAACCCGGCACTTATTTCCGACATGTGTTCCTACGCCCTTTTTCGTTTAATTTCCTGTGTAATACATTTAATAGAAATTCACAATAATTTTTACTTCCAGCTCCTGCAGGCCAGTTATTCTTTTTATATTTGGCCGTCTGCTCCGGTTCTAGCCTGGTTTTTGTGGAGTCAACGAAATAGTATTTGTGGAAAACGCATATTGGAGATTGGCTCTGGAACCGCTTTGCCAGGTAGATTTAACGTAATTTTTAAATAACCGTAATTTACTACGTTATCCATATTTCAATATGTGCTAATTTTATTATTATATTTATTATGTATAATCCAATGAAAAAATTAAATTTATCACAACTCCGAACTTTACACATATGTTTTCAGAATACTTGATTATTGCTGAAAAAGTCAACATGGATTATCCTTATTGCGCAGTACTAAGCACTTTAAATGGATTAGAAGTTGTAACCGAGATAATTTTAATCTTATTGTTTATATACTGTAATAAAGAAATTTCGTATAATTGAATTCTAATTGCAGTAATGGTTTTTTTTGGTTTTGAAAATAGCACTTCTGAGTAGTTTATATTTAAGTTAATTATAACTGGAGCACTATTAACTTAGTTGATCCTATGTGAGCCTTAATTTAAGTTTTGTCTAATGATGTATAATTTTGATTTTAGGTATATTAGCTGCTAAGTGTGGAGCTATCGTAACCTTAACGGACAGTTGTACTTTGCCAAAGTCTTTGGCTCATATATCTCACTGTTGCCAAGTCAACGGTCTCACTCCTGGAAAGGATATAGAAGTTGTCGGTCTGAGTTGGGGTCTTTTTCTGAAAGATAATTTTAGGATTGGTCCATTTGATCTTATAATTGGCTCAGATTGTTTTTACGATCCGGCTATTTTTGAAGAGATATTAGTAACCATTGCTTATTTTTTGGAGCGAGATAACGCAAGGTTTTTGTTCACTTATCAGGAAAGAAGTTCTGATTGGACAATCGAAGCTCTGTTGAAAAAGTGGAACTTGAAAGCGAACCTCATCGATTTACTGTCAATCGGTGAAGTTCACGGCATAAATTTCGCAGAGTTGATGGGAGATCATTCCATCCATTTACTAGAAATTGTTCGCGCCTGAAGTTACCAAAGTCAAGATTTCAATGGCAACCCAAGGAGGACGAGCTTTTGGTCGGTTGTTTATTGGTAACCTTCCCTGGACAGTTAGTCATCGCGAATTGTTGGATTATTTTTCTCAATTTGGACACGTCAATTCAGCGAGAGTTGTCTTTGATCGCTCATCAGGCTTGAGTCGAGGCTATGGATTTGTTGAGTTCTCCTCTAAAAACGCACATGATGTTGCTGTTTCAAAAAAGGACCACTCTCTAGAAGGCAACACCATTTCTCTGCAACCCGCCTCAATTTAAATATTCATATGCATTTATGTTTTCATAGTAGTAGAGAAGTATAAATTTCATTTGAAATCATGGCAGAAGCTTTAGATACATATTCTGATTTAGATTTATCAGATTCTGATGGAGAAGGCGATTTGTGTAAATTGAACAAGCAATTCAAAATTGCGGCTGATCATGTGGTAAATTTAGCTTCCACTTTGGATTCTACCAGATTGTTACAAATTTATTCTTTTTATAAACAAGCCAATGAAGGACCCTGTAATACTCGTAGACCAAAGTGGTTTGATATGCAAGCAAAGCAAAAATGGGATGCATGGAATTCCTTAGCAGACATGTCCCCAGACACTGCCAAGGAAAAGTATATTGCCTTAGTTACAGAATGCGACCCAGATTGGAAGTCAAAAATGCAAGAAAAGGGCTCAAGTGGAAAAAATAATTCTCAGAATAATTGGGTAACAGTATCTAGTTTAAATAGCAACCAAACTGAAGAAGAATCCAATGATGCCAATAAAACTATATTCGATTTTTGCAAGGATGGTGATGTTTGGCAGGTACAAACGCTGCTGAAATCTCAACCCGATTTATTAAATTCGTTGGATTCTGATGGCCTTGGTTTGATCCATTGGGCTGCAGATAGAGGAAATTTGGACGTAATTAAAGTGTTGATCGCGTTGGGCTGTGACATTTCTTTGAGAGATCAATGCGGTCAAACGGCTTTACACTACTCGGCCAGTTGTGGCCATTGCGATTGTGTTGAATATATGTTGAGTCAAGGCATTGACAAGGCCATAACAGACGATGATGGTAAAACTGCCGCCGAATTAGCTTGTGATGAAAATGTTTCAAAGTTGCTAGTTTAGTACATTATGTATTTCTTAATAATAAATGAATTTAACCATGCAAATGTATTCATACATATTTGGTTTTATTTCAAATTTCATCCCTTTCACATACACATGCTGCATACTTTAATGATACCCAATTTTTATAACAAAGAAATAAAGTAAAATTACACTATTGCAGTAAGTGATGGTGATAATCCTAATTTAACTATTGAAAACTAGTGGTTTTGTCTGGTTTCGCTCGGTATTTTTAATATAAACCGCTTAAACATGGCTAAAGTAAACATTTTATTAAATTTATTCGAATGGTTTTATTTTATTTAAATTTATTAGAATATTCATTTATTTTGTTATTAAATTGAATGTTACGGATTATACGAACCAAAATTTACATACAAAGTCTCTTTCGAAATTATATATTAGATTTATCAATATTAGAATAAATTTGAAATGAAAAAAAATGAATAATTATTTTCTCTTATATTAAATTTTTTGTTGAAGAAACTACATTTTTTCCAAATCATTAAAAAATTCTTTTAAATACAATCGCTGATGATGGAAAATATAAAGAATCCAAAATCAATTTTGAGCATGGGTAATCCTTTGTTGGAAAGTACACGTTTACGGGCTGATAATAGGGTTCCGGCTATAAGAAATTCATCACTGACAAATCGGCTAAGAACTGAAATGATCTTGGAGCAGGATGAATACTTCATTCCTTGTATCGATCTTCCATCATCACGACAAATCCCTAATGCTACTAAACGCTTTAAAAGAGTGAAATTTCTCAAAGATAAATATTTCGTCACTGCCAATTCATCATCCCGCTCACAGCCTAATTCCATTTTGGACCTTGATAATCTGGACGATGAATTGTTTCAATCAGCAGGTAATTATAAAAAATATACTATTTATATATTTTTTTTATATTTGATGATGTATAATGTTTGTTTTTAGATTATTCATCATTTAGTAAATCGTCGGCGAGATCTCAATTTCGAAAATCCAATAATAGCCTGTTGAGCAATATTTCAAAGCCAGTGTTCGAAAATACTGATAGTTTTTCTATGGGTGATATAAATGTCAAACTATCTACGCGTGATAAAAGTGCTAGCCAATCTATAGGTGATACAAGTTATCGTCGATCAAATAACATATCACGAGAAACTCCCCTTGATTTCACTCACCAAGTCTCCGATCGAAGTGATAGTATAAATTATTTGGACAAGCTTCAAGAATTTGTAAATAAAAAAAAGGAATTGATGAAAAATGTTTCATCTGTCGTTTCTGAAAATATATCTGGTATAGAACCACCTGCACGGATGCTTTTTAATGATAGTGTATTATCAAGCTCTTCAGATGTGATATCAGAACATCCTAACGAACGTTAGATTTTTATTTAAATATATAACTACATTTAAAATAAATTGACAAACTTAATTGCTCAATTTTTTATTGCAGGTTCCATGAGTGTTAAATCAAAAACGTCTTCTTTACAAAATTCAAAATCAAAATATGAAAATGAAATCAAGAAAGAACACGAGGATAACTTAGAATCGTCACCGTTAAAACACTTAAAAATTCCTAAATCAAATAGCTCAGCTATGAAAACACACGAATCATTTATGGATTTAAATAATTTATCATCTACATCTTTAATTTCATCGTCCGGTACTGTTCCGAATCATTATTTTAATAATAATCTCTATTCTGAAAGAATTCAAACATTTTCCAATCGCCATGGCCTCTTAAGCGATATATCAGACATTTCATTATTAGATTCGTCTAGGTCAAGACCAAATAATGTAAGTGCAAGGTATAGTCGTCAAGAAGTTATGAATGATGAAATTTCAAATTTGAAATCAATGGATAGCAATAATATCAACAGACAAACATCTGATGGAAGTAAAAAGTCTTCTTTTGAATCTAAATTTGGAATGTTAGATGATATTTCAAAGATTTCATTGGTGGAATCAGTAAAACATAGTACAATATCTGATAAACACTATTCAATGCCCAAACGGAGTTTAAATTTTTCATCAACAAACCAATATATGATCGATAATGTGTCAGATATTGCTTTAATAGATACTACCGAGGTAGACGACTTTGAATTAACCAATAAAAAAAATGATATCATAATTGTTAAATCTCCCGATGAAGACGAATGGAAGATGAATATAAAGTTTGCAAAACTTGTCAAGAAAGATGACAGTAGAAAAGAAAATGCTGAAATCAATACGGAAAATTATGAAAATATTGATGACACATTCTATGAAACTGATGGTAAAATTTCAAGAGGTGTGCAATTCCCTTCTCGTGCCACAATTGTCCCACTAAATCCTCCAACTAGTTGTCTTCCAAGAAAACGATTTTCATTAATACCTACACAAATTTTCAGAAAAAGAAAACCTTAAACGAAATTCATACATTGTAAATCGAATGGCCCAGTATATATGTTTTTTAATATAATAAAAAGGATTAAAATCGCATTATCAAAATTTTATTTTAGGAATATTTTAAATATGCCTGTGATTAAAAGTGTTAATAACACCCCCTCCCCCCGGTTAAGAACCACTGTTGTGAAGCAATAATTTTCATAAACAGTAATAACATTAATTAAATATTAGACGTGCAAAGGTCATTGGGCGCAATCCGACCCGGTCGCGGACATGAATGAAAATGATATAAAATGAAAGAGTATAAATTCACTTAACATTATATATGGTTATTTTATTTAGAATCCATGGGAGAACAAAGTTTGAACCAAAAATATATTTATTAAAAAAATCGAATACAACTATTAAATATAAGTTGTCGTTCTGTTAAATAGCTACTAAAGCAGCCATACTCAGATTTTTTTTTCTTCCGGGTTTGTTTTGGTTTCTTCTCCACGGGTAGCTGCCCTTCGACGCTTAACAAAACTTTAGTAAGTAAAGGGTTTTGGCGAGTTGATGTACGTCCCGCGTGATGTTGATGTACGTACCCGGCAGGTATACGTTCGCTCCCTCTCTCTCACACGCAGGTATAGGGTTGCGTCTCACTCGTTGCAATATTTTTTCGCTCGTTTTTCAATATTCCCACAACCCACAAGAAAGCGACCCTTACCATGATAAACTAGAGACATTTATCTATATATCCTCACAATTTCATTTCTGTCCACCGTGGGTTTTTCTTTCATACTATTTGCCCATTGACCTTTCATTCGAAAATGCATTACTTTTTTTGACACCTTGAAATTATATTGGCAAACAATTGATTTAAATTATATTATCTAAACCAGTGTTTCACAACCGGTTGTCTGCGGAACACTGACGGTGAATGGATAAGACATTTATTTAATTTTCAACTGAAAAAATCTTTTTTTCATTTATTAAATTTTATCCATCTAAGCAACGCCGGGCAATTCAGCTTGTACTATATAAATATTTTATTATTCCAGCGTTATTTGTCCACAATATATAGTATTTATCCTATTTTCAGTGGTTCGCAAATGTAAAATAAGAGATCTGAATCAGATTTTATAAAACTTTTTAATTAAATCCAAATGAATCTTGATATTGATATAATCCCATTCAGATAGAACTATTTATCTTATCTAGAACGTTTTCTGAGTAATTGAGCTAAATAAAAATCTATTGATCCAACAAAGAACAATGAAATATAATCAAAATTGCATGGCAGTGTTTTCTAATCAATATAAAATTTCTTCGAATTGGTCGATTTCTTTTTACTGGCTATCTTATGAATCATTTTTTATTTATGACTATCTCGAAAGATTAAATCGGTCAAGATAACCGAAAAAAATCTCAACAGCTTCGAGTGATGTCAGCAGATTTTTTTGAGCAGATGACGATACGGCGCAATATTGCTTACGTCGTATTGTCGAGTACTTGCAATATGAATGCATACACGTGCATTCGTAGCTATGCGTCAGAATACAAGTCAGCAAAAATGTTTCGACGTTTATCGAACGAAAAATTATGTATAATCGCGCTGTTGTTGGAAGAAGAAGCTCAAGAAGGCAATAAAAAAGCACGGAGGCGTTTTGATGTGCATCCCATGTTAAAAAATAAAAAAAACCGAAGGAGAGTTTTGGACACTGTATAAGGAGCTTGTGGATGATGGACAAAATTTTTTTAAATATTTCCGTAAAAAATTTAAATATTTGCGCCAAAACCATGTCGAAAGATTGAACAGTTGTCAACTATCACTATCGATAATTGGTCCAAAACAGCAAAGCGGCAGACTCATGGCACGTAATTCGCGTGTATTTTTCCACGATGGCCAAAAAAACGGATACGATACGTTGACGGATGTTGCTGTAAGGTATGAACAGGAAATGTCGGGTACTGCTGTAAGCCTGCCGTGGCGTAAACGTGACGGTTGGTATGAATATACCCATACAAAATGTACCAAAGAATACTTTTCGTACGGCCGGATACCTGCTGAAGTCGGTACGTGCTGACTAGGTATGAACAAACCTTTAAACGCAATTCTCGACTTCACGAATGAAAAATTGCACATCAGATTACGAGTAACCTTTCGATGTGCAATTATTAAAATGGTTATTATTAAAATTGAGTTGGATCTTTCTGGCGAGTTTTAATAATTTAAAAAGGAAAAATTCGTAACTAAAGTACCAGAAGCACAGAACCTATACAGGGTAGGTATGTCGGGACTTCGGGTAGACTTCGCTTAGTATATGTGCGAGCAGTGCGCACGCTTAAGGTACACGTGTCGTTAATCTGTGGTTCAGTCTGTCTGGCGCTTTTCGATCGTTTGCACCGCATCGATTAAAAATTAGCATCAGTTTGATTTCAATTATTTTTTTCTCTTCCCAAAAAAGCCATCAGGGCTTTAGTATTTGGTGTTGTCGCATCACCCTGCGCCACTGGTTGTGTTACGTTGCTTAATTACAGACAGATTAGTGTAATTATTCAAAATTGTACAAGTGTGGGTTGTTTTCCAGAGTTGGTAACGTTCGTTATGCGTGTGGAATAGTGGGGTTGGTAGCGCCGCTTCCCCCGTATGACGTGAGAATTGAGAGGTGGAGGCCGCAGCGTTGAGGCTGAGTAGAGGTAGAAGTGGTGGCGGTGGATTTCGATTGTTGTGGTGGCGCGAGTATAAAACCAGTGGCCATGGGAGGCCGCTTCAGACCCGTCTACGCCTTCGCCCGAGAGATGCATCCGAGAGCCAGCAACGCCCCCACCTTGCCGTACGGCACGGCCGGATTCCGCACCAAGTGAGACACCGACACCGACACCGACACCGATACCGATACCGATTACTCACCATCATATCCGCCACACCCCCCCGCCAACATAACCTCCAAACCCTTCCCTTTCGCCTGTCCCCAAGTTTCTCCCCTCCTATGCGAACATTGACCACGTGTGCTCGATCGAAAGTTGTTCCCACGAATGTGAACGACCTTGCTCCGTTTATGTATTAAATGTCAGTGAAAGTAGTCCGTTCGAATGTCAACAGGAACGAGTACGTGATAACACGTACGCGGACATTTGTAGCTCGTATGAGAATCTAATTGGAAAATATGTTCATGAATAAATATCGCTTTCAGTTTTGTTTTTTTGTCGCTGTGGAAACTTTGGACTGCTTTTGCTATCGAGTACGATATGCATTTTTATTAATATGAAGTTAATGCTATCGTTGTCAAGAGTTTTATAGTAGGTAATGTGTTGCGATTGAATGATTGAAACGTATTATAACTAAAAGTAAAATTGTGATTTTTACTTTGAATGACATTTAATGTGTTCATTTAACCCTTTGAGTGCTGACGTCTTTTCTGTTGAAAGCCAACAAGGCTGAAAATTTCACCAACTTTTTCAACTAGAATTATTTAGAAATACTATATAAAGAGGACTGTACACCCGAAACCTTAATTTTGTTGCCGTTCCTTTCTTCGATATACATATATATATTGAGTGAATGCGACAATATATATCAATATGGTTACCTGATAACTCGTTCACAGATTTTCCGTAAACCGAAGATGCGCTCCAGGCATTACGTATACGGCCATCTCTTTCTCACTCCATCTGTTCACCAAGATCTCGTTTACTATGCCATTACGTATGCAGCCATATCTTTCACAGACCGTTTGTTCACCAATAACAGACGGTCTGTGAAAGAGATGGCTGCATACGTAATGGCATAGTAAACGAGATCTTGGTGAACAGACGGGGTGAGAAAGAGATGGCCGTATACGTAATGCCTGGAGTACATCCTCGGTTTACGGAAAATCTGTGAACGAGCTGTCGTGTCACCATATCAATATATATATTGAGTGAATGCGACAGTTGCGCTTCGACCAGTATTTTAAATCGACGAAATCAAGGTTTCGTATTCTCAGATTTTCTCCTCCGAAACTGGACCAATTTTTAAAAAAATTTCATCATCTGTATAAGAAAGATATTTTCTATGCAACCGTGCGCGTATTTTTCTTAAAATCGACCGTTAAATAAGCATGCTGGACTCTTTTCGTGGGTGTAAAAAGAGGCGATTTTATAGATGTTTGGCGGCTCCTAGCTCCTATAAAAAATAACTAATCAAAAAAATAAAACGATAGATGCATCCCAATGGTGGATATCCATAAAATATTAAAAAAATATTTATCTAGTGCCATAATTGAAGAAGGGAGAAGTGTAATACGTTTGTATGGACAAGGCGCTGGTGTCCACTCGTCTTAAGCAGGTATAACTATTGTAGCCAATCCAAAAAAACCCTAGATAACTACCGCTGAGGATTTAGAGTTTTGTTAAGGTGTGTTTAGACTCTATTATATCTTGCAACAATATAAAATAAGCAAAAGAAGTCTGTTAATGAATGTATTTTTCCAAAACTACATAGTTCCATCTTCTTCATTATTGTTAAAATGTAATGCTCATAATCTAAATTCCAAGTCACAATCTAAAATACTCTGCAGCTAGGGATTTCTATCGGGAAATTCTGCTATGGTTATAAATTCAGAAATTCTGGTGTAAACCAGTCTTTATAAACGTTGACAAATGAATGACACGGATTACACGACCCATGTTCAATGCATTTTTTTTTCAATGCTACCTGGAAAGGCTTATTTGGTAGTATTCTTGTTTATCTTTTACATACTCAAAAAACAACGCCTATTGGCGTATTTCAGGCTCATGGCCTTGTTGGCAAACCCCCGATCAGCTTTGGTCAGTATTCAAAGGGTTAATGTGTTCATTTAATGCATTTTCAGTTAAATTAAAGAAATAAGAAACAGTTCAATACAAGAGTACCAAGTTTCACCAATTCTCATTAGTTGAAATCTTCGTTTCTGTACTTGTTATCAATTTTGAATAAGATGTATGTAATGAAATAAAAAATTCTAGGATAATAATTTTATTTAAAATAACTAATTTGCATTTAATAAGCATTGAATTTAAATTTGAGATATTTTAAAACATAGAGATATTGGAAAACGTTTCTGAAAAGATGATTCCAGTACCGAGCCAATGAGACTGGCATAGAAACGGAGAGTTCATTTAACGAGAATTGACGTTTTGTATGTACATATAATAAAATAAAGTCAATATTGATATTGTTGCGTAGGGGTGGGTGGAGGATCCAAGTAAAAGGCCAACAGTCGTCTCACAGCATTTATTGATGATTAAGGAGATACACGCACTGGCAGTGCTAAGTCCAGAATGACATGATATCGCCTTATAAGGGATAGATCTCTCAGGACATCTTTGACGTCTAACTTGTTTACCCATTGTTATGGTCACGTACGAATATGTCTTCCCCCGACATTCGCTCCCACGGTACAGGTCAATTCTGCGAAAGGACCAATACCAGCCAACTCGGTCGCCATTGTTTAGCCTACATGCACTTAGCTTGTCGCTAATCCTTAAAACCACTTACACCGGTCACACGGTCTTTCAGGACGCTACCCGGCCTAATCCGATCGCAATTACTCAGCGGCTCTTTTTAGTATACGTAACAATATGTAATGTTTACTCATTGATAATAAGATTCAAGGTTTTGAATTTCAATTCAGTTTGAAGAAAAGAACTCGTCAATTAGAGAGGATATGACAAATAGAAAGCGAAAGTGATTAAAGGAACACAAAATAATTACAATTGAAATGCATTTTCTTTCAAATATAATTAGATTTTCATTCTGTATACAATATTTATCAATGCTGTTTGCTTATTTTTAGGGCACTTCACCTGGAACATGTAGCATATCGCATGGGTTTATTGGCCGTTTTGAGATCGAGAGTTAAGAATGGTCGGTAACTTTGTTTGAAAACACTCTTATCTTTGTTTGCATGAAACATTTTCATAATATTAATGGCTTTGTCTGTAGTCCTAGATATAACCGATAATGTTTTATCAGCATATATGTAACGCGCTTTAGAATAGTTCAAGTTTAAGTTATTACAAGTTTGTTCAAATAAAAAATAAATAAACTGAACTGATTTCGTATGATTACTTTTAGGAGCAACAATAGGATTAATGATCACCGCTTCCCATAATCTTGAACCGGACAACGGTGTCAAATTAATTGACCCCCATGGAGAAATGTTCGATATGAGTTGGGAACCGTTGGCCACGAAGCTCGCTAACGTTAGGTTAATATCACAATACCTGCTTTAAAACGTACTTTATGTTATTGTTTGCATAAATGTATTTTTTTTTATTATTATTGCAGCGATACTGATTTATCGTCGGTCGTGGAAGAAATAGTAGATATGCACAACATTGATATGAGACTGAAAGCATCTGTTTTTATCGGAATGGACACGAGGTATTTTCAAATATACTAATAAAGCATGTTTCCTTGGTGATGTGAAACTTTGTATATGATTTTTGTATTTCTGTGGAATAGATATACGAGTCCGGTTTTATGCACGGCTGCGACTAATGGTGTGTTGGCTATACAGGGTACACCGACTGAATATGGTATCGTTACAACGCCGATGTTGCATTTCTTCGTACGGTGTAGAAATACAAGCAATGAATATGGAATCCCATCAGAAGAAGGTCTACTATTTTTTTCAAGTCAAAAATAAGACTTAAAATGTTTTATTTAAATCTTATATTTATTCTATTGATAGGTTATTACTTGAAGTTGGTCAATGCGTTCAAAAAGCTTAGAGGTCCAAATCCTACAAACTCTTCGTATAAACCTTTATTGTATTTGGACGGTGCCAATGGAGTCGGTGGCAAAAAAATGAACGTTTTGAAGAAGAAATTGGATGGACTTTTGGATGTTTCGATATTCAATATGGGTGGAAATGGAGGAAAACTCAATCTTAATGTGATTATTTCATTTTGATTTCTACGTGCTGTTATATAAATTCTTAAATATTGTATAAATTGTGTGCTGTATTGTTTCTAGTGTGGTGCAGATTTTGTTAAAGTTCAGCAGAAGCCTCCCGTCGGAGTTCCAGTTGAATTGAATCAAAGGGTGGCTTCTTTAGACGGAGATGCAGATCGAATTGTCTATTATTATCTTGATAATAGGTACTTGTTTGACATCGTATAAATTTGATTTGTAATCAAATGTCTTTATTATGCCAAATTTTCAGTGAGACTTTCCATCTTTTGGACGGAGATCGTATAGCTACATTGTTGGCTGGATATCTGATGTCGCTTATAAAGAAATGCCAATTAACAGACTTGAAGCTTGGTCTTGTACAAACAGCGTATGCAAATGGAGCTTCCACGGAATATATATCGGACAAATTGGTACAAAATGAATCACGTTTCTTTAGATTGAAAATGTTTAAAATTTGGAATGTTTGTACATATAATCGAAATATGATTATACATTTCTAGTGTGTTCCTGTAGCTTGTGTCAAAACTGGTGTAAAATACTTGCACCATGAAGCATTGAAGTTTGATATTGGTGTATATTTTGAAGCTAATGGTCATGGAACAATAATTTACAGCGATAAAGCAAAGGCTTCTATAAAAGCAGCTTCCACCGATGATGGGTATGATTTGAAACTGAATGTTCGGCTTATTTATAATGAATCGACTTTTATTTTATGCTATTTTTAGTTTGAATAACGATCAGCGAGATGCTGCTTCAAAAATGTTAGCTATGATTGATCTTACCAATGAAACTGTGGGTGATGCTTTGTCAGATATGTTCCTCGTTGAAACAGTGCTACAGCACAACGGATGGGATGTTCATCAGTGGATGCAGGCCTATGAAGATTTACCGTGCCGTCAATTGAAAGTTAGCGTAGAGGTAATGAGAAATAAAAAAAATTATAACTTATTTCAATGATATATTAAAATCGCAGAAAAATAATGTATATATAAATTATATAAAAAGAACTTTTAATTGTCTTTTCAGGATAGAAATGTTATTACTACCAAAGATGCTGAACGAAAGTGTGTAAAACCAGATGGATTACAAGAGAAAATTGATTCGTTGGTTTCAAAGTATCCTAAAGGAAGAGCTTTTGTTCGACCGTCTGGTACTGAAGATATTGTCAGAGTTTATGCTGAGTCTACGACTAAAGAGGTAAAGAATATAATATTGCTATCCTGACGAATTTTCAAGTACATATGTATATGGAAATAATACAGTATTCTTATACATATCTTCATATATAACATGTATGAATACATATACGACTTGTTAAGTAATGTAGTATTATTAAACTTTTCAGGATACAGATCGTTTAGCAGCTGAGGTTGCGTGTGCGGTTTATGAGTTAGCAAACGGAGTCGGCGATGCTCCCACTGTACCGCAATGATGTTTTTCTATCGACACTCAGTAGTCCCAAAGTTGCTACATAATAACTTTACAATAATTTTTATTTAACAAAATTACACATTACGTCATAAAGATTTTATCCAAATTTATTAAAAGTGATTTTTTTATTATAAAATTATATTTTTAAGTAGGCAAATTGCACAAAAATTTTGTGTGATATTTTAATTACTCAAAAATATTTGCTCTTATTTTATCTAATTGATATTTATTAGTAGTTGATCGATAATTTGCTCATTTTTTTTTATATTTTTAAATTAAATTTTATGACGAACTACATACATACTTAAAGCCATTTACATACTTAATTTTCTATCTACTTTAATTTTTATTCTTTAATTCTTGATTTTATAATCGAAATTAAATTTTACGTTTAAAACGACTAACTTTTAACTATTAGTCTAGTTTGATAATGGAATTCAACCGAGTTTATTTTTAATATAATTTCGTAATAATTAAATAAAAACTTGCATTTTATTAAATTTTATGCACGACGCCAAATATTTTATATTACCATTTTTTTTAATTAAATAATATTTACATAATATTTTATATTGTACCTGACAGTGTCAGGTTTTTTCATTATTTCGTTTTCAGTTTTCAATATCTAATACTTGGATGATATAAAACTGTGACTAAAGTGTTCAATTAGAATCATAAAAAATAGAAGCAATATAATTCGAACATTTATAGTTGCAGTGTTTCATATTAATTGTTATTAAATGAATTCTGTTTTTTAGAAATATTTTATTACAGGGTATTTCAGAAATTATTTTCACTGAAGCTTGTATTATCATATTATAGAATCATATGATTTATAATTTTGAAGCATAAGAATAATTTGCATGTGTAGTAAATTAAATTAATTTATTATATAAGTATGCAGTTTTCAAATTGTAAATTTTTACTGCTTGTCAAATCGCCTTTTTGATATTTTATTTGTGCCTTGACTATTATAGTTAACTCTTCCAATAATGTTTTCTTTCGTTTGACCCACTTGTGAATTTTGAACTGATATATTTTTAGTCTTTTAAGTTTGATCGATGGCTTCTGAAATGCAACACGTTCGAAATCACAATATCAATAAAATTTGTAGTAATTTATGTATGTACATATGTATATGTAAATATAAACGATTAAACTGCAATTCGTGGCATGTAAAATTGCATAGCTCATATATTTTTGTGAGTGATTTCATTGTATAGCAAGTTCAAGTTTCGGTGTGTATTTGGAATATTTAAATTGGAACAATGGTTTTTTTTTCCATTTAAGATGTGAGGTTGTTCTGTTTCTTTTTTATTATTTATGATTTACATCTAACTAGTCAATATAACAACGTAACAATTTCATGTAAGAGAATTAACGCTAGTCTTAAGAATCGCTTATATTTTTCATTCACTTTGCTTAAGCTAAAACACAATTATTTGTGTGACTGTTTTATTGCAGTACATGTGATCGTAAAGTATGTCTTATAGAAAAATTCTAATGTGATTGTGGGTATCACACATTGTAAATTGTAACAGGATGTAGTCATAACAAATCTAGTTGTGATTACGAGTGAAAGCTCTGTGTATATTATATCTATTCAATCTAATTTCCTGTTCTCTATTTATCTTGCCCTATTTTTTTTAGACATACATTTACCAAAGTAAATTTTTGTGTGATTATGCTTTTTGAGATTATCTTTCATTTTCATTCATAGTATTAAATTTTAATTTTAAATATAACCAGTGTCATCGTCGCCTTGAACGTTTTCAAACTCACTGCCTTGTAATATTTCACTGCCGTAATTTTAACCTAAGGTAAGCGTAACTCCGGATTCGTCAATGTTAATGACTCATTCCGTGTGAGTGTTTGATTGATATATTTCGATTATTGAACGTCTCGTGTAAATTAATCATGAACCATGTTCTAAAAAAACAATAATAATAAGCGTGTTGTTTTAATAGTGATAATTGGTTTAGTATAAACTGACCTCAGCCCGGTATTGGCATTTATTGAGTCTGAAAAGGAAACTCTTACAATCCTTGAGCCTTACCCTATTGAATTTGAGACCATTGAATGTTGTATTAGTCAGTCTTATGCACCGTTGGAATTGAGAACCTATTTGTGAGGAATCATCTTGAGATAGCATTCAGATAAACTAGCAAATTTTAATTGATGATTGGCAATTTTAAAATTCATCAATTAAAGGTTCGTTTATACCAGTACAGCTCAAGTAGCAACTGTACGTAAACAACAGCACGAAAGATATTCTTTAGTACATTCTATATGGACACATTCATATGTTCCGTAATATGTATGTATGTGACGTATTCAAAAAAAGCAGTTTCTGACACTATTCATATTATACAGCAGTACATGTCACCAAAACGTATCAAGCAGAACCGGTTTTCTTTGTTCACTGTGGATATGTTCACGCATGACTTGACGTCATAGTGGCGAGTGCACCCGTACTAACGAAAGTCGTGCCGTGTGCATATGAATATTTTTCGGAATCGTCATATTGTGTCAATATTGATTCGACGATACGACGTAAGTAATATTGCGCCGTATCGGCGCGCTTTGTAATGTATATGTAAGCCGATTTTGCCTTCAACTCATCTAAAACGAGTTTGAAAGTGCCGAAAATGGGTGGTGCTGTATAGTATGAATAGAAGTAGTCTTTTCTGGGCATTGAGGTGTCATACTGATTTTAACAGGACAATACTGGTTTTTTGGGTATCTGTCCTGGTAAGTCTTGAGATAAAACCAGTACACTTTTTTATCTAATAGATGGATAAATATATTAAGTCTTCGACGAAAATGGTGTCTCCTACAAAAATATTGGCAAATTAGTCAAATGTTTCATTTATCAGTAATAAATGCACCAGCTGAAGGATTTTTTAGTTTGATGAACAATATATGTATAGTCCAGTGATAAAACAAAGTTGAATCTGATTTGATTCTTTAATCTTGCTTTTCAATAATTGAAGTATTTAGAAATATATTTTTGGAAAAAAATATCCTGGTTCTGAATTTGGAAAAAATGGTCACCTTACTGTGCAGTGCTGTGCCGAGTTGTTGATGTGCAGTGCTGGATTATATGAACGAACCTTTGAAAGTATTGTTAGAGGCTGTTGAATTAAATAATTCAGACTAAATATTAAGGTTTAAAATACAAATAAAAGTTTTATGTGAATTATATGTTCATAGGAAATCTTATCTTTTTGGAAATTATTTCCGCAATTAAAATTTGGTTGCATTTCTTTTTATATGTGTATATTTTTTCTTTTGAGTAGAAGCGTTATGAATTAAAATATAAATTTTGGTCACACCTCAGATTAATGCATTTTTTTGTTGTTGTGAAATTAGGATTTTTTTCTTAAATGATGTATTATTTTTTACATAGAGTAGATGACATGTATGGTGGAATTTGTTTGTTGGCTTGTTGCCATATATGCCGTTTATTCTGTACATATCGTTAATTGAGTGTCGGGTGCTAGTTATATTTTGAACAGTAGATATTGTACGGATGCTATATAGTTATGTGAAATAAATATTTTCGTATAAAATAAGCTTATGACAAAACAAAATTATAAAAAATATAGATATATATAAATTTTTATTCATCCATATCAATTTTAAAAGTTTGGATTCCATGCTTTCGTGCACATCGTTACATGATTACTAGTAATAAATGGTGCTTGAAGCTTTATTTTAGTGAAGGTAGCTCTAGAGAAATGTCTTAAACTGGTAAATTCAAATTTATCAAAAGTTATATTACTAAAAGTCTCTCTCTTTCAATGCATCTTGTTTTGTTCATATAAAACAAAAAATAGATCTCGAGTTGTAAATGCCGAAGTGTTTTTTTTTTATATAGATCAATAAATTTTTATGCGTTTTATTATCTTTTTTTTTATAATACTTGCGTTTTGCGCTTTATTTTATGTAACACGTTAACCTTTTTTTTATTTGACTAATAATATAAGTTTAAAGTTTCGCTGTATGTAATTGTTTCGATTAAAATGTTGTAATTTATATAGAAAATTTCCGAAATGCTATCTTGGCTGAACTGGGATCAACAATTTCACAAAAATTTCTACCTAAATGTAAAATTTTTCAGCAAAGCAATATATTGATAAGCGGGGTTTTCAATAATTTACAATTTACACATAAAAACCCTACAATTAGTCGATGATAATCATTGTGTTAAATATACCTATAGGTATCGGAATTGGTATGCTTTTTTTGTTGTGTAGCTTGTTGATTTGGACTATTGCTAACTGATTTTAATTTGTCACAAACTTGCACATTCAGTATTTGCTTCATTTAGGAGTATCATAGCGACAAGAGAATTTATTACATATGGAGATTTAACAACATTACAATTTTGCACTAGTCCAAATCAACCGAGTAATGTTAATTTTATAGTTTATTCTTAAGTATATATTGAGCTGTTAGTGATATTGAAAAGTTTATTTAATATTTATCTTACAAGTTAGTGTGTAGAATTTGTGAAATTTTACGATTTTAGCGTTTAATTCGTAAATATTATAAATTTGACTATTTTATCGAACCCGCTTTGTTTTTCACTGTCGTAAAAATACTGTTTAGTTTAATTCACGAAAGTATCCATTATTGCATGCAATTTTAACATGTTTTACTAACATTGCTGTGAATTATTTTACGTATAAGATTTTTTTTCAATGAGTTGACCGTTTACGGACAATCAGATTTTCATTATTCAGCATCAGCATCCTTGGCGAAATCAGTATATGCACACTGGATGAAATTTCATGCTTACCGTGAGCTCCATATTCTGCTGATGATCATAATATACATTGTCGATAATGATATTGAACTATTGGTCTTATATGAGCGGTCAACTCATGACAATTTATTTTAATATATAATATCTGTACACATAATCAAATTTTCTTTCATTTTTTTGTAACGAAATTATTGTAAAAGACATAATCTAACGATATTTGAAGCATTTATACACATTATATATATATTGTTTAAATTTTTTGCTCAATATATATATCTTTTATTTCATTTTATTTTTTTATTTAGGTCATTCCTTTCATCATTATACATTTTTTATATACATTTTTATTTTATACACTTATTGATTATTGAAAATTATAATAAATTGTTTAGTAATCATTTAATATTGTTTATTTCTGTTCTCCTATATAATTTTATTATGATATCCTTGAGACATTTTCCATCTAGGAATATAAATAATATACATACACATACATCTTCAATACTGATTGGGTTTGTAAGATGTTTTTTTTCCTTCAATTAATTTTGGTAGCTAAATTTTTATAAATAACCAGCTATACACAAACTGAACTTCCAGTTGCTTGAATCGTCAATTCATGTACCTGAAAAATGATACATTCAAAGTAAGATCTTTAGACATTTCAATTCAAATAAAGATAGACGATAGATTGTACCTGCACTCCAGGTCTCGTACTCAGAGCATACACAATAGCTTCGGCGATATCTTTAGGTTGTAAGTAAGGAATAGCTCCGTCACTCGGTTCTGCCGGCTTTGAGGAAAGAGAGTCCACATATTTCACGGATCCAGGACTTATACTCTGTTGATCAAGTATCATTATATTCGAATTCAATAATAAACAAATGAAAATCTGCTTGTTTTCTTACAGTCACTTTTATTTTGCTATCCAAATCGGATAGCTCTAAACGTAGGGCTTCAGTATATGCCGTGACGGCAAATTTACTCGGTGCATACATTCCAATAGGATCTGGAAACTGAGAAACTGCATGTCCAGCTGCACTGTAAGCCAAAGTATTGATTGTTAAATAAAAAATAATGAAATATTGTCTAATTTATACATTACTTCTACTCGGCTTCGCTCAGTATTTGTAATTTGTATAAACCGCTTAATCATGGCTAGTAAAATAGTAAACATTCATTTGTTTATTATTAAATTTATTTGAATTTAACGACAGCCTATCAGAAGCGAATTTGACGACAGCCAATCAGAAACAAATGGTTTTGTTTTATATATAAGATATTTTTGTTTAATAATGTTGTAGACTACATTTATACCTGTTGATATTTATAATATGTCCATTGTCCCCTCTGTTTCTCATGCTTTTCAGGGCTTCTTTGGTCACGAGACCCATACCCAATATGTTGACATCCAATGCCATTCTCCAATCATCCGAGGAACCATCTGTAATGTCATAAATTAAAACATTAGAATCTGTAGACCTTGATATTATATAATATACATACATACATACATGAATGAATTATTTCATTACAGCAATCTATACTTAATGTGACCATTTATTTTTTTCCTCAAAACGGGACATCTACCAATTTTTACGTAATAGTATGTGTATTCAAGAAAACGCGTATTTTTTCATAGTTTTTATTTATTAATAAAAATAACAGGAATGAATAATATAAATATAAAAAATTTATGTTGTTTTATATTTTTCTGATGAACAAATTTTCTTAAGTATTATTGGGTTTGCTTTTAAATAAGAATGAAATTCTTGGCAGGATTTCTTAAAATTGATTTTAATTAACAACATCGCTTTAAGAGGGCTGGACAGCAGCGCCTTGTCCATACAAACGTACTATACTTCCTCAATTATGGCACTAGAGAAATTATTTTTTAATATGCTATGGATATCCACCATTGGGGTGCATCAATCGTTTTATTTTTTTGATTATTATTTTTTATAGGAGCTAGGAGCCGCCAAACATCTATAAAATCGCCTCTTTTTTACACCCACGAAACGAGTCCAGCGTGCTTATTTAACGGTCGATTTTAAAAAAAATACGCCGATGCACAGAAAGTATCTTTCTCATACCGATGATGAAATTTTTTTAAAAATTGGTCCAGTTTTGGAGAAGAAAATAGGAGAATACGAAACCTCGATTTTGTCAATTTAAAATACATTTTATCTGGTCGAAGCGCAACTGTCGCATTCACTCAATATATACATACACATACACATATATATATATATATATATATATATACAGTGGCGGACTGGCCATACAAGCGAACATGCCCGATGGCATGTGGGCCCCACTATCTGTTAGAAAATATGGGCCCTCAGTAAAATTAAATAACTTTTTAACTATTTATAGGATATTGCAACTTTGGGACCTAAAGTTTGGGTATTTCAACAAAACAAATTTCTTACGATATACACAAAAAACTAATACCTGCTTTAACAGCCCAAGGATCGGTTAACTTTTTTTATTAGGCTCGAAATGTAAGTTTCAACATTTGCGTGGGCCCTTTTGCTGGGCCCATTTCCAACGTCAATATTATGTATATACCAATACCTATGTAACAACTAACTACTGAAATAAAAATGGGAATAAACAAATTTTCGTGAAAAATATAAACATAATTGCTTAAAACAATTGTGATAGGACGATTCATCATCAACCAGCGATTTAAATTTACTTCATACTTTCAAAATAACATTTGATTATACTTCGATGATATAGTAAGATTTAAATACACAATTTTAAACAGTTTCCGAATATAAAATCTATTCCTAATTTAGACACATCCATGTAAATAGAAATATAGGATAGGGGCCCCCTCCCCAAAATCCCGATTTTCGATTAACATTCATTGAAAATATTATGCATTTTTTTCAAGGACGTAATTTGGGGGGGCCATAGGGGGGCACTCGCCCCTCTAAACTAAGGAATAGTGTGAATTTAGAAAATATTATGAATTTAATGATTAATGAGATACTACGGATCTATGAATGCTACGTTTATTTCTTATGTATGTTACTTTTGGGTAACTAATAAAATAATCGCTGCTATGTGCTTTGAAGAGAAACAAAACAAAACTTTATCTATTGTTATTACGTACATGTACATAGATAAAGTGAAAAGACAGTTGGTAGAAATTAAGTTAATTGTTAGTTTTTTGATGACTCAGTTTGATGGTCGATTAATGTTGACCATGTGAAGATTTGTGGAAAAAAATTTTCGCCTGCGGCGCTTTTTTCTCTTTACATAATATTTTTATATAATTACTTTTTCAAAAATAAGCTTATTTTTTTCATATTTTATAACTCAATAAGGTGTATGCAAAGAATATTTTCCATTTTTATTCCGATATAAAAAAGATTTTTTGAAAAAAAATTCAATTTGACCAATCTTTGCCTGCCCCCCCCAAGAAAAAGCTGAAATGACGTCCCTGACGTGGTGGAAAGAAGAAAATTTTGTTATATGGGGGGGGGGGGGAGGACAAATTTTTTTAACCCTGGAGGGGCCCCCTTTGACTCCTGGCATGCACTGATTTCAGTCCCAGTCCGCCACTGTATATATATATATATATATATATATATATATATATATATATATATATATATATATATATATATATATATATATATATATATATATATATATATATATATATATATATATATATATATATATATATATATATATATATATATATATATATATATATATATATATATATATATATATATATATATATATATATATATATATATATATATATATATATATATATATATATATATATATATATATATATATATATATATATATATATATATATATATATATATATATATATATATATATATATATATATATATATATATATATATATATATATATATATATCAAAAATGAAGAGATAAAGAGACGTATGAAATTAGGGTGGAGTGCATTTGGACGGATGAATGCTGTTTTTAAATCAAAAATGCCACTCTGCCTGAAGAAAAGGATCTTTGATCAATGCGTTTTGCCAGTGATGACGTATGGATGTGAAACTTGGACACTGAACGCCAAGATGCAAAATAAAATCCAATGCACTCAAAGAAGTATGGAACGCTGTATGCTTGGCATAACGAGGAAAAACAGGAAGCGGAACACGTGGGTGAGAAATATGACAAGGGTAGTGGACATAGTGGATAGAGTGAAGAGATTGAAATGGCAATGGGCGGGTCACGTAGCTAGGAGGATGGACGAAAGGTGGACAAAAGAAGTGCTTGAATGGTACCCGAGAGAAGGCAAAAGAGTAAAAGGAAGACCGCAAGGAAGATGGGTGAACGAAATTAGGAAAATGTGCGGAATGAGATGGATGAGTGTTGCGCAAAACAGAGACGAGTGGAAGCGTGTTGGAGAGGCCTTCATCCAGCAGTGGATGGCGAATGGCTGTAAATGATGATGATGATGATGATGATGATGATATATATATATATATATATATATATATATATATATATATATATATATATATATATATATATATATATATATATATATATATATATATATATATATATATATATATATATATATATATATATATATATATATATATATATATATATATATATATATATATATATATATATATATATATATCGAAGAAAGGAACGGTAACAAAATTAAGGTTTCGGATGTACAGCCCTCTTAAGAACTGCGACTTGCAATCGCGTTTTTTCGATCGTCCACAACTTTTTCATCTGTGAAAAGACTCTTTCTATGGGTGCATTAGTTCCGGGCAGGCATAAAATGTATTCAATAATTATACGATATATACATACATATATAAAAACTCAATAAATATACTCTATTTTTGAAAACGGGACATTTCGACGCCGCTGTGCTGTGCTTGGGGACAACGGGACAGGCTACCTAAAAACGGGACGGTCCCGTTCAAAACGGGACGTATGGTCACTTTATCTATACTGAATAGATTGTACTATGTATTATAATGTTGTCGAAAGATAAATCTTGTATCGCAGTCTCTTTTAACATTTCCAGTCGTGATAAATGAAAACGTGAGGAAATAAATTCCGTAAGAGGTCGTGAATTTGAATGTGTCGATTAAATCACCTTATTTTATGGTTTCAATTCAACAGTTATATTAGGAAGAGTTTGTCAAAATGAATTTTTTATTAGCTGATTAGAAAACCTGTAAAAATGTATTTTTAAATGCTTTATTGAGCTCATAGTATTTCTGTGATAATATTTAAAATGTTTATTCCCAATGTATATATAAAATACCATATTAAATTATGACATATTCGTCCTTGAAATTTTGTTTTTCATCTATAATGTTATTCATTGATAATTTATGACAAATAAACATATTAAAAAATTCCACCACGTTATATAACACTGTCATCGGTCATGCGTGTAATATTTTGTTAATTTTTATGTAATTTTATTTTATTGCTGTATTTTTTTGCCTATATATACAAATATATGTACACACAGTATATGTACTTTAATAATCTGAAATGGCGACGTAAAAGCTTCCGACCCAATTCCTACAGACGAATGTTAATATTGAATTACCTTCACGTTTGTGACTCTTTGCGTATAAAAATATAATGACAAAATGCGTTTACGCGTTCCACTTTATGGTCGCACGAATGTTAGGGTGACCGTACGTTTCAATTTAAATGAAATACAGCAAGTAGCAAATTCGAATGGAAATTGTTTTTTCATGTACCTAAATATACATTCTGTAAAAAAGTAATATATATTTTTTTATTGAAGGTCGTTTGTTATTTATATTGCATGATGTATAATACTACATATATATATACCTAACAAACAAGTTTAAATTGCATTTGTTCCAAAAGTACCATAATTAAGTGAGCTTTATAAAATAAGTAAATAAGTAAGTCACATAAAAATAAAATGTTTCTCTAATTAAACATTAGTGATAGTACTGATATTTGAAGAATTCCACTTTTCTTTCTTTCAAAGTTTATTAGATATGTTGCAGTCCGAGTGTTCACTCTAGTTCGTTCATGAAAATACTAGTTTTTCATACACATTGGTTTTAGTTTGAGTTCTAAGAGTCAAAAGCTATCTTTAAATAGACTCACCAGATGTCACATTAAACTTTTAGTTGTCAAAACTTTTAAGCAGTCAAAACGCCGAGTATTTAACAGGGAAATCCTATGTAAACCACATTACAACGTTGGTATAATCACCGTTTCTATTATAACCCACTGAAACATCTATGGATTTAGACTTGTACATATTGTACATAAATCAAATTCAGATATTTGTGACAGCAGGCAGGATTACCAATTTGAGGAGCCGTTTCAATGAAAATCAGATAAATTGGCAAACTCAAACAAACAAAGAAACGATCGACTTGGAGTCAAAAATATCCAAGCCCAACTAGCAGTATTAAAGATTAGCACGGGATCGAACCCGAAACCTCTCGGTGCTAAACATAAACGCAACCACCGAGCCATACTGCTGACTGGAAATGTCAAAACGCTGAGAATTTAAAAGGGAAATCCTATGTAAACCACATTTACATCGGATTTCCTCAAATTTTTAAAATTTTGCAACCCATGGTAAGCATACAACGTACATAGGGGATGGGACAAACAATTGATAATACTTAAACTTATGCCTAACAGTTTGTGCATGAACTGACTATGTAGTTTGTTTGTCAATTTGTCCTTTTGTATACACTATGACTTGCCAAATTGGTTCGAGTAGTATTGTTCATGAAGGTACCAAATGTACACTTGGACTGTAACAGATACATACATATGTACATCATTTGTATAGGTACATATATGATTTCATCTTTAGTACTGATGCATATTGTACCTATATAATACATATGTACTACTTTTGGTGTATGCATGAAAAACCAAATACCTACATATGTATGTTTCAAAATTATATCTGTTGGTATTTTGATCATGTCTCGCGTATAAAATTACTTCTCGAGTCTTTTAAAAGCAATTAATTCTTGTCGTGTTATTTATTTAAATTATACTTAGACTTGATTGACTTTCTTTGAGGCGTTTTTCCACGAAAAATCTCGAGCAATCGTCATTCAATTCGTAAACTTGACTTCGATATCGTAAAAAATGGCAATGGCGATTATTCCGTTAAATTTAATATACGTATAAATTTTTATAGACGTTACACTTTTTAGGCTTCACCTTCGAATTTATGGCGAGTATTAAATATTTATTGTACGAAAGAAAATTGGGGAGAGGAGACTTTTATTTTTTATCGAATTTGATTTTATTTCAATGTATCTTTCATAGGTTCGGCTATTCCGAGTTCCGGAATAGAGATATCGAAATATATCCTTATAACTCGAACATATCCGTAACCCTTGCGAGAGAAACGCATTTGTAACAATTTATTGACCTCGATAAGACGAAAAAGATTCTCTCGCAGCTAAAGCTAATAAATATTAAAATAAAAGAGGACAAGCGGATAATAATGACCATTATTTATAACTGGACGCAAAAAATGCGTATAAATATTACATTTCAAACGATAGAACGGAAACATTGACATTTTAAAACATTCGACAAAAACTTGATACAGTTTATATTTGAATTATTAGCGATGTGAACTTTGCATTTATGATGGGCTTTTTATATAAATTTATGCAAATTGACCAATTTAACTGTAAAATTGATTTTTTTTTACACCTCTTTTAGTATCTGTCACCATTGTGGTTCATAAAAATCGATTCAGTATTAAAAACAAGGAAGGATTCGACCGTCATTTATATTGTGTAATAAATATATGTAGCTTACATGCTATTTATTAAAATCACAACATTTACGATACAATTATTTATCCAATGTGAAATATGAACGCGGTCTTGCACACGTGTGTATAAAAACGCTTTCGTTTTATTTACACTAAATATTTGCAGCTGATTTGTGCAGACGACTTTTGTTTTCTTTTCATATTAGATGAAAGGAAAAGTAAAGATTAACCTAAGCTATTTGGGAAAAAAACATATGTGTGTATTCGAAATGCATAAATTTTACACTATTATGTGATATTTGTTTGCTCACTTCATTAGACAGTTTCTTTTCGTGTACCCGCGTATCATGTGCATAATTATGCACGTATGTATGAACATATCACAGCTTAGGTCAATGTGCGTAGATGGTGAAAGTGCGAAATAATTTTACGCATAATGTTTTATGAAGACATTAACCTACAAACTGTATTTAATTTCATTTAAAAATTTATATCTACCACGGTGCCATTACGGGGTTTGCCCTAGGGCGACACATATGGCCAAATTTGTATACATATGTACTTTATATAAATTTATAACATTATTATTATAAATTTGAAACTATATTTAAATAATGGTGACAAATGAGGATAGGTTGCCAATTTGTTTGGAACCGTTTCAACTAGTGGCGTGCTGTGAAAATCTCTGTTTTTATCGCACAGCTTTACTTAGGTGTGCGCAAGCAGGATAAAAGGGGACTCGTTACGACTTTACCGAGTTCTCTTGTATCTTGCTCTCGCTTACTTGAGTAAAGCTGTGCTATAAAAGCATGTTTGGAACCGTTTCAACCATTGGCGTGCTGTGAAAATCTCTCTATTTTTATCGCATAGCTTTAATAACGGGTGCGCGAGCAGGATACAAGGGGACTCGGTACGACGTCACCTAGTTCACTTGGGTCTTGCTATAAGGTACGCCGCTGGTGCAACAATGACATCAGATAAATTGGCAAACTATGATAGGAAACCATCAACTCGGAGCCACATATATCCCAGGTCTGGTTAGCATCACCGGGCCAGGGATCGAATCAATGATCCTTCTGTTGATAGCATTATACGATAACCACTGAGCTATGTTAAGCCTAATACTAAATATCACACTTGAAAAGACCGATTAAAAAAAAATAATACATAATCATTTGATTTCATAAATTTTATAAAATGTTATAATATATGAATTAAAATACGAGCTTAATAAAAGATATGAAATATAAATACACAATTTACTGTTGATTTGATTAATAATTAGTACCATATTGGAAATCATTTTTTTTTGTTTCATATTAAGATTTTTACAAATGTCGTATTTGTGAGACCTGATTTTGGATTGTAACTAATTGGATTATCAGAAGTGGTTGAATTTGTTTTCGAAAGTCAAACTTTGTATATAAATATGAATGTGATAAAAACTTTTACTGTAAAGTATAAATAAGCACTAGAATCAAAAACTCACTGATTAAGCTTCCTGGTATGTAAACTCCAGCATTGTTGATGATGACATCGACACCACCGAAGGTCCTCTCGATCCACTCAAAAGCCCTCTTGATATCGTCTTCTTTGGTCAGATCGCACTTGTAAGGACACAACCTGCCCTTAGTCTTCGAAGACAGCTCCTATGAACCAATTTGCACAATTGAAACAAACACGATATTTTTTCCGATTGGATATCCTTCCGACCCTTACTTCGATTCTCTCGACACGTCTAGCCAGCCCCACGACCATCATCCCTTTATCTGCTAGGGTCAAAGCCGTGATAGATCCTATGGAGCCACTGGCACCTGTGACAACGACCACTTTTTCGTTCCATCTCCATTCTGCAGCGTTGACAGCTGCCGTCAGCCAAACTAACAAGAACTTCAGATACATTGTGCTCGTGCACGTCAACCGCGATGATCTACGACGATTTCGATCATCGTCACTCATATTTATACCGGTCGAATGTTGCCGATGGACTACGTCGTCGACTACTGTGTTGTGTGTGCACAACGGTGCAAAAAAAATAACAAAAATAACAAAATAAAATGGAAAATTGACGTGAGTCACAGCTGCTGCGAGTCCTGGGCTGCTGGCTGTAACCGGTCCAACGAGGGCAGTACGAAAAGTGTCTCTCTTGTGATAGTTATCCTTTTGAATCAGTTTGAAAACCGGTGCAGTGTGAAGGCTGCAATGCCTCCGAGTATAGAATTCAAGTGTATATTTAAAATGGTCTGTATTCATACATACATACGTACGCGTTGTTGGGTGAATGCAAATATGTTTAATCCCTGGATTTTCAAACTAAATTCTGCAGGATCTTAAGGATTCGCTGAGGTGTTCCTAGGGTTTTACATATTATATACATTAGAATGGTCCTCGCCTCGTGGGGTGATTTTACGTTCAGCCTCTAAGATTTTTATTAGTATTTAATTAAATATCTCAGGGTATAAATGCTATGCTTTCATTTCTTCCACTGGAAATAAAGAATAGACAGAATTAAAATTAAAAATTAAAGCACATAAAATATATTTTGAATAAAAACAAAATTTAATTTAATAATATTTACTCTTCATCTCCACAGGGAAAAAAGAGTCTACAAAACATATCAATATAACTTGTTGGATAACTAATAAAATTTAATTTAATCATACTTAAAAGGGTTTTTTATGTTTCACTGTAAAAAAGTATGATTTTTAAGCAGTAACTATGTATTTTATTGCTTTTATATAATGTGGAAATAGAGCATATTAAAAATTAATATGCATATTAATTAATAGCATATTAACCTATGCACGTTAAAAATTTTGATCACGACTTTTTTATAATTCAAAGAATTGTCAATGCAAATTTTTGTTTAATTAATATTATAAAAATATGTGATACTATTATATATGTATTGTATGAGCGTTGCAGTAAACCATGAAGTTTCCATAATCATTTTCAGTACTACCTACATATTTTAAGGTTCATACAAGCACAGCACCGACTGGCAACTGCACGTAGGCAGCAGCACGAAAAATATTCATTAGTACATTATATGCGGACACATTCATCATTATCATCTACAGCCATTCGCAATCCACTGCTGGATAAAGGCCTCCCCAACACGCTTTCAATCGTATCTGTGTTTCGTCTATCCATCTTCCCTGAGGTTTTCCTTTTCCCCTTTTGCATTTTCTCGGGTACCATTCTAGCATTTCTTTTGTCCAACTTTCATCCATTATTTTAGCCACGTGGCCTGCCCATTGCCATTTCAATCTCTTCACTCTACATATACACTATATCCACAACCCTTGTCATACTTCTCATCCACGTATTCCGCTCGTTGACGTATGTATGTGAAACTTGGCGTTCAATGTCCAAGTTTCACATCCATACGTCATCACTGGCAAAACACATTGATGGAAGATCTTTTTCTTCAGGAAAATTGCCATTTTTGATTTAAAAACCGCATTAATGCGTCCAAATGAACTCCATCCTAATTTCATACGTCTCTTTATTTCTTTTTCTTTAGTACCGGACATGTCAATTATTTGACCTAAATATAAATAATTATTTACTACTGGCTTATCATCTAATGAAATGCTACCAGGCATGCATACATACATATGTTCCGTAATATGTACGTGGCGTGTGCGTAATATCAGTAACTGACACGATCTATTCATGTTATACAGCAGTACATGTCATCGAAGCGTTTCAAGCAGAACCGATTCTCTTTGGAAACTGGAAATATTCATTCATGACGTGACGTCATACTAGCCAGTGCACCCTTACTAACGAAAGCATATGAATATTTTTCCGTGTGAATATGAATATATTTCGGAAACGTCATATTGTGACAATATTGACTGCAATACGGCCCAAGTAATATTGCGTCGTATCGTTGCGATATGTAATGTAACATGTGGGCTGAAAAGTTCGTAGGCTAGCATAGAAAAAATCTTTTTTTTGTTAGAATTTGATTTTATTATTCAATATAGTTGCCTTCGAGGGCGATACAACGATTATAGCGGTCATACAATTTTTTCGATACCATTTTTATAGTACGATTTGTCTTTAGCCTCAAAATAGGCTTCAGTTTCGGCGATTACCTCTTCATTGGCGCAAAATTTCTGTCCAGCGAGCATCCTCTTGAGGTCTGAGAACAGGAAAAAGTCGCTGGGGGGCAGATCTGGAGAATACGGTGGATGCAGAAGCAATTCGAAGCCCAATTCATGCAATTTTGCCATCGTTTTCATTGATTTGTGACACGGTGCATTGTCTTGATGAAACAGCACTTTCTTCTTCTTCAAATGGGGCCGTTTTTCCGCGATTTCGTCCTTCAAACGCTACGTAATAGTCGCTGTTTATGGTTTTTCCCTTTTTAAGATAGTCGATGAATATTATACCATGCGCATCCCAAAATACTGATGCCATAACCTTGCCAGCCGACTTTTGCGTCTTTCCACGCTTTGGAGTCACTTCATCACGTGCAGTCCACTCGGCTGACTGTCGATTGGACTCCGGTGTGAAATGATGGAGCCATGTTTCATCCATTGTCACATATCGACGCAAAAATTCGGGTTTATTACAATTGAACAGCTCCAAACACTGCTCAGAATCATCAATTCGTTGTTGTTTTTGGTCGATTGTGAGCTCGCGCGGCACCCACTTTGAACAGAGCTTTCGCATACCCAAATATTCATTCACGATATGTCCAACACGTTCCTTTGATATCTTTATCGTCTCAGCTATCTCAATCAATTTCACTTTACGGTTATCCAAAATTATTTTGTGGACTTTTTTGATGTTTTCGTCGGTAACAGCCTCTTTGGGGCGTCCACTGCGTGCATCGTCCTTGGTTCTCATTTCGCCTCGTTTAAACTTAGCAAACCACTTCTCAACGGTTGATTTTCCTGGTGCAAGGTCCGAATAATGTCTATCAAGCCAAACCTTGGCTTAAATAGTATTTTTTTTTGCCGAAAAACAATGCTTTATTAACACACGAAATTCCTTTTTATCCATTTTTTCAAACTAATAAAAGTTGCTTCACTCAAAATGCTATAACTCACAAACAAATAGTACGACAGCTGTCAAATTCATACACGTGTCTTTTTAAGGTTAGTTCTAACTAAAAATCATATGGATTTAATACTAGTAGCGCTATCTATGTGTCAGCCTACGAACTTTTCAGCCCACCTAATATATGTAAGCCGATTTTGCCTTGCACTTGTCTAACACAAGTATGAACGTGCCGAAAACAGGCGGTGCTGTATAGTATGAGCAGAAGTAGTCTTTTCCGTGCAGTGTTGTGTCGAGCTGATAACGTGCCCTGCTGGATAATATAAATGCATTGACCTATATGTGTTGATATTTATAGTTAAAAAACTTATAGAAATGATAAAATTCATACTACTGTGAATATGTATTTTTTATAGTTCGATTTGTCGTTGTAAACGAGCCATTAGTGTATAATGAATCGCCGGACGATTTAATTTCAACAAGTGATTTGATTTACATTCACAAACCGGTCGTTCGCATTAAAGTATATGCATAACAAATAGTGGCGTACGATCGAAATCCAATTCGAGTCGTTTTAATTACATAATAGATAAACTTCTGAATTCGATTTACCGTAGTTCGTTATCTCGTCGAAATGTCGCGTTTTCATCAACGCAATTTTGATGAGGAAATGACGCAAAATTTTCGGATAAAGTTATGCCCGGAATGATGAAAGGTTGAGAAGTTATGTTAATTAAACTTATCCGATATTTCATTAATTTGTATACTGGAATGGTTTTCAACACTTAAATGAAACGGTTTTCAACACAATAAAGCAACATTTAACATAGCTCGAAATACGAAAATAGGTACCTAGTTTACATTTAATAATTATGTATATTTACAATTTAGAAAAATGCTAATTGAAAAAGGGTAATAAGGATTAAAATTTTAATCCATTAAGCGATATCATTTAGAACCTTTCTTAATATCACTTGTATTTAAAATAAATAGTATTTTCCGTCGTATTAGAGACCTTTATAATTTTAACCATTTAATTAGATTATATTTATATTCAACCGTTACAGTTCTCTCTTCACGTAAAATAAATACAAATTAGATTTTATAAATGATTTAAAGTTATATATGGGACTAGTCAAATGCTAATTCATACCTTAAAAATTCATTTAATACAGTTCCATTTTTTATGTATTGAAAAAAAAAGCGGATGATTTGAATTTAAATAACTATGTCAGCTTCAAAAAATCATCCGAGAGAGTTCTTAGAACCGCCCACGTCACTAGGTCGGAAAGTTTTTGCTATTTCGCACACTAACAGAGTTGATAAAATCAACGGTCCTCTGCTTTGTCAAAACCATATAAGATAAAGCACTCAAGAAAGCTTACTTCATATTTAAATACTTTTTATTTTGTTATATGTTGTATTATGAACATGTAACAAAATATATTGGTAGAAGAGCTTTACTAGGAACTTTTAAAAATGCTAAATGTTCAAAACATCTAAATCGATTGACAGATATCACATATTTTTCTTCCTACTGCTGAGTTAATTAAATTGAGGTATATCTCAGGACTTAATTCGACTAATTAGCATATTTGCAACATACTTTATCTTTGATTTTAAATTTATGATACACTTAGCAGCTCGTTTCAATAGCAGGTCAAAAAGGATGTTGACTCATTCGACTAATTCAATACAACGGTTTCTTCTGAATTCAAAACAATTCAGCTAACATAAAACTAAAATTATTTAATTTTGGTACTACCGGTAGTACCGAAGGGCGAAACCGGTAGATGCGGTTTCAGTTGTACCAGTATTGGAATCTTTAGTATGAACATACACATGTTTTACATACAAATTATATAATTTTTCTGAGTTAAAAAATTGAGGCCCATAGCCTCTTATGCTCCCCCCCCCTCTTATATAGCCTGAATAATGGTAAGAACACACTCAAAAGTGCGGTACGCAATGCGTAGATGCACTCCAGCTGCGATAGATGTGTCTTTATGTCATTATTATTTCAAAGAGTTTCTTTTACATTTCTTCACATATGGGAAATACCATTGTCAATCACTCTCGGATATATGTTGATACAAGGATAAAATATCACCGAAGACACTTCAGGGGGTGAGCTTTGCGAAGAGACGTGAGGGTACAGATTTAACCTAGCAGAGTTTTTTTTTGTATGTGCAAAACTATCTAAAAACAAGCACGTGCCGTATACCTCTCTGTGTGTTTTCATCTCAAGTGTATTAAAAAATAATTATATATTTTATTCCAAATTTTATTTTATTTTTCCATAGATATATACCAAGAAGGCCTAACAGATAAACCTCAAATCGCCTCCCTAGACAATTAATTACAAAAATTGCAGCATTTTTTATTACATAAATCGCTGTAATTCAACAGGTTGAAGAACCCGAAATTAACAATTAATTAATTAACAAATTAATCCAAAGAGACATTTATGGATTTAGACTTGTACACAAATTTTTACATAAATCAAATTCAGATATTTGTGATATTCCGGGTAGGATGCTTTTTTTCAATTTGATGGAGGAACCGTTTCAACAATGAAATCAGATAAATTGGCGAACTCTGAAAGTAAAACCGATTGACTTGGAGTCAATCCATGTCTGGCTAGCAGCACTACAGATTATACTTGGCATAAATTCTTTCGAAGTTCAACCCACGGTATTGAACCTGGCAACCTCTCGGTGGTTAGCATTAACGCAACCACGGAGCTATGCTGCTGGCTACAATCTTTGTATGATATGATATCATATGAACCAACCAACATGTATTAGGTATATGTACATGCATACTTTAAAACAGTGGCGCATCTAAATCATTTTAAAAGCGATCGACTTGGAGTAACAAATATCCAAGTCTGACCAGCAGCATTAAATATTAGCACGGGATCGAACCCGGTAACCTCTCGTTGCTAAACACAAACGCAACCACCGAGCCATACTGCTGGCTAATATACAAGTAAACAAAAAAAAATCACATTGAAAGGTTTCTTTAGAATGAGATCCATCATGCATTGATATTGAATATAAAGCGGAACATATTTATGTACATATTTATGTATATAAGCACTCACCAAGCACACCTACGCCTAAAAATGAATCAAAATGAATAATACATATGTAAATAACACTGGAAAAAATACATGTACACAAAAATAAGGAATAAGCAGTCTACGCAATATCGCGCACAGACAGGGCCACATTCGAGGAAACACCATTATGTACGTAATACCGGATAAATGGTACGACGAGATTCGGGTTAATCGCGTACGTCGAATCCTCGCTCGCAAAACGGCTAAAAAGCTTTGCGTTACATTAGAATTTAAATTCGTCGCGGAACGTTTCGAACGACCCTCCTCGCATAATCAAATTCGACCGAACAAATAGAGGTCGCCTAACCGAATCACCGGGCTCCTTACATAATATGCTGCCTATCGAATTGTATCAATTTTTTTGCATGTGCATAATTTTAATGTAAACAGTGTGTGGATACTGCGTATCTATGTAGTTTGCACTGTATCGGTGTAAACGTTTAAATTAACTTCCGTATACTATGTATGTATGTATGTACGTACACATGTAAGTATTTTTCATTATGCAATGCACCCTTTCTATTCGAGTGCTATGGACATAAATGTATACCTTGACATTTCAAGTATGCTTTTTGTGAGACGTTACTGCAAAAAAAATTAAATTAAATCTTTCTTGTATTTATGTACTATACGGTTTAATTTGGCTAGTAAGAAGTTAAAGGTTCGGATGGTTGAAACTTCCGCAAACTTTAATCAAACCATTTTTTTTTCGGGATAGTTCAAGTTTATTTCATTTATGTTGATCCAATGTTCAACGAAGCAAATTATTTGAAACTTATTTAATAGTATGTAACTAATAAACAGATATGTATACTAAAGATGGTCCAAATGAATGTCCTTCCCATATAATAATCCAATGAAGTTATTATTATCAATATCATCGTATATCGAATTTGTTGATTTTACTAGTTTGTTCATAGATCACGTTGCTGTATTGTATAATAATTGTATTGTAATGTTTAGTACGAAAGTTGGATTATAGGCGTCGCCTTGGGGCAATCTGTGATGGCATTTGTGGTAAAAACATGTGAAACCGAAACAGCGTCTGTAATTCATTTCTGATTGGCTGTCGTCAAAGTTGTTTCTGATTGGCTGAATTAGTCAAAAGACGTTTGTGATCGGTCGGTCGTTAAATAATATATATATATATATTTTTTTTCAATTCAAATCAATTTAATAAAAAAACAAATTAATTTTTTTTCTAGGTTCGACGGTATTCTCACTACTAGACTGCTGTTCCATTTCAATTTATTTTTATTATATCCGTGCTAAAACGGAGGATATCGCCAAAAGTGGAATCGAGCGAAGCCGGGTAGCACCACTAGTAATATATAGAAAATAAAATAAATGATAAAATAAATAAATATAATTTAGAGATATAATAATAATATATGAATGCAATTATAGTAATAATAATTAATTAATAAAGTGAAAGACAATTTATGGCGGTCGGTGACGTAGCTCTATCCACTGAATATACAGCGATGAGCGGAAATGAGAAGAACATACATAATTGGACGATACAAATACACGACGGTGTAGGGAGGCCGCTCTCATCCTGAGAAGGGCACGTGCCTTTCTACAAACAACTGCGATGCGCTGCAACCCATTGGTATACCGAAAAGAGCATGGTAACAGTTATTGTATTGTACCTTTATCCTCTTCATTGTATTTCGTCCATAGTTCTCCCGTATAGAGGCTAGTACACAAATAATTATTGTAAACTCTTTAGCTCACTTTTAGTATATGTATTTGATCTTAATAAGGGAAAGAAATTATATTTTGGAATTTCATCAGTGCTATTCTATTTTTATTTTCTGAATATGAACCAGTAATCTATGTGTGTATTTATGTGTATAATTGTCTAGCATTTTTCGGGCGGGTGAAATGGTTTTTAAAATATCTTGTATATAGGCTTCTTTATCTTGTGTTCCGATCTCTGATAGTATGTACATACATACATAGTATGAGATGGTATGTACATATATCAAATTGAGAATTGTAAATTTACATAAATTTAATTCATTTTAAATAAATAATTTTGTAGAAAATTCAAATTGAATTGAAAGAGCTTTTATTATGTTTGGTTTGAACGCAGTGTATAAAGTTAGGGTTAGGTGTCTTTTGTAAGTTTTTAATGATCGAGTTCTCACTGTAGCGATATTAACGGACGTACATACATATATATCCGCTAAATTAAATCGCATTTTCCCTCATTTTTCTACACCGAGGAAAGAAAATGAGGAAAATCTAGCGAGGAATAAACGATTCGAGTCGGTAGTAGAGGTGGAGGAGGTTCATAGGTAAATTGCCCAAGGCAGTATTCTCGCAAGGAGGGGGCGACAATGATGTTTATTTCCAGCGATTGTCAATATGCCAGTTATATAATATCGGTAATCTACCACCGTGTCCGTATTTTATTTCATTTTTGACAAAATAATTGGACGGGTATTTCGATTATCTAAATTCGAGCGAGTAATTTCCGTAAATATCAAACCATTTACATAAAATTGTATGGATTTTTGGAAAAATAGCGACGGAGTGAATATATTGACAGGCTATAATTTGTAAAATGTTGAATTGAACATGACAAAAATAGATAAAAGATATCCAATGCAGGGTCTGATGTTGTGAACGATTTATAGTAAAAACTTTACGGCAAGGTCGCATCTGTGCGCTAATTCGTTAAATTCGCGGTTTAATTTATTTACATGTGGATTTTATCGCTTTGTCCGCTGCTATGTGGGAATTTTACAATTTAACAGGTTTTTTTTCGTATGTCCATCGTTAAAAACTACCGTAAGGAAGTTGTATGTTCGATGCGGTACTAAATTTCAAGGTATTGTTTAAGCTTAGGTAAAATTTTAACTGTTCAGTTAAAAAATACAATGCGAGGGTCATCGAGGTCACAGTGTAATTAGTAAAAATTCGTTTTTTATTTTATCTGTACCTGTCTGTCTGGCTTTTGTTAGTCGATGTGGAATCTCATTGAATGAATTTTCATCTCGTTATTAAATTTGGCATTCAGACTCTGCGTGGAAAAAATTAAATATGTATAATTGGAACGTACAAAGCTAACGATGTTTATTTTTGTGCAGTGAGATGTTGATAGACAAATGCACTCTATTGTTGCGACGAGACAAAAAATAATCGATAATGTAAGTGATTTACAATATTTTGAATTCATTTAAAGACAATTTTCATTTTTAACAGATAATTGGCAAACTTCAAATGAACAAAACAAAGTTTCCGTTCTCTTATTTATTAGGGCGTGTAATACGTTAGCGTAAATCACCTGATACTATTTATTTTTAGCTTTTTTTAATAATAGTGAAAAAATAGCACTATCATTAATAATGTCTTTCTACTAACATTTTTTGTTAACACAAAAAGTACTACGCTAACACAAAATGACTTTTTATATTCATATATTTTTTATATTTATTATTGATAATGATATTGTACACGTAGTGTATAATTTAAAAATGTCGTATCCGGATATATTTAAATCTTTTTTTTGACATAAATCAGAATTGCGAATATTATTTGTAGTATTGTAGTTGCATTCCGAGAATAGCACAAAAATAATTGTGAATTGCTGTGGGGAAAACGCCGGAAAAATGATCGGATTTCCCATAAAAATTCGGAATGGTGCGGGAAACGACAAAATAACAAACATTGTGAAGTTTTCAATTTCGTAACGACGACAGTGAGTTATTCGGTGCGGGGCCGCGTAATTTGTTCGCGAAATTCAATAAAAGTAGCAATTTGGACAAATTCAAACAAATCGCCTTATTTACAGCTTCTCCTATAAATTTCGTCGACGAAAAAACGAGCGGAGAACTTTTTTTTGTTTTGTTTCACGCAACAATAAAAAATCGTATATCTTATTCGTCGCTAAGTTGAATTTCATTGTCGGGGAATCGTTTCGTTCGCTAATAAAAAAAATCTCTAAAACAAAAAAGTTTGAGAAACTCCAGTCGATTTGACCCAAACGTACATAAGTGAGCGCCTAGTTTTCTAGGCGAAATTCGCTTGTCGTAGAAAATTACCACTATAAAATAGATGATGAACGTTCGTTATAATAGAACATAAATAAGATATGCAAAATAATGGACACGATTTTTTTATATACGTATTTTAGAACATTTTAACAAACACACTGTAATACTGTGTCCCATATACATGCATTATAAATATGTGCAGGATATGCAACGTGCTACATACATATGTACATATACATAAGGCAAGGAAAGTAGCTTTTAAGCGTTTAGAAATTGCAAGTCGTTTTTATTTTTTGTATAATAATTTAGCAGCGACGCTAAAAATAAATAAAACACTCGTATACACGTGCAAACGTCTTGCCGCCTGAATAATATTATTCATTTTCTTATCTCGGCATACCATTGTCACTTGTCAATTCGGCATTTCGAATAGGGTAAAAAATCAGTAAAAATAAAATACAAAATGCGTATTAATATTTAAAATATACATACATTAAATAAACACTCAGAATTATACAAATATAATTAATAGGCTCTTGGGATTTTTCTCTCAAACGTGTTTTAAACAGTCAGTTGAAATATTATTGATATATTAAAAAAGTTTGGACTAATTGCGTCACAACAGTTTAATAGAAAAATGTAGAAAATAAATAATAACTTTAAAAAAATACGCTTAAATTTTAAATTGGGGAGAAGGGTGTGGGTTTTCCGTGTTTCCCAACCTTTTTTGTGCCATGTCCCACTTCAATGCTTTAAAAATCTACATGCCCCTCCCTCCGCCTATCATAAATATATATAGCTCGCCAAAATCTAAAAATAAATAAAGAGGTCATAAGCTATTAATAGAATCAACATGAGCCATCAATATACATACATATGTATATAGCCTCACGGACTCTAATCAGTAGCGTAACTAGAAAAATTTGACTCGCATGCAAAAGTTACCGAAAAGCCCCCAATTTTGGTTACTTAAATAAATAAATAAACTTGCAAATTTGAAATGCCCTCAGCCTATTTGAAAATTTTAAAATTCTGTAATCACATCTTTTAAATACATTTTCTGAACTTCATGTTAACATTGCAATTTCGCCAAGTCACAATTTTTTTATACATACTTTTGACCGTTTTCAGTTAGTGTGAATTGATTTTTCTATATTTTTTATTTATAATTTTATTTTCAAATATATGTATAAGTACATATGTATATATTAATATTTGTAGATCTCCCGAGGGCTCTCCCGACCCCAAGGACTCACATGCACCGTATATCCCCTATATGGTACTTACAAAGTTTTGGTTTGACACCCTTAAATTAATTTGTTGTTGATCTTTTTTCAACGTTCTCAACTGCAGCATCAAAAACTAATTTCGGAAAATGGAATTCGTAGGAAAAATATATGTAACAAATATCAATGATATGCTCATTGCCCCACATGTAGTAATATATGAAGCCCAAATGGTAGGAAAATATTCGAAATTTATTCATAATTATCATTAGTGCAGACAATTTGAGTAATGCAATTTCTGTCAACTGCATACATATGTGTATAAAAAAAATTAGAGAAAATGTGTACAAACGACGATGATCACTATTAAACAAGCAGCGTGGACTAGTGGTTATAAAACATATATGCTTTCAAACATAGTGGAAACAGGTTCGAGTCCCATTGGTTGCTGCTGGCCAGACCTTGGTTTGTGACTCTAGGTCGATCGTTTTCTACCAGAGTTTGCCAATTTATCTGATTTTCATTGAAACGACTTACAATTTCCAACAACGGTTCCAACAAATTGGCAACCTTTACCCATTTCTCGCAATTTGTCGAGTTTTCAACATCTCGAATTTTGTTTTCAACATCTTGAGTTTTCAATTTGTTCAAAAATGAGCTTTTCAGCATCTTGACATTTGATGATTTAAATAAAAGAATACTCCGAAAATGTAAGTTTATCAAAAATGTATCCACAGATGTCTCTATGATGCTTTGTTTAAATTATTAATTGGAGGTGCATTGGGGTTAATTGAAGGCGCATTGGGGTTTACCTGTTAGGCCATCCTGGTATACATATATTTAAAAAATAAAATAAAATAAAATTCAAATATTTCCAAGATGTATTGTGAACGCACCTTGCGAACAGTCTTGAAAATTCCCATTTATCCAGGTTTACACCACATTTTTCCTATTTTATTGTAATGATGGGCAATTCAAAAGAGAGATTTTTTATGTCGGTATAATAACGGCTGGTCACACCTTACGAAAAATAAAAATAGCTTTTAAAAATCTAATATGGAAATAATTTAAAATCATTAAACAATAGCAATTACCAAAGAAAAACTCATATGAGGTTTACGCTTCCATTGTTATACCAACTCCCACTCCTCCACGGCTGTGTGCGTTTAAATTGTAAAGGCCCTTCCCAAAGGAGAATACTATGGAAATTTCATATTTCATTTTTGTGGGTTTCCTAAGGGGATTGTACTCTGAATGAAAGCACATCGAGGACGGAATCAATCAATCTGGGATTGTCGCCAAATTTATTTTTGAGATAGATACACAAGTATTTCGGGTTCCGATGAGTGATGCCAAACGATTTTTTTTACTAAATATGAATTTGCTTTTACATTGTACATATTATAAACGTTGTTAGGAATTCAATGGCTGTCGTGATTATATAGCTCAAATTCGAATTAACAACATCGTACGCTCAAATCAAACGACGGGGAACAAATTTATCTTCACAAATTAAATTTTAATCTACCGACGAAGCCAAATTTGACGATTATGAGAGTCGTTACGCAACGAAACGAAGATTTGCTTTGCTTCGCTTTGCTTCTCAGTTCAAAAGTGAACCAAACCCGTATCAAATGACATGAATTCCCCGCGCGATACGTGAAGAAAGTTTTACACATTTCTACCGCAACAATCGACGTATATATCATAATTTTTTAATGGCGCGTAAATTTCCTATCGCTTATTTTCACATCTGAAAAAGGTTTCGCTCGTCGTATCGAACACTTTGCTTTGATGTTCAACGGAATTATTTCCATTGTGTGTTCAACACTCGAGTCGACGCATAAAATATAAAATAATAATAAAATTCGGAACGGGGGAGGAAACAACTCTAACCCATTCCACCCACCCACTGAGACATTATTTTGAGTAGATAAAATTTAATAGGGGGTGGTGTCTTCGGTTGCGTAGAGGAAAAGGAGAGGCCAAAGGGGAGTTGGGGGTTGTTAGCAACCAACTTTAAAATTTATCGCTGTTTGATTCGCAGAGCAGCCGATTTATGGTAATTACTACGATTTCACTTTTACGCGTTTTCGCGCCAATTCTCGTGCCGCGAAACTTTTCCTTTCGTAACAACCGTTGTGTAAACCGTTTTAAAATAATACAAAAGAGAAATTACCGAGTAAATCAATTAAAATGTTGCCCCTCTGTTGTTTGTTGTTGGAATAATGCTTAAAAAAGCATATTGATAATATTTATTATAGATTCACGTATATTGCTAAAATTGTATGCTGACCGATTCAATTTGACTTTTAAAGCGCGCACGGTATCGCTACGCTGACCATACGTACTTTATTTAAGAAAAAATTCTTTTTTTCGTCTTTTAGATTTATTTATTTTCTAAAATCGCAAAAATATTAACGTCGAAATATAATATTTAAAGATTCATACATTTTATCAAACCTGTAGTGATTATTTAAATAACTCGGATAAAAGTTTAATGCAAAAGTATTTTTATGGGTTCTATTACGAGAAATCCCTCTGTGGATGAAGATCGAGGAAAGCTATTTTTTTTTATTTCTAGTCACTGGTCCTAAAATATATTATTTATACTCAATGATTATCGATGATATTCAATATACTTGATGGCAAATTACTCGATGAAGTTTCGTGTATTAAAAGTTACAAATTAAATGGTCGAAGAATGGCGAAAAAAAGACGAGCCTTGCCAACATAGGTGGGTTAAAATTTTTGAATACTTCACAGATTAAAAAGTTTCTTTCAAAAACATTTTAAAAATCATTGAATTTTCCTCATTACCCTGGATTTAAAGTTTCAGTTTAACGATTATTTTCATTAGTGAACAATATGTGGACTAATTCAAAATAGACAATTAGAAGCATGCATTGAAATTCAAAATTTTGTATGCTAATATTTAATAATATGTAATAATTTTAATAATTTAGTATGCTATGAGAGAGGTATTTTGAATGTTGGTAGATTAAAGAGTATTAGAAGTATGTTAGATGAATTGGGATGGATGAGTATTAGAAATAGTTTAAATCTTAGTTCATTGTCTTTTGTTTATAAGTTAGAACGTAAGTTACTATGTATTTTAAGAATTATACAATAAGAAATCCAATATTATACAATAAGTGATATCCATAGTTATTATACTAGAAAATAAAAAAAACAATTCAGTTGTATGTAGGTAGAGTAAGGAGTCTTAAGACAGTTGGAGGTGTCTTTCACAGGGGTGTGCTCATGCACAATGCCCTCCCTGAGTGTTCTAAGACAGTGGATGCATGCTTGCGAGGTGCAAAGAGACACCTCTGTGAGAGACAGTGCATATAAATTTAGTATATATATAAAATTTTAGAGTTAAGTAATTAAGAATCTATTGGAGTAAAAATAGAAAGTGAATGAAATTAGCTAAATAGCTAAAATTATATAAACAAATATAATTAAATAAATGTTATAAACTTATCAAGCATTTTAAGTTATAAAACGATTCTTTATATATGTATATCCTTTATTTTCTCAAAAAAAAAAATGGTCACCGTAAGCCTGACATTTATTATAGTGACTATTTACAATTGACAGTTTTGACATTTTTCTTCCGCATAGTCTTTTAAAAACGAACATTTATAAATTCATTTAATTTGACATATTAAAATATTTTTCAATAAGGTCAGTAAGCAAACTTCTATCTCAAAAGGTGTTAGATATAATTGCTTTAAATGTTGATCATGGTAATCTAGGTCGAAAGAAGTGCAGCATTTATCTTATTGAATACGTCTAACTTGTGGATGATCGTGTCTTTGCTAGTTGTCCTTCACAACTACCCGTCTGTATCATCCATTCTAAACCGTATGCATAGGTACATATTTTAATGGCATGACCAAAGTATGACATATTTAGTTTTTCAATGGAACAAAGTAAAGAGTACTTTTTTATCTTAAGCAATTAAACGTGTCTTTTTGTATTATATCTAAAGAAAATATGTACTTAAATCAAGCTATTTGCAAGCATTTGTCAACGCCTAAGTTCACTCTAATATTGATTATAAATTAGTAGCGAATGTTGATTGTCATGTAAAAAATATTTGAATAAAAATTTGAAAGTAAAAATCAAAATATCAAGTAAAATTTCATGATTAATTGACAGCTGTTTGCTCATGAAAAATGTTTTTGTAGCTTTTGTGATACACTTCTTACAGAAAAAAAACCATAATGACGGTTGAAAATATAAAAGGATATCAAATAAGGAATTAGTACCCTACTAAGTTAAATATTGAACCGCTTATGCATAATGACTTTTAAAATATATTAAACTAGTTGTTTTACCCGGCTTCGCTCAGTATTTGTAATATAAACAGCGTAAAAATGGCGTAGTAAATACATGTATAGTACATATATATATTCTATTCGCTAATAGTAAATATTCATTTGTTTTTGTATTAAATTTATTTGAATCGAAAAAAAAAAATCGACTAGTCGTCATAGAAATTTTGACTTGTTTACGAAACTCCCAACCAAATATATATACATATTAACATACTTGCATATACACATACTTACATATATACATACTTACATTCATACAAACTCTCTTTCGAAATTATTATATTCTAGATTTTAATATACTAGCATTATTAATACGAGACTATACGGGGCTCTATAGAAGAGAATTTACCAACGTAGAAGTATACCAAGAAGGAGAAGTATACCAACGAAATAAAATATTTTCAAACATATTTCATTTAATATCGGAACAAGCTGGATGTTGGCGACTCTAAAATTAATCACAAGTTTACAATTTCATACATCTTAATTGCACCAGCAATCAATCTATCATTTTCGTACCGAAAAATGAACATCCAACACATTTTTAACGCGCTCAATCAATCACTCTATTTTTTATCATTGTTATATAATATTTACACTTCAATTCTGTACATTACAAGTTTAAGTTCAACACGTGCGTCATTATAAAAACGATCATAAATCACAGATCTCTTGATATTACATTGTATAATATTTAATTGACCATTTCGACAACGCTAATTTTGTTAACGCAATAAATAACCCAGCCGACGTATTAAACCGATTAGCTCGCTCAGGTATCAGATATAATCGCGAGATTCAAAAATTACACGAATAAAAAACAAATAAATATATCTAATGGTGGGATAAAACGGATATCAGACATAGACACGTTTAAATCGAGACGCGAGGATTAAATAGGACAGTTGTGGACTTATCGAATTTGAAAACGAGTTTTCCGCTCGAGAAAGATTGATAAGCGCCAATACGAATTTTAAAGTCAAGGCTTTCAGGCGAGCACACAACACTAGCACAAAATCGATCAGGTTTTTTTCCTGTTCCGTATAATCGATATTTTTTATTTCTAGCCCATGTAATATTCATGGCTGGCGGTTATTAATGTTAATAGCGGCGCCTTTTTTTTATTTCACCAGTCAAAGGTTAGCTTTGATACGATTTGCATAATAAATCGACGCTTGTGTCCATGTCGATCGAATCTGGATACGATCTACCTATCTACGTATCTTTTGAAATTTTGCGCGAAAGACTTTTCCCGGTGCATTATTATTCACTTAGCGCGCTATCAGATGTTCGCGTAGATAATGGAGTATGAAATAAGGTGGTAGATGGGGGATGAGAGTGTGCTGCTGAAAAAAGTGCTATCGTTTCATACTTAAGCATGATGAATGGTGAAAATAAATCACTGAATCGAGACGTAAGGTCGCCTACGATTCCCTTCCTGCAGAGTGAAAATTCAAAATAAAGAAGTAAAAAAGAAGACGGAACATAAGGCAAAAGAGGTGTCAATAATGCGAATGATGAATGAGATTTTTCAATAACGCGGCTTATTAAAAGGCGTCGTAAATTTCCCCGGAGGCGTTGTGCAAAAACCGGATGTGGACCGGTCCGGAAAAGCGGAAAAGAGGAAAAGGCGTCCGCAACTGCAAAATTGTTCTCCACGCTAGCGCGGACCATTGTGTCTTTCACAGCTATGTAGTTTTTAATTTAAATATATATCATACATATACCGAGTAAATAAATCAAGTAAAAATAATAAGTCTATTCAAGACCGAATCATAAAAGCTAACGACATATAAACGGACAAAAAATGACATACGATTTGACTCAAAAGGCGACAGCTTGACTTACTTAACAGACTAACACAGCTGGATAGGGAAAGCAGTATTAAGAATGAACGTAGGAAAGACCGAACTCATATTCAAAAGTTATTGCATGCCTGATAGCATTTAATTATATTGTAGGTTATGCTAAAAGGAGCCGCCGTTATAATTGGTTTTCGAGGATTATCTCCAGGCTTAAGTGCTTTCGGCTAACAATGGAGACCCCCGAATGGACTTAGTGGTCGGTAGCGTTACCCAGCCAATTCCCGCTAGAGTTCTCAGAACTGACAGCGCGAGACTGTGTGACTCCATACTGGTACGTGACTATAACAATAGGTAAACAAACACATCGAGGAAGATGCAGTGAGTGACCGGCCTTTTATAAGCAGGTACTTAGGCCATATGAAGGCATTCTGGACGGAGCACGGGCTGTGCGTGTATCTCCTTAATCACCTATTAAATGCTGTGAAGCGACTTTGGCCTTTTCTTTGGATCCTCTACCCACCCCTACGCAACAATATAGTAAAATAGTAGAAGTAGTCAATAATTATATTTAAGAAATAAAGAGTATAAAATTAGGATGGAGTGAATTTGCGCGAATGAGCGCTGTTTATAATTAAAAAATGTCACTTTGTCTGAAGAAAAAGATCTTCGATCAATGCCAGTGGAGATGTATGATGTGAGATACTGAACTCCAAGATGCTGCACAAAATCCAATGCAGTAAAATTAGTATGGAACGATGTATGCTCGGCATGACAAGGAGAGATAGAAAGCGGAATACGTAGGTAAGAAGTGACAAGGGTTATAGTGAAGAGATTGAAATAACAATGGACGGGTCATTTAGCTAGAAGAATGGACAAAAGTGACACAAAAGAAGTACCTGAATGGTATTCAAAAGAATGTAAAAGGGCGAAAAAAGGCAGCGAGTAAGCTGGGTTAACGAAATAAGGAAAATTTGTGAGCCTATCCATTATGGTGGATGAAAGTTACGCAAAACAGAGAAGAGTGGATGCGTGTTGAGAGACTTTCATCCAGCAGTGGATGGTGAATGGCTGTAAATGATTTGAGACTATGAGGATAGTTGAAATATATTTTTCAAACGATTTTATTTTTATTTTATACAAAAATATTTTAATCGTTTTTCAATATTTTTATGTGTATTATTCAAACGCTTCACATAGTTTAAGTAATGAAATTGCTATGCAAATTTTAAACTACCTAAATAATTGTTTAATGACTTGTTGCATAGTACATTTTAACATAAATTTGAAGGAAATTTTTATACCGTGTGGTTGTAATATTTGAATAAATTATTTTTGAGGAAAAGTCGAATAAAGCAACGAATTCCCAGTCGTTAAATTCAAGGGCAAAATTTTTGAAATTAAATTAAATTTATGCTTTTAGATAATTTAAATAAAAATATTAATTTTTAATTCAATCAAGTTTTTTCAATTTATTGCATTTTATTTGAATCTAAATAGTTATAATACATATATGTACATAGAAGCATACAAACATGTATGGTGTTTAAATGACTACTTCGTTACTGTCTTGTTTAATAGGCTTAAGTCTTTGTAGTGTATGTATGTAGGTAACAAATTATTCTCCACGTTGTAATGGTTATTTATTCTAAAGAGATTTAACTCAAATATAAATATTTATTATAGAATAAAGTAATACGAAATATAATATAAATTCATGTATAAATAATTTAATGTATAAATATTAAATATATGAGCCGTCCAATTTTCAGTTACAAAAACACTATTTCTATTTGACTTACATACATAATTAACAAATTGTTTATTTTAATTCAAAATGTCCGAAATCTCGGAAAAACACAATAAACGTATTTCAGGCTACCAGTATTTTTAAATATTGTTAAACCCAAAACATTATATTTAGCGTTTTGCGAAATATTTCTCGAAATGTAGAAAAGTGGTCTTATACCCACATTCAATTATAACGGCTCATTTGTATAATCAATATAACAAGAAAATTGTATATTATTTAAAACTGTTTTATCAGGTTTCATAGCTTTGATTTGGTTAAATAATGTTCGAAGAAAAATTATTGCTTTTTTATTTTATTTACATATGTATTTGCATATGTACGAACATATGAACGTAGTCGATACGAAATATAAATATTCTTAAAGTATATATGTACATGTATGCAAATGAATGAAGGGATGTAATCTATTCATTGTCCTTATCATAATAACAACGGATACCAAAATTTACACCACAAAAAACGAACCTATTTTCAAACGTATATTTCATAACTATAATCAATTGTAACATCACAAATGTACATACATACATACATACATTAACGTAATTGTTCGTAAGAGCACATACTATTTCTATAGTTAAGTTTCGATCTTCACCCCGGTCTTCTAAATTAATCAAGTGCCGAAAACAACGCGGTCCAATTCGGTATATTCCAATGTTCTCTGATTGCTTATCGCGTTCTCTTTCCTAACCCTTTCTTCTGGGTAGTTGTGTCCCGTTGGTCGGTGATTAGTTTTTCAGCCACCCACATACATACACACACACGTATACGAGTGGAAAATACGTGCTCGTATGTCGTATTGGGACACGCTGTATACGGTCGATATATATCCACGTGTGTTTTCAATTTTCTAGTCCACATCGCTGTAAGCAATTCCGAACGTTTTATCGTATGAGAGAGGTTTGACATACGCACGAACAGCGTAGGAATTTAAGACGTGAATACCGGGAAAACTTTCGTCTATTATATATTCACCTTAAAAAGTCCCACTGGGAATATTAAATTGACTTTAGTTTCGAAAGAAGATTTTTCGATTCATTTCGGGTACATTTTTTTCGTTTTAGTCTTTGAGTACGGTAGTTCAGGATGCGAAAGAATTACACGAGTTTATATTTATATATGTATAAATTTGATACATTTATATTATGTACTTAGTAAGATAAAGTTAATTTTAACTTTATCTTACTAAGTAATATAAATGTATCAAATTTATACATATAATATATACATATGTACATACATTCTCAATGATTTTGTATTAAATAATGATTTTTATGTAACTGAACTTTGTTCATTGTTTATAAGTAATGTGTTCAAATAATCAGAACATTATATTAGCTTAAATTCCTCTCGAGAGAAATTTTAGTGTGGAAGTTAAGACTTTACAGAAATTTAATGAAAACTGGGATATTTCTTCCACTTGATTGCTAACGTGGCCTCGACTTCCCAAATATAAACGTATTATTGTATCTATATATAATTATAATTTAGATACTTACATATTTATTTTTTATTTTACAAATATACCAGGAAGGCTTAACAGGTAAACCCCAAATGCGCCTTCCTGGTCCACATAATTATTACATAGATACATGTAAATCTAAATAATATCTGACATCTATGGTCAGTATACATATATTACAAACATCGTATTAATAAGATAAATAACTTTCATGTAACAATACGAATTTTATATTCGATAAACAACCACAGAGGAATCTATGGTGACCAATATGGCGAAACCTAAGATATAACAATAACTAAAGGCTCGCAACAGAAAATTGGGAAGGAAACGGCAATTTTACAGGAATCGTTTCAATGAAAATCAGAAAAACTGGCAAATTCTGATAAGAAACGAGCGACCTAGACAAATCAAGGTCTGGCCGACAACGAGACTTAGCGGGGAATCAAACTCGTAACATCAATTACGAAATAATTCAACATTCACCACTAGACCCCGCTGCTGGTATAATAATATTATATATATACATATATTACATAATATTAATCGTCGAAGTTTTTATTTTGAATAAATGTTTTGATATGCAAATATATATTCATTAAATTATAAATTGAATATAAATATTGTAATTTTAATTCCAAAATGATAAATTGTACACTTTTACATTATAATATTGATTTTAAGTAAACATTATATATGTATATATATATAAATCAATACCGATATCCTTATATTATATGTATGAAACGTTTCTTAAAAGTTTTAAAACTTCTAGAATACATTGAATATTCTTGGAAAGTTTAAGGAAAATGTTTCAATCCAGTCGTGGCACAGTAATATTGTTTTTTGCTAGCAAGTTTGAAATACATATTCAAAAATGAAGAAAAAAAGTAAATTTCCATAGAATGAATACAAATGTTTAAAATTAATTTTTTTTTATGAAATAGATCCGTAAAACTTGGCCGGGAATACTTGCGGGTCTCTAATATACGATATAATTTAAATATTATATTATGTATACTATTAAATTTTATAGGGTCTGCGTAAATCTGGGCATTGTGATATACGGCGCAGGGAAAAATGGGATTTGCATTGTCGTTCCTTAGATCCCGAAACCTGGACAACTTGGTATACATTAATATGTGGGTCGAAGAAAGCCCCTGGACTAATTTAAAGGCGACTTACATATGCAAATTGGCCGAAAGGATGGAATCGAAGGATTTCACCACCCCCTTACTTTATATACAACGTGCATAACAACCTCATTAAGGTACGAATCAGTATTGAATACCGTATTGAAATCGTTATTTCTTTTGCATTGAAATTTACCGTCTCGTTTCTGATAAAGCCACTCAATGCTGGAAGTATATTTATTTTAATTGAACCACATACAAAATTTTACTTGTTTTTTTTCCCCATTATATTATCGATGAAAGGATGGTATGTTTGTATATATGTGGATTTTTTATAGTTAAAGTTGTGTGCGCGTGTCCTCTCGTTCGCCCTGAAAAATATACCCTGAAAGCCTCCCCTACATTTAGTATCCGCTGAAACGGGGAGAGGAACGGTCGTTTCGGCGACTGAAATATCAAACACGCCATCGAAATATTCAATTTTAATTGTAATTGTTTTAAATTGTGAAAAAAATAGCTTCAATACTACTGACGCGCAAAAAATAAATGTTGAATAATATAAATTTAATTTTTCGACTTATTATTGAAAACTTTTAAAGTGTGCTCGAAACTTAAGCGCCACGTTAAATTAATAAGGAAAGTGGTTACTATAATCCTACTATTTTTAGATAGATCAATCTGGATTGTATGTATGCATCTTGAAGTATTTACATTTTTATTTATAAAAGAAATATAATGTTGATAAAATATATGTTTCATTATTACAAATACTAAAATTTAAAATTGAGTCAGATTTAATACATAATTTAAATATATATTTTGAAACTCATTTGAAAATGTCAATCAAAAATTGAAATAAGAAATTATTCAATGCTAAGATATTCTGTAGCTTAAAATCACATTGAAAATTTAATCTCAATATATCAAAATTTTTATCATAAATAAATTGACACGGAATTGTTCGAATTTCCCCGAAATTTCATTATATTGAGAGGAAAAATTTGAGTAAAATACATACAATATGAAAATTCTCAGAAAAATTTTATCTTTCTACATATGTGTATTTATTTATTTTTACGACGAATACAGACACATTCCATCATGGAAAAATAGAATGTAACCAGATTGAAGATGATCGATTTGACATTACATCAAATCCCGCCAGAATTTCGCGAAACGACATCAACGCTTGTCAAACTATATGTTTATACCTTTACGAGTTATCCAAAATGTGCGCCCCTCTCGAAAGTGACTTTTTCATATTCCGAAATTTTATTAAATAATATTACTATCCATTATAGATGTGGGCGCGTTGTGAAAACTCGTTCCAAAATGTGGGTCGTCGTTCATAAAAGTTTCCGAGCCATCAATACTTATATATTATAAATAGCGATCTTAATCTGAGATTAATTTCATATAGCCAATTTCGTCTGTTTGTTTATGTTGAAATTTCAGAAGAAAATTTCCAAGTGGTGGAGATCGGTAATGGGGAGGGGGAGTGAAAAATAAGTTTTCACGCGAACGACTCGTACACCGGAACGAAGTATGATAGGGCCTAAGAGCGCGCGGATGTACTTATCGTCTCCCCTCAACTTGTGTCTCCCCTTAATTTCATAGGGGTGGGTTTTCTATTTTCGATTCGTGGATGTGGCCCTATTTGTGCCTTTTGTACCCCATCCTCTCCCCACTTCACAATATACCTATGTAGTTAAGGTACAAAGGGCGCGTTCTCGTTAAGTACGAGAACGTATATATTTTAACGCTTATTAGTTCCCAGCGACGCGGCTTATTTCCATTAATTTCTTACAAAACTCTTCTAACGAGGGGATGAGGGTGGTTCAAATTTTAATTATTTTCAATTGCGCACACGAATTTCACGCGTGTCAAAATTTCAATGTTAAAACTTTATTTCGACAATTAAAGGTTCGTTTATACCAGTACAGGTCAAGCCGATGACTGCACGTTAACAGCAATATAAAAATATTCTTTAATAATACGAATACAAACGAATACAATCATATGTTCCGTAATGTTTACGTGACGTATCCGAAACAGCAGCAACCGACACGATCAATTCATATTATACAGCAGAACATATCACACAAAACGTATCGTCACAATAACTACTTCTGTGGAAATATTCACACGTGATGTGACGTCATAGTGGCGAGTGCACCCGTACTAATGAAAGTGCTGAAATGCGCATATGAATATTTTCGGAAACGTCATATTGTGACAATATTGACTTGACGATATGACGCAAGCAATATTCGGCAAAATAGATCAGTGGTTAGCGTGTGATGCTTTCGATTGTATGGTCATGGGCTCTATCCCTGGCTTTGTTGCTGGCCAGATTTGCATATGTGACCCCAAGGTCGTTTTCTTTCTGATTTCAATGGAAACGGTTCCAATAAATTTGCAATTGTGTCCTATAACAGCATCTCATAATTTGTTGATATTTAAAATGCTGCAAAAATTTGTTAGAAAGAAATATTGTTATCGATACATGTACAATGCCGACAATAGATGTCTTGTTAGTAAAAATGGGGTGTATACCTGTATATACATAAATCAATTATCGTCGCCCTCTCTAATGTATATGTAAGCTGTTTTTATCCTGCTGTGTACGGTGCTGTATAGTATGAATATAAGTAATCTTTTCCGTGCAGTGATGTGTCGAGCTCTTTACGCGCAGTGCTGAATAATATAAACGGGCCTTTAAACCGTAAAAAATACTTTCTAAATCTTTCATGGTTTTTAATTAAAATTTTTTGAACTATTAGAAAACATTAATACATTTATAACATAATGATCAATTGACTTGGTAGCTAAATAAACAGATAACATTTCCCAACAAATGTATATATATATATATATATATATATATATATATATATATATATATATATATATATATATATATATATATATATATATATATATATGTATATACATATATATATATACATAGGAAGCTTCGATCAATTTCGATTTAAAGATTTTTCAACGACTTTCTAGTGAAAAGGTTGCGTCGAATTTTTAAAGAATATTGTATTGTCATTGGAAATATTTATCAAAGCAAAATTTCAAGAAAATTGACATACTGAAAGTGTGTCAAAAATTGATTGATTGCAAGAATTTTTTTCCATATACATACTATATATAACATCAACAAGTTAAATAAAACCATGTAAAAACGAGTTCGAATTTTCGCATGATCAAAAAACTTCATCTATTGTTACTACGTACATAAATACATAGATAAAGTAAATATTAATCGCTTTACCGTTTGTGTCGAATGATGTAAAGTTTGCGTGTTTTCCGCGATGAAAATCCGATCTGGCGATTTATTTAAAATTTTTCTTTTCAACCCTTTGAAGTCGTCGGCCGTTCGGAGAAAACGACGACGCCCCGCTTTCAACTTTTCCGTTTAATATTTCATTCGGAAATTTTCGATCCGTCGAAATAATTCAGCGATAAAAAGTCACTTTCGCCTTTTGATTAAACGGTCCGGTTATGGGCCAAGTTATTTTCGCCGGTTACTTTGTGTCGAACCGAGATGAAAATTTGCGCGCGAAAATCCTTCGAAACATCTCCAAGCTAAATGGGATCAGCTGTAATAAGATTCTGTCTTCGGGGATATATTATGTATATTTTTTTTATATATACATACATATACGAAAAAAAGTCACACGCGCGCCTTTTTTATCATATATTCTGTAACTTTTCGTACCCTAACGAAATTGTACTATAATTGGGCTTTCGAAACGTGAGGAAACCTTTCAAGTTTTCATGAAAATTTATTATTGCCGATCGGAAACCGCTTTTCAACTTAAACTCGCCTTTCTTTAATCCCCTTTTAATTATTATGGGGCAAAAAAATAACACAAAGACAAACACGAAATCTTGTTTCGATTATAAAAAATACCCCGCTTTTGAAGTCGACGGCTTCTCGTTACCACTACTATGCATATTCAAATTTCGGATTAGGCATTTCGAAACGATCTTGATAGCGCATGATTAATAACTGAAGTTAATTTAGTTTTGCATTACATTCTGTACAATACATGTACATAGGTACGTATAATAGTATACTATTTTTTTTTGTACGAGTGTGAAATACGCTTTTACGAGCAATAATAAAAACTTTGTCTTTTAAGGAAAGGAAACAGGGTAATATTGAGAATTGTGTCACGTCGTAACGTTTTTAATTTAAAATTTGCATTTTGGTGAAGCCGTAGTTTTTGCACTTCGAGAACTTTTTACAGTAACTTTCAGAATAGAATAATCAGTATACATACAATTAATTTACAATTTTTTATTCCCACATCAATCGCTATGTATGCATACAAATAAAATAAATTCGGGTTTGCAAGACCTTATAAGAATAATAAGAGGAATAATTGAAGGATGTCAATTGAAACAAATACGTTTTAAAATGGAATTTAGGTGAAATATATAAATTATATAATGTCACATTTCATGTGAATTTCTAAGTATACACCTATAATTAGAACACACCTAACACATGTATAATCCATCTAATACTAAAGAACGAAAGTTCTATACCTAGCTGAAGTTGATGTCATTTTACGTATTATTTCATCATCATTTACAGCCACTCACCATCACTGCTGGACGAAGGTCTCTTCAACACGCTTTCATTCGTCTCTGTTTTGGACAACTGTCATCCATCTCACTCCATATATTTTTCTAATTTTGTCAACCCATCTTTCTTGCTGCATTATTTTCCCCTTTTTACATTATTTCGGTTGCCTTTCGTCCATTATTAGATGACACAGTGACCACTTATTGCCATATAAATTTCTTCACTCTCCACTGCTGAATGAAGGCCTCTCAAATACGCTTCCACTGGTTTCTGTTTTGCGCAACTCCTATTTTCTTAATTTCGTCTACTCATCTTCCTCGTGGCCTTCTTTTCACCCTTTTACATTATCTCGGCTACCATTCCAACACTTCTTTTGTCCACCTTTCATCCATTCTTCTAGCTACGTGACCCACCCATTGCTAATTTAATCTCTTCTCTATCTCTACTATATCCACTACCCTTGTCATACTTCTCACCCACGTATTCCGTTATTATATAATCATTCATAATCATTCATCTCAATACCGCAAATAAACATACTGAAATGATTTGTAATTTAACTAGTACTCAGTATGTACTCAGTTATTAAAGTTGAGACATTTACCCAAATTGAGTTAGTTAATTCTTATAGGTATGTATATGTGGATTGTATGTATGTATGTATTATATATGTATGTAAGTACAACATCCAATATAAATAAATTCGGGTATTCTTTCCCTCAGAACATTGAGGTGTCGGTGCGCGTTCTTTCTTACATTACATACATCAGGGGATAAACAGGGGTACTTGGGGCCCCCTCATGAGGGCCAGGAAAGTGAACGCAAAAATAAACACTTTTACAATGGGGCCTTTTAGCATTGTTTCAATTCCAAAAGAAACGTACAGACCATGGAATGGCATAGAACACTCATACATACATACATACTCTGTAGATATTTTCGGTACTTGAATCATTTCCCTTTTTACGCACAAATTTCGCACTATTCGGGAAGCGCAGAGGATTTAGAGCAACGCGCCCCGATACCACGTTATCCCTTATCGCGTAAAATAAAACGAATTTGCGTTTTAATTACAAATTTAATTGCAGTCCACGAATCGAGCCGGAATATTAACGCCCGGCCTACGGCGGCCGGCATTCTACACGCAATTATAATTAAATTTGTTTAAAATATCTAGTAGGCTCTCCGCACGTTACACACCCAAATACTACGTACCCACACACACACTCGGAATCGTACAGAAATGAACGTGCCGCAACAGTGCGAAAATATTCGCCGTAATAATAATGGAAGAGACTCGTCGTGCGTATGAAACATTCGGTGAAATATGAAAGAAGACAAGGCGAACAATGGACGACGTGAAAAAAGTGTCGGACTTTTGAGAGTGTTGAGATGGCGCTGGAAAACTTTCGACGGCGACAAAGTGGCGAATTTAGCGTTTTGCAAAACTTTTATTGGTGTACGCAAATTGGAGACGAGCGTCGGTTTTGTGGCGTTTTTGTGGCTGTGCCTAATAGGCCTCTGCGACAGGGCGGCCGGCCATTATGAAAATTCCTGGTATTTCTACGGCGAGAGGCAGTGCTGTCTCTCGGAGAGGCATCTTCGACAAGCTCAAGGTATTCCTCCCCCTTTCTGAAAGCCCTTACTATTAATTACTAGAATAGTTTGAATCGAATGGAATTTGAAAAGCACAGTTCCAAGTCAACTTGTGTAGTATGTATTTATATCTGGTTGTTGGTTGAGTTGCTTTATATTGTAGTACAAAATAATTGAAAATTATGTATTTTATTATAATGTTAATAAATATGACTGAAATTTCGAGAGAGTGGAAATTTCCCACAAGGGAATTAAATTTCCATTGTAATCCTCTTTTTCGTTTATCATAATTTGCTAGTAAAATGGGTTGAAACCGTGAACCATTTTAGTAAACGTCCATTGGAAAATTTCGGTTACTATGACGAAATTCAAAGGTAGGAATTCCGAATATACTTACATATGTACATAGTATAGTCGTTTAGTATATTGATTATTATTTTTTTTTATTTAATTCTCTATATATTTTTTCGTTTTATGTATGTATGTATGTTGAATATATGTATGTGAATGTATATACATACATATGTACATATATATGAATCTATATGTTTGAATATTTATTTATTTATTTAAGAATACTTTGGAAAGGTGGCAAAGCCGATTGACTCGAGGGGTTTGAAAATATGTACATATATACATACAGTAGTACAGAAATACAAATATTAAACAAGATAATAAAAAAAATCGAAAACAAAGAAAGTAATAACTACTCAAAATAGACGGAAATAAAATAAATCAGAGAAAATGCAAAATATAAACTTAACTTAAAAAAAAGTGCCTCGTCAAAAGGAAGAATTACAAAAACCCATTTATTTTAAGGAAGTCATCTAGTTTATTTTTAAAATGGTTTCAGTTACCAGAAGTTACTAATTCATTGGATAGACTATTACAAATTTGGCCACTCTATTTGAAAATATGTTTTTGAATGATCCTGTATTTTATTAAAAGCCTCTATTGTGCGCTTAAGAATTAAATTAAAAGGATTTTTTCTATGTGCAATTTTTTATACAATTTTATTAAAAACGACCATACTTTTCAATTTTTTCAAAACTAAAATCCAAACAACTAAATTGTTGAATATTCGCAAAATTTGGCACCAAAAATCAATAATTCCAGTTTAAAATCAAATATATCTTCATTGTACTGAATTGTGAACCTTTCAATTCTAAATCCAATCAAATACTTTTAAATTTCTTCAAAAGCACCCCAAATAAAATAATTAATAAATAAATAGGCGATTTGTTTTTAAGATGAAAAATCTATATGTTTCAAGAATGTACGCGACCTATTCAATCAACCGATAATATTTGTATTCAATTATAACAATTGAATGTACATAGTTACTAATACATAATTACTTGGATACGTGTATAAAATATATAATAGATTAACAATGTGGCATACAAATGTATATATGTTTCAGAAGGTACATACTTGTATTATTGGGTCGATTACCATCCATTCTTCTCAAGCTAGTTTTCTTCAGATTGCTCATTTCTATTTACTCTCCCCATCTCGTCCGTCAGACCCCATCCATCGAAAGATTCTCTGGACCATTTCGATCTTCTTCTCACACCGTTTCGCGTAGCTCTCGACACTAATATCTCAGCATTGGGAAAACAAAAGCGATTTCACCACATTTAGGCATGTGGATATTAATAACTACGCGTCAATAATACGCTTGATATTCGGTTACCATATAAACGAGTTGATTATTGCCATTTGATTACTTTATGCTACCCCCTACAAATTATTATGTATATTTTTCTTTAAAAAAAATATTCCGATTATTTTTTTTTTTTAGTAAAAAAAGATCGGACTTTGTATGTATGTATGTATGTATGTACCTATGTGGTTTGACCTTTTCTTCCACAGCTTTGGGCACATATTGAACGATATATAAAGCAAATTAAGTTTTAAAAAAGGATCCAATATCCGATAAATTAATCGGTCTTGCGATTTAATGAACGATTTTCCACCGAAAATATGCTACAAAAATAAGTTTGACATTTTCTAAGCTATAAATAGTCTTTAAGAGTAAATTTACGTTTTCGAGTGAGCTCGCGCTGGCCTAAACCTGTAAATACACACGCATCTTCAAAAATGTCACAATATGTAATTAAAAAACTCAAATTAAATGAAAATATTTAAGTTCTACACTATTTAAGCAAATTATGACAGTAATAACTTTTATTATACGACGAAATATATTTTTGATACTTCATAAATTACGCCACACCCTAAATAGGGGGAGGGGGGTTTCCAAAATAATATGATAATTTGTAAAGAAAAGGATAAAAATTATACTAAATATAACCTTTAATATGTACATTATTTATTCAAGCTATTGTATATCGATTTTCTTTTGTTTGCAAAAACAAGTGTCATTCTTTTGTTTTTCTCTATTTTTTTTGCTTTTCTTTAAATATACACAATGCATAGGTTTATTAGAAAAAACTCGACAAAACAATTTTAAATATAGCAATTTGATAAATTACCGATTTTAATCGCGTTTTCATTTTCAATTGAATTCACTCATATTGTATTATTGATGGATAATTATGTTGATATTATGGCCAAATCAGTGTCGCATCGTTCAAACAGTGAATGCTCGCTCGGTACTAACGTCGTATGTCCGCTTCGAATGTAAAATGTTTTCGCGATTGTAAATGGGCTTAAGTGCCTTTTAAAAACCAAAGCGATTATAGTTTGTATGTCACAAAGCGTTAAGTCGATATTGGTGTGTAATCGTTATGTATTATTTCCGCGCAATCGAGTTTATTTGACAGATAGCCATTATTCAAACATTCGATATATTCGTTGAGTACACTATGGAGGTAATTATCATTTGTTTATTTTATTTAAATATTACGATTTTCACATGACATTAAATTGTATCGTCTGTATATTCATTGGATTTTTATAATTTCTATGTGATATCGCATATTTATAATTTCTATGTGATATCGATTACGACATTTTTCAATTGCGTTCCAAAAAAATTTTATTGTTTATATGCTTTTCACACATCGTATCATGCGATATTATTTGTCGTCGTCATGTTATCTGTTTTATCTTCATCCAATATCGGATTTCCTCTACTTCTTCTGGTGCGTTATAGCTACTTGCACCTTGGAGACCATTGAAACTATTCTCACAGATTCTTAAGACACGTAATCTCTTCCGTTCTGGTTTCCACGTTCCTTTAATTTCCCCTCGTATAAAGGTTCATTTAAAACGGACAGCACGTAAACAGCTGTACGAAAAATATTCCTTAGTACATTTTATATGCACACATTCATATGTTCCGTAACATGTACGTGGCATATACGTAACAACAGTACCCGAAACGATATATTCATACTATACAGCAGTACATGTCACCGAAACGTATCGATCAGAACTGGCTTTCATTGGACATTGTGGAAATATCCACGTATGACGTGACGTTATAGTGGCGAATGTACCTGTAATGACGAAAGTGCTGTCACGTGCATATGAATGTTTACTGAAACACCAGATTATGACAATATTGACTCGATGATACGACGCAAGCAATATTGCGCCGTATCGTCACGCTTTATAAGTCGATTTTGACTTTTTGCACTCGTCCAATACATATTTCGCAAAACATTAAATATAATATTTTGTGGTGGCCAGTTATTCGTTTATTTTGCTTTCCCGAGACTCTGGACCTATTGAATTAAAATAAGCGATAACAATTTGTGAATTAAGTCAAACAGAAATAATGTTTTTGGATGTGAAAATTGGATTTCCGTCGCTTTCAAATGTAACGGCTCATTTTATTATATATTATATTACATAGAATAGTCCAAAAATAGACTTTGGTATATTATATTAGAACAGAACTTCTAATATTTCGGAGTTCGGGGAATCGCGTTTCGATGAATACGATGCTCCCCATTTGTATGTATCTTTATTTAAAGGCCCTATCTATTATTTTGTAATCACTCGATTTTTTATATCATCATCTTTGTATCATGTTCATCTAGCAATGTTCAATACAATGTGCCTTAATTAAATGGTTATCTTTAATTTATTATTATTAGCCGATTTAACGACGGGATTTCTCGCTAAGAGTGTCGTTGATTGACAACGCAAAACGAAATTCGACGTGAATTTTGGCGTGAAACGCGGATTCGGGCTTTTAGGTCTGTTCTGAGAAGTAATCCCCCAATTAGGCAAAAGGCTTTAGCGCCAAATTACACACCGCGCCAGTTATTTTCCATCAATTAAGCAGCTTTTTCTCGGGGTGTCGCTCGCGTGTTTTAATGCCAGGGCACGTTTGCCCCTTATGCCGTTATATAATAGTTTTCATATTATATCCACGAGATTATGACGCTATGATATGTGTCGTTTTTGACAGATTTCATCTCGGAATTCACCTGTGGCCACCTGTACTACAAAACTTTCCGAGTGGACGATGCCAGCGGCTATCTATTCGTGGGCGCCATGTGAGTATTTCATTAAGTATATACGCTATTTTATAAGGTATTAGTGTGTGTCAATGAAGGGGATGTTGCGATTTACAAAATGAAAGGTTTAACGTTTTCTGAAGTCTTCAATAGAGTGTAATTTTATCGTTCAATGACCGGTGGAGCTTGGACGAAGGGTAGAAAAAAAATAAAAAACAGATTTCCAATAAAAGTTATCAGGTCATACAACGCCCTGTGGGTCTTTACCCAATTTCCTGGCAGATTTTTCCAGCACAATCCACATTCTAGCTTACTTATATGTATCTATAAATATTATATAGAATATCACAATTTATATGACATAGCTATGAGAAAGGTTCAATTGTGGAATAAATCTCACCTTACCGTATATAATCATGCAAGTATTTTATAGAATTTGAATGCACGTGATGTGCATATTGAATTTATGATATTCCTCGCAATGAATGCACTCAGATTCTTCTCGCAAATATTTTCATGATATGCTTATATATATTCAAAATCGCAAAACGTATACACATTATTCAAATTGTTTATTGTAATTTCATTTTTTGCAGGGACCACATTTTTCGACTCAATCTTTCAGACATCAGCCAGTCTAAATGCGAGGTTTGTTGTTTATATTCCATTTTTTTTTTTCATATTAAAATTATTACATTTTACACGAATTACACTACACATTATGCTTATCGTGTTAAATGTACCGATTTTTTATTCACATTACAAAATGTATAATAATTCTCGATTTTTTACTGCGTATTTTTTTAAGCGAAAAAAATGTATATTATAGTAATCGTTCGAGGATAGCAGATTCAATATTACATTATAAAGTAACGATGCGTAAAATAGGCATCGTTTTCATCATTTTTTTTCATTTGTAATTTTTTGTGCTCAAATTGCCGGAAAATATAAATTACTGTAAATTATTTTTTGTTAATTCGGACTGCGAAAATTGAACGTTGTAAGAAAAATGTAATGATACAAAAAAATATCATGAATAAGACTTGGTCACACTCGATGAAATAATGTTTTAATCTTGATAGATTTTTGTGATTATATGTACATATGTATATGTGTGTATCATTTTTAAATTTGACATATGGAAGGTTTAAGCTTTTCACGCCTCAACTTCGAACTTTCTAAATGTAAACTAGAACTTTTCGATATTGTTTGCCTTCGAGATTCAAAGCGGCTTTGATTTATTGAGATTAAGCGCGTAATAATACCCGGTAATAAAATGTGAAAGAAAGGGAAATTTATGTAATATAAAAGGTACATTTGTTGCAAAACGCTCGTACTGCCACCCTTCGCAAATTTCTTATATACTGCCCCCCCCTCACCACCCAAAACAGATGTGCCCCTCAAATTAAGGACAAGCGTTTCGCATGATATACACAACATAAAAGAAATATTCATTTTGTAAATACCCACTTAAATACACGCGCATTTGATCGTCTACTGTAAACAAATAGCGTAAAAAATGTTTGTAATTCTTATAAAATTCTTTTAAAGGTTTTTTCCGCGCTTCGAGGCAAAGAGACGGGCGATTATAAAATCGCAATAAGATTTCGTAGTATTGTTTATTTATGAAATAATAATCGCATTAATTCGGAGTGTTTAAAGACGTGGCGGCTTTTTTATACAAAGTGAAGATAAAATTTTGAATATTTCGTAAGCTTTGAGGCGAAAGTTATATCAGACCTGAGAGCACATTATTTATCTCATGGCGTGTAGAGCGCCATATATTTTTTCGCTTCATATCACAACGGGTTACTCTAGAGCAGTTGAGAAAAGATGCATTGCTAATTTGAATAGCGATCGGTTTATATTTGATATCCCATTAATATAATGTTTACACGCAACGTCACCTTCTGTTTGATAGCAAAATTTAATTAATTATTCAAATTATTTAAATCGTAACAAAATTTTATACTCTGCTGTTTTTTTTATCCACTTTCTTTTATTTATTGATTTTATATATTAAGAGGGCTGTATACCCGAAACCTTAATTTTGTTGTCGTTCCTTTCTTCGATATATATATTGAGTGAATGCGACAATTTAAAAAAAATTTTCACCATCGGTATGAAAAAGGTATTTTCTATGTTTGTGTGCTCGTATTTTTTTAAAAATCAACCGTTAAATAAGCACGCTGGACTCTTTTCGTGGGTGTAAAAAAGAGGCGATTTTATAGATGTTTGGCATCTCCTAGCTCCTATAAAAAATAGCTAATCAAAAAAATAAAACTACAGAAACATGTCTATGGTGGATATCCATAGCATATTAAAAAATAAGTTCTTTAGTGCCATAATTGAGGAAGGGAGAAGTGTAATACGTTTGTATGGGCAAAGCGCTGGTGTCCAGCTCTCTTAACTTTCCTTCTAAATTCAAAACAATTTAACTAACATATAATTGAAATTACTATTATAATATATTTCGGTACTGCCGATAGTCTATTTTGTACTACTGGAAATACCGGTTTTGATAATGCTAGTATTGGAATCCTTCATGAATATAGCCAGCAGTATGGCTCGGTGGTTGCGTTTATATTTAGCACAGAAAAATTACCGGGTTCTATCCCGTACTAATCTGTAATGCTGGCGGGTCAGACTTGGATATTTATGACTCCAAGTCAATCGTTTCCTATCAGAATTTGCCAATTTATCTGATTTCATTGTTGAAACAGTTCCATCAATTTGGCAAAAACCATCCTACCCGCTATGTCTAAATATCTGAATTTGATTTATGTACAATATGTAAAAATGTATGTACAAGTTGTGCAGCCAGCAACATAACTCGGTCTTTAAGCTTCTGCCTAACACCGAGAAGCGCCGGGTTCAATCCCATGAGCTGACCTCGATTGAAAAGATTTTTTCTGAGTATATCTGTAGTGAAAAGAATGTATTCTCAGTATATCTGTAATGCTGTTAGTCAGACCTGGATATTTGTGACTCCAGGTCGATCGTTTCCTATCAGAGTTTGCCAATTTCTCTGATTTCATTGTTGAAACGGTTCCCGATTAAATTGGCTAAAAACCTTCCCACCTACTACGTCACCACTATTTGAATATGATTAATGTACAATAAAAATTATGTACAATTCATAGATGTCTCGTTAATTTGCGAGTTTTCAGTGACTCGTAATTCAGCGACTTGCGTAATAAAAAATGATGCATTGTTTGTAATTGGCCAGGAAGGCGCATTGGAGTTTACCTGTAAGGCCTTCCTAGTATAAAATGTAATAATATAAATATATAATAAATAATAAATAAATAATCCATAGATGTCTCTATAGATTAATTAAATAATCGTTAATTTCGTTCTCAAGCCTCTCGAAATACAGCGGTTTATGTGATAAAAATGACGCATTGTTTGTAATTAATTGTCTAGGAAAGCGCATTGGGTTTTCGTAAAAATAAAATAATAAAAATATGCATGTATGTATAATACATAATCGTTGTTTGTTTGGTTGCTTACTTTGTTTTTCATACATTTAATTTACCAAATACCTGTGTGCTTGATTACTTGTATATATATAAATATATATATATATATATATATATATATATATATATATATATATATATATATATATATATATATATATATATATATATATATATATATATATATATATATATATATATATATATATATTATATAGGTATACAACTGTATAAATGGAGATATAGGTTTGTTAAAAATAATAATCACTCGTTTATATTCCGTACTCGCATGTGCGGAGAAGTTAGTATTAAAGAGCCGCTAAATGATATTAATTATAAACAAAGAGGAGTAGGATTGAGGCTTTGCCGCAACGTGATAACGTCTGTATTTAATTATGGGCATTATTTATAATTCTTGAAAATGGTTGCTGACGCAGCACACCACCTGTCTGCTTAACTATATACCATTTCCTTTCGTTCAGGCGACTGAACGTCTTCTTCCAGGAAGTTTAGGACACCATTGTTCTCCTGCTCGCATTGTGCCGCATCCCAGGCTACCCTCTCGACGCTCAGTGTGTGCCAGACACGTTTCGCATTGTACCCTGTAAATAATAATTGCGAGGGGAGCTCATTTTTCAAACAGGAAAGGAGCCCCCGGAAAGACAGAACGTCATCTTTCGGACTGTTCCAGTTTCGGTTTCCGATAAGAATGCCGACCGTAAAATAAAAAGAAACGACGACGAGGGTTTTATCCAAAAATGGGGAAAGGGGAGGGGGGGGGTAGTGGTGGTGGTGGTTGGTTGAAGGGGGGTTGATGCGGAGTCAAATTAGCAATTCCGATGTCTGTAGCGGGCAGTAACAAATTGCCGGCGAATAAAATTACTCGCGAGAGTCTGCCGCGCCGTTCACCTCAATAATGTCAGACACTCGGGAAAACTCTTCGAAAATAATAAGAAAAATATACGGAAAATTATACGCGCTTTTCCGGCGATTTATCGCGTAATTGCGCGCGTCGAGAATTGTTTGCATTCGCGGGAGGACGGACTGTGCTTGAATGAGCGACGTAAACACCTCGCCTGCTTACAGGATGCTGCGAAAGTGCTCGTAATTTCATTATACATGAAATCATCATCGTTGCGTCTCATTATCGGGTGTAATTTTGCTTCGTATTTATAATTTATTTTATTCATGATATTATCGTAATTTGTAAGTCAGTCGGTTGAAAGATTATATTTTCGTGTAAAAAAACTGTAGACAAACATAGACAGCTTTTTTCATCAGTACGTTGATTTTATGTTTTTATAATAGAGAAAATTTTCACGGTCTTAATTAGTTTCACTCACTGTCTGTATGCGGCGCGTTTTTTTGAACTGATTTTGAACCACTTCCACTCTTCGGATCACTTTGATATTTTTCCAACATGCGGAGGTTAGCTCTAGTTAAAGTAAGCACATGTTTCCGGTATAACGTTAGAAGAATATAATCATTAGAATCAACTCAATCAATCAATCACCGACCCAGCAGCATGGCTCGGTGGTTGGGCTTTTGCCTAGCACCGAGAGGCGCCGGATTTGATCCCGTGAGTTGATCGCGATTGAAAATAATTTATTCTCAGTTATCTGTAATGCTGTTGGTCAGATTTGGATATTTATGACTCCATGTCGATCGTTTCCCATCAGAGTCTGCCAATTTTTCTGATTTTATTGTTGAAACGGTTCCTCGATTAAATTGGCAAAAAACCTTCCCACCTACATACATACTTGTACATAAAATTTATGTACAAGTTAAAATTCATAGATTTCTCGTAATTCAGCGACTTGTGTAATAAAAATGCTGCATTATTTGTAATTGGCCAGGAAGGCGCATTGGGGTTTATCTGTTAGGCCTTCTTGGTATATACATATGTATATGAAAAAACTGTCAGATCGATGTGATGACAGTTGGTTATCAGTTGCCTATGATAGTCTCCCCCATCTAATTTCACATGTTTGAACAGGAACGTTTTTCACATTATCTCATTTATTTTGTTTTCATAATCTTCGTGTTAACGTCTGTTTTTCACTTTATTGATCTGTTGTCTTCAATGTTTAACCCAAACAATTTAACCATCGGTGATGTTATGTAATATTTATGTTATGCTCTAGAACTGGAAGACGTTGCTTAGCATACCTATCTCATCTTTGTAAATATACAATTTATGATAGAGGAAAGTTTACTTGACTCACAAGAATGGGATTGAAATGTAGCCTGTGTTTACTTGTATTGTAAAAGAAAGTTTGGATTTTTTCATTCGACAAGTTATCATCGGAATTTTAGATATTCAGAAATGTTTCAAGATTGACCGTTTTGAAAGTAGTGACCGTTTTATTTGGTCAGACTCAAATAGATGGTCCGTAAGCTACCTATATTATCGATCAATGCCTAATTGGTTATTGTCTGTCTTTCAAAAAATTACTTAAGCAATTTAATGACCGTTTATTTTTAAGTGAACTATAATCACTAATTTGCGTTAAAGTTACTGACCACTTATTGAAAAAAAACTGGCCATTTAATTTGGTCAAATTGGTCACCTATTCAATTCAAAAATTTTTATCACTTGTTTTAATCCGATATGTCCAGAATTTTGGAAAAGCAGAATAAACGTATTAAAAGCCACCAGTATTTTAAAATATTGTTAAACGTGAAACATTATATATATATTATTTTGCAAGATATTTCTTGAAATGAAGAAAAGTGGACTTATGCTACTTTCAATTATAACGGCCCATTCGTCACCTCAATAGTATATATGTACTACATATTTTGACCATAGGTGTCGCTACAAGACCTGTAATGCCACCATATTAAATATAAATTAAAACTTGCCGCACCGTGATGGATAACGAGTGACAAGTACTTATATTTTATTTTATATCACCAAATATACTGAGTGCAGAATCTTCATGTATTCCTCATCAAAACCTCTATGATTCGAATTGTGTCATTACGAAATAAAACAATGATAAATATAAACAGAAATATATATTTTTGCGGGAAGCCCCTTCTACACGTGCCTCACAGATGCGAGAGAGAGGGGAAACTCAGTACTCTGCGCTCAGCGGCCAATGTGAGAATGATATCCCCCTGGGAATGACGGCTCTACTCAAGTCGTTATTTTTTGCACTTATTTTATATTATTCGATATTTAATACACGATGAAATGATTTTTATAGCTAATTTTATTAATTAACCTTGCATATTTTGCATTATTTCAATTTAAACTACACATTTTAAACTGGACGTTTTTTCACTCAATATAAAAAATATTGAGTGAAAAAAGAAAAAGTTAATGGCGTTTAAACAATTAAAATCTCACAAAGCGAGAGGGGGGGGGGGGAAAGGGAAAAAACGATCGGAATAGTGTGGATAAATCCGGCAATGGACGTCAATAAAAATAGACGTCACCGAGAAAGATAATGGAGTATGTATTTTCAAGCATGTCTATTACGATTATTTTTCACCATCGTAATGGAGGACTTGACTTGACTTCCACATATATTAATGACCAAACCGAGCAAAATGGCAAAGTTTGAAAACGATTGGATCAGAAACCAAATTTCTTCAGACGAAATCAGACGAAATTAGGAAAAATCGAAAGCGAAGTATGAAGAGGCTAGTAAAAAAGGTAAAGGTAAGATGCTAAAAAAAGGTAAAATGCTTAAGTCATTATCCTTTTAGTTTGATTCAAGGCGATTTAACCGAAATTTAATGGTAAAATATGGTCATATTATACTTTATTTTTATATATATATTACATACATAGTGTGTGTGTACGCAAGATATATTATACGACTTAAATCACTTTCTGCAAAGTTGTCGAATCAATTTTCACCCGTCAAAGTCGTAGTAGGAAGGTACATATGTATGTATGCATGTTAGATAGATAGAATATACGACATTTGCGTGCCTGTCGACAAATTTGTTCTGCGGCGTCTTTCAAACGTTCGTCCTCGTGAAATGTGGGTCGTAGTATGCCCACTTTACACACACGAACACATGATTATTTATATATTCCACATCAAAGAGGACACGGAAAGGTAGGCGGTTCGAGATCTCACATTAGTGCTCCAGAACCAATACTGATATTGCTGTCTATGGGGAATGTTTGCAATGGTAAATAATACTTAGTTAGTAAGTACGTACATAAGTGTGCTGTGCATATTTGTGCGTGAATGAAGGCTCGTAAGAGCTGCGGTCTAATCAACCGGTTCAAAAGCTAGTTGATTTTGTTATATTGTAATGGTTTGGATTATGTTGACGGTGAATGAAGTGTGTGTGTGGTTTCGAATGGAAAGCTTGTCATTTTATTTTGTTGGTATTCAATTATTGATTTGTCCGCATATATGTATGTAGGTCTCTCGTAGGGTTTTTGGTTACATATGATATACTCTACTAGAGGAAAAATAGTTTGTTTAATAATTTGGTTACATATGATATTATACTCTCAACTTCGTTTCTGAGAATCTTTTGATGAACAAAAAAAAATTTTTGTCGAATGTAATTTTGGAATCGTTTTGATAATAATAATAATAATAGAACTAATTAAATAATTAATAATAATTTTACTCTTGTGTCAAATATATTTACATATGTATGTATGTATGTATTACATTATACATAAAACTAGTGGTTTTACGCGGCTTCGCTCGGTGTTTGTGATATAAACCGCTTAAACATGGTTTATCTAATACATAGTAAACATTTAATTAAATTTATTTGAATCGTTTTATTTTATTTAAATTTATTTGAATATTCATTTGTTTTTTTTTTATTAAATTTGATGTCACAGATTCTGCGAACCAACAATACATATGTATGTAGTAACATACATTGAAAGTTTATTTCGAAATTATATATTAGATATATAATGTTTGACGTCGACTAATCTAGATTAAAAAATATATAATAATACATTTGCCTTTCATATGTTCTGTAAAAGTTGATTGAGTTGCTTAGTATACCGGGATGTACATATGTACATATGTGGTAAGTGTAGAAAGTACTATACCTATAGTAAATGAGTTAGTGCATATCGATGGCTTGGTTTTTGGTCAAATTTGTTTTTTGATTTGTTTTTTTAATTTTACATACATATTTTTCACATACATATATACAAATATACCAGGAAGGCTTAACAGGTAAACCCCAAATGCGCCTTCCTGGTCCACATAATTATTACATAGATACATGTATGTAAATCTAAATATCTGACATCCATGGACAGTATAAATATATTACAAACATCGTATTAATACGATAAATAACGATGAATAACTTTCATGTAACAATACGAATTTTATATTCGATAAACAACCACAGAGACATCTATGGTGAGCAATATGGCGAAACCTAAGATATAACAATAACTAAAGGTTCGCAACAGAAAATTGGGAAGGAAACGCCAATTTTACAGGAATCGTTTCAATGAAAATCAGAAAAACTGGCAAATTCTGATAAGAAACGATCGACCTAGACAAATCAAGGTCTGGCCAACAACGAGACTTAGCGGGGAATCAAACTCGTAACATCAATTACGAAATAATTCAACATTCACCACTAGACCACGCTGCTGGTTTACTGGACATACAATATCTGTGCACCAAGCGATCAATATGTAATTTTAAATTAAAAGCAATATTGAAGATATAGTATATACATACATATGTATGTACAATGGATGGTTGTGGTTGCAGTGAATTAGAAAAATACTTTTCAATAATGTTTAAAGGGATTTTATCTTTAATGGGTATAGAAATTAATCGAGTTTTAGCGAATTTCAAAGATATTTTTATATACGAGCCGTTATATTCGAAAATGGCATAAGTCTAATTTGCTTCATTTCGAGAAATATCTCGCAAAACATTAAATATAATGATCTGCGTTTTACAATATTTAAAAATATTAAGGTCTGTAATATGTAAGTTAATTTTTCTTTTCCGAGATTTTAGACATATCGAATTAAAATTAGCGATAACTTTTTGTGAATTGTCACACTAAAATAGTGTTTTTGGAAATGAAAATTGGACTCAGGCCACTTTCAAATATAAATTATGTTTGAAATTTTCCAAAAAATACAAATTGTGGTTTGTTCCTTCGTGATTATTCTATCGATCTGTTCGTCTGTTTGTTTGCCTAAGTAAGAGATGCATCCTATGTAGTGCAGACGATTCGATGCTTCCTGCATCTCGGCGTGCACGCGTAAGAAGGGGAAGCTTTACGACACCAATAAACGGGAAATCCCGGGAAATGTGCGATTTACACTGCAACACTATGGCGAAACTTCCAATCGTATTATATCAGGATGTAACAAGATGCAATCTCATCGTACTTATCGTGAATTTTGAATGTGCTATCGTAAACACGCAGACGAATAATGGAACGGAAATAAATTGGGCATAAAACATAATACATGTGTTTAAATTGTTTATACTTTTTTTTTACAGAAAGACTCGCTATATTTGGAAGCCACAGACGTTGCGACCTGCCTCATCAGCGGAAAATCCGAGGTAATGATTATGATTATTTATAATTTCCGGCAACAATGTTGAATGTAACGACAGTATAACGATTTTATACTGCGAGATAAACGATTTTATCTTCCATTGTAGACAGAATTTGATATGCGGAATTTGTGTATGACGTGAATTTTAGATAATACAACGTCAACACACACACATTAACTATGCCTTTTCAATTACGTATTCACTTTGGATAAAACTATTTGAAATTATGCGTCAATTATGCTTCGTATTTTTTTTTAGTACGTAGTAATATCGTAAACAAGCACTGCTCGTTGCAGGAAATTACATTATTTTATTTCGAGTGAACTTACTCTTTGAATAATATTATTATGCATAATATTATTTTGTGATTCCGCTGGTGGACCTTTTGTTTGAGCTGTGATGAAATTTTTGAATTAAATTTTCATTGAGAGCCTTACAACAACGTCATGGACTTAATGTAACGGAAATATGTAACATCGTTGGAATTTAATATAATGGATCATGAAAAATATTATCCTAAAATTATGCCAACATTCTTTTGTATTGTGTAGTATATTTTGTACGGAATATAATCCGAAGATTCGTTGTAGTGAAAATTTTTTATTTTTTTATTTTTATAGGAAAGTTTGGAAAAGCGTTTTTGATTTTTTGTTTCTTCGTGTTTTATTCGCATCAGGATCGTTCCGGCTTTTATCTATAGTTGCAGACAAATGGGATGCTGCAACGTAAGGTGTCCGATTTTTTACCCAGCAGTCATACATCGTCGCGAAATGGCGTTGCGAATTAATGTAGGGGAAATTTGTAATTTCGGAAAATTCCCTCGAGTGTGCTGCGCGGCGCCCACTCGAGATGATGAAGTGGGGTTTTCGAAAACCCATTTTCTCGCTTTTCCCGCGCTCGCGGAGTGAATATTTAACACGTGTTTTTGACATATTTCGACGGACATATTCAACGATTATATCTCGACATATCCACCGAGTCGACGACGAACGACACTATTTGTTATCCGGTCGAAATTCCATCGAGTCATTCCAGTCGCTTTTGCATGAAGCGCTCGTCTAGATTATACAGATGCGTGCATAGTTATAAAATAATATTAGAGGGAACATTGTATGTATCATTAAAATATTTAATATGTTAATTTTAATGTGCACGGCTATAAGTGGATACGAAGACTTTCTATATATGTATATATCAGGTCAGTCCATAAATTCATGTACATTTTCAGGAAATTTTTAAATAGTGAAATGATGGGCACGAAATTTTTAAATGAAAAATGATGAAAAACTGTTCCATGAGATGAATTCATTATTTCTGCGATCTGATCCACTGTTAATTGTGGCTCTGACTCCACAAGATTTTTAAGAAAGTAGTATTGCATTAATAAAACAATGATCTAATATATTCTAGTTTTATACGTACTCAATATCATGTTAATCTTGATCAACAAGTCACACAATTCTAAAAGATCTAATAATTATAACGTAAATAATTATAACGTCAACAGCATGTCTCTTTTTACAAACCTCCTTTTTTATAAGATATCTATAAAGTAATCTTGTGATGTTGAAGATTTGATTTGAAAGTCAATAAACAATGCTTTTCATACTTTATGATTGTATTTTTGTTAAATACATATGTAGTTTATGATTTTATATTGTATATAAATAAAATTATCATAATGTATTTGCCTATGGTGGACATTTTTAAAGCGAAGATTTGTATGTTTATGTAATCTTCATAATTATCATCTACAGCCGCCCACCATCCACTCCACCCCACACAATTTCTTATATTTAAAGAAATATAGGAGAAATTTGTCGAAATAATAAGATCTTACTAGTTAAAAATGGCATGAAGATACGCATATCACAGCTGGAGTCTACCTTGGCGTGCCGTGCCGCACTTTTAAGTGTCTTCTGACCATCATCGATCTCACTCTACAAATTTTTCTAATTTCATCCACTCATATTCTTTGTAACCTTCCTTTTATCCTTTTTTACTCTCTCGGGTACCATTCCGGCTCTTCCTTTGTCCACGTTTCGTTCATTCTTTTAGATACGTGACCCACCTATTGGCATCTCTTCACTTTCTTTACTCTCTCCACTATATCCATTGTCATACTTTTCACCTACGTATTCCGTTTATTATCTTTCTTCGTTATGCCGAGCATTCCATTACTCTTTGAGTGCATATGTAATATTGATTTCGAGAATTTTTTTTTGGATTTTTTAATATTGAAATTAATATCTATTCATCCGTATATTTACATATACTTTGATATAAATTGACTTGTATTTTTACTGATTCGGAAACCCTTTGTTTTTGTTTCCTTCCGCAAACATAATAAAAATTTTCAAATATATGCAAATTAAATAACAGAACGTGAATCGCCCTAAAATATATTTACTTCCATATTTTTTTCATAATATTTACACAGCACAAACATGTTATACTAAAATTTGTGTGCGGATACAATATGTTTAAAATATTTTTATAGTTTAAAAAAATTAGATAAAATTTAATATGTCGTAAATGATATGTAGTATATATTAATTACGTATACATATTATACATATAAATTCAAGCGATCATAGCCAAAAATATGTATGTATGTACATATATTACATATGTATAGCTGATATACAAACTTGAATGTACACATTTAACAATCCTTTATTCTACCCTTTCTTATCTGTGTACGTATTTGACCATTTTCGTTTGTTCATCCCCTTTATCCTTCGACTGCAAATCTCCGTATTCCTTTCAAAAGTAATTGATTAGTTCAATTATATTCTATTTCTGTACAAATTTCTACGCAAATACAACGCTTTGTATGCCATACCGGCCTTTCACATGTATTAATCAAGCCGAAGGAATATATATATAGATAATAAAGTGCTTTAATCAATCGTCGGTAACGTCAAAGCACAATAACAATTTGAATTGATTACGGAACAGACTCGTTTATGCGATGCGTTTATGAGCACTGTGTATGCACCCCGTTTCACATTACTCTCAATTTAATTATTGGGCATGTATTATATTATATTTAGATACGTAGTATGTATGGTGAGGACAATCCGTTTGATAAAAGGGGATATTATGTATGCTTATACGTACGTATATTACGCAATAATGGGCAACAGTAAATATGAGTATTTCGTGTATTTCCACTATCTACATTATAAGGAATATTGCGAGTGACATTTGCGACACAACTCGTCACGCAGGCTCAATGTCAAACAACGGATAACTTAGGAATTAATGGAATTGGAAAGGAAATGGGGAGGGAAAGCGCGGATTCATCGTCGTCTTTGTGAACGTGTTTTGGGGAAATATTGCCGCGATTGTTTCATTTGCTCTAAATAATTATTTTATGTAGTAAGTAGTTCCGTATCTCAATCGGAATGTGTATGTATTTACATGTATATGCTCGAATAATAATAAGCATCGACGTATGTATGTATGTATGTATCATATATTCAAGTATGTATACAGATATGTAATATCGGGGAGATATGGCGAATATGTTTTTCGATATTGACAATAGCTGTGGTTTGCTTCAAAACGGTCGTTTTGCTGATCCAAACATTCCCTTATTGCAATGCTTATTTCTTTGGTATTTTCAACCCACAATAGTAAATAAAAATAAAGTTTTCGCATTGTGTAGTTTTTATGTAAATTTTTATTAACATTTCGGTCAATGTTGTTGTTACATATATTCATACATATGTATGTATATACGTATTTTACAATTGAATAATACGTATGTACATATGTAGTATGTCTCAAGTGTATTTCAGTAATATGTCTCGAATATTACTGAAATATTTGTATATAGTATCATACAAATAGCAAATTAATTGAACAGTCGTCTAATTAATCAAATATATCGTTTTAATAAATCTGTGCGTTCGTTCGCAACATGAGTATTATTAAATACAAGATTACATGGATACGAAATAAGACTAAAATATAATACATATTTTAATGGAGAATTTTCATAGAAATGATATATAATTAGTATTTATGTATAAGAAGATTTATGATATATATTGTAATTACATAAATGCATAAGCTTTCATTTAAATTTAATTATTTTCATTTCAAACTTAATATTTTCAATCAAACAAGCAAAATATTTCATCGTAAAACGTTCATATTCATTTTTTACATATACGCAAAAGCCGTATCGCTTTTCTCCAATTTCCATTAGAGAATATTACAATTTAAAATGCATCATATAAAAAATACACATTTTTTATATGTATATCTCCATATTCTTTTGAGTACTTTATAGCGCCTGGAGAGCCTTAAAGGTTTTATTCGTACAATACTTTTTATACTTCCCACAATTTTATTTTTCTTTGTATGTGTGTGTGAGCATTTAATAAAGTTTTGCAGCGTAGCAAAACAAAAAAAGAGCTTTTGCACAATCGAGAAAAGAGACAATTTAATCTAGTGCATATTTCTTCCCGCTATTCGGAGTATAATACGTGTGTAGTTGTTGTATGGGGGTATTCAATCTGCGATTAATATTTCGCAAATATCGAAATAAGATTGGAAATGTGAGCTGCTTCCGTGGAGTCTATCGCGTTTTTCCATTTATCGGTTTTGATTGCTTGCCGTTTTGGCATTAAAAATGATCGATTGGTTTTTAAGGCGGCACGCGACATCAAAACGGTCGGTCGAGGGAATTCAATGTCGCCAAAAAACAAATATTAACATCGTCAATAGTGTTCACATTGACGTTTCGTTTCGCCAAAGCCGTGGGAGGTGCATGATTGATAGCGTTAACATTTTAAGCCGAGAGACCTGGGTGAGTTATTTGACGAAATAGCTGTGTCACCTCGCCCCGGGCGCAAAGGGTTGACGCGACATTGTATCGAAAATACGAGATCGCGGAAATTCCGCGAAGATCATCGTTTGACAGGAAACAGATAATGAAGTGTACAAACTGCGGGGTGGCCTCTATTGTATAATAGTAGTGCTGGCATTTTTTCATATATATATTTTTAGGCAAGCATGTGATATGTATGTATATAATTAATGATAATTGATATGTGTATGTTGTGATTATTTTAAATTTCGTATTATGGGTAATTGTATGTAGTTTATTTCGGAAGGTTGCTTAAATGGTTGGTGGCACGCGATGAAATTTAAATCGTGTTGAAGTGCTGTTTTCAAATATGTATGTATTTTCAATTTGTGTATGAATAGTAGATGATATATTTTTGTTATTTAAAATTTATTATGTAGAATTCGTTTGTGAATTTATGTATCGATGGTACAATTTCAAAATGAAACAATTCCATTCCGATGAACTTGATCATATGTACCTATTTATATAAAGCTTTGAATCACATCAATACGTATGTATGTGATAATGCTCTTACCATACCTATATCAAATATGAATTAGAGTGAATGAATTAAATATATAAACGATTGGAGGAGGCGTACGTATGTATTATTTCGCGGGATATTTTCACAGATGAGGCTCGATGCATTCGTTTGTACTCGTATATCATGTATATCTTTTTACTTTATCTATGTACGTGGTAACAATAGATGAAGTTTTGTGATCATGCGAAAATTCGAACTCGAGATTTTGAGTGATTCGAACTCAGAATCGATTACTGATCACGTTTTAATGATCTAGAAAAAATGTGTGTGTGTGTCTGTGGGTGTGTCTGTGTACTTTGGGGATTTTTTCAACACTGTTAGTCCTATCGAACCGAAACTTAGTTTCGGTTAATGAAATTCTTATAGACACTACGTAAATTTTTTTCAAATTTTTAAGTTGACCGGAAATGGTACCTCCCCTTATAGGTGTCCTCTTTTTTTTAAGTTTTTGAATTCGATTTCCTGCCAAACTACTAACTGAATCGGACTGATTTTTTCGTACATGTACTAGAAATAATAATTTTTATAGTTTTTAATTTTTTAAATATTTTTATCTGAACCGGAAGTAGTACTTTTACTCTAGAGAATCGAGGTTTTTTATGTTTTTCTCAAAAGCCTGTTGATTTATCGAACTGAAATTTCATATCGATCAGTTTAAGCTCAATACAAAGTTATGTATAAAATTTGGTAAGCGTCCGTCGACCGGAAGTGGCAGTTTACTCTTGTTCGATTTGTCTTCCACTATTTTTTTCGACCCCTTAAACATGTGTGGTCTTCACGAAAAAATTCAAGTATAATTCTTGTATCAATGTGATTAAAATAAAAAATCACTAAATTTAATAAACCGGAAGTGGGATTTTTCCCTTCCGGAAGCATCCGGAAGGAAGGTCAAAAATGTTGTCGCCTGGATCCTGACCACACCCCTGAACGTATTAAGCTGAAAATTTATATTTATATTCTTTATGTACTAACTTAGATTTGGTAAAGTTTTGGTCAGAATTCGTAAACCGGAAGTAGTATTTTTTTTAAAAACAATATTTCATTATTTTTTCATTATTTTATTTTGACCTTTTAAATTATTTTAAGCGTCTTGATATTTATTGTGTACAATAGAAATAGTGATTTTAAGTAAAAATAAAAAATAAAATCAGCAAATTTAATGAACCGGAAGTGGGATTTTCTCCTATTAGAATGGTCAAAAATGTTGTCGCCTGGATCCTGTCCACACCCCTAAACGTATTGAGCTGAAAATTTATATTTGTGTTGTTTATGTACTAACTTAGATTTGGTAACGTTTTGGTCAGAATTCGTAAACCGGAAGTAGTATTTTTTTTAAAAACAATATTTCATTATTTTTTCATTATTTTATTTTGACCTTTTAAATTATTTTAAGCGTCTTGATATTTATTGTGTATAATAAAGATAGTGATTTTAAGTAAAAATAAAAAATAAAATCAGCAAATTTAATGAACCGGAAGTGGGATTTTCTCCTATTAGAAAAGTTAAAAATGTTGTCGCCTGGATCCTGTCCACACCCCTAAACGTATTAAGCTGAAAATTTATATTTGTGTTGTTTATGTACTAACTTAGATTTGGTAACGTTTTGGTCAGAATTCGTAAACCGGAAGTAGTATTTTTTTTAAAAACAATATTTCATTATTGTATTTTGACCTTTTATATTATTTTTATCCTCTTGATATTTAATGTGTATAATAATTATACTGATTTTAAATAATAACAAAATCCGACAACCGGAAGTAGAACTTTTGTATTGTGCAAGTATTTGCATATATTCGCGCTCAATTTGTATCGCTATCATAGTTATTAGTTCAATATTGAATTTTGTTTTGTAACCTTCTTATATTCCTCAAATACATAGATAAATTCATGGGTTGGTCACACCCGAATTTTTTTAAATAAAAATATGAAATTTGAAAAATTATTTCGATATATTTGAATTTTTTGTTTCTTATATGAAAAATAATCATATTTTAATTAAATAACATACACGAATTTGTACTTACGTACATGATAAGAAACTTAAATATGGCTTTTTATCGTCTAGGTACTATTATTTAATTTACAAAAATCAATAATAGTGATATTAAAATTTTACATGTAATATTTACTTTTTTTAAATAATTTTTTTTATTGCCCCTGTATATTTTGTATACGTGTTCCGCTCAAGTTTGTTCACCCTGGCTCGTTCGTATACATACTACATAGTTTGTTCATACACGAATTACTACTAGTTTTAGTTTAAGTGCTCATAGCTATCTTCAAATAGACTCACCAGGTGTTGCATGAAATTTTTGGCTGTTGAAATGTGAAATTCTATTGAAACCACATTACAGCGTTGCTACAATTCCCATTTTCATTAATATTAAAAATATTGCAACCCAGGTAAGCATTCACACATAGAGGTTGCAGCAAACGATTGAGAATACTTAAGCTTATACCTAATAGTTTGTGCATGAATAAACTGATTCAATTTCTTTTTTTTTGTGTGCACTGTAACTGGCCAGATTGGTTTGTGTATGAACAAATTAGTATGTACGTTCATAGATGAACTAAATTTACACTTGGACTGTAACATATGTATGTATGTAGTAGGCATATTGTTTGTATACTAAATTGTACTAGAATAGGAAAATATTTATTAGTTTTGAATATTGCAGTAGTAAAATATAATAGTGTCTAAATAAAAATGTGTGTTGGAATATATGTATGTATGAACACGTGCATCAAATTTATCTTCGCAATATAGGGCCTTTGTTCTCAACAATATTTGTTTCACATATCAACATATCGCATTGCCTTTAACGCGAACACATTTTTATGAAGCGATACCAATTTCATGACACAAAACAACCCTCTACAAATACACATACAAAGAGAAAATTCTGTCCGTTACACACGACTATGGATATGATCGTTCCTCTCCTATTGTTCACCCATTGTGTTGGACGAGTGTTCCCAACAATGTGCCATTGACTCATTCACTTGTTCGATTTCTTCCGCGCATATTATTTTTTTTTTTACTTTTTTTGATGCTACCTCCCATTAAACGTACGTTTCTGTATGTCGAAGCGAAATTCGCTCTTCGCCGGAAGAGCGAATAATATTTCGCATAAGCAGGCAAACATGAAACGTATCACAATACCTATGTATTGTTTGATAAAAGTCTCTTTCGCATTGTGCGCGAATAAAAGGCCATATTTACCAGGTGAAATTCACGATTCTTTACTCTAAAAAATATATAAACGATTGGAGGAGGTGTACATACATATGTATTCTTTCGCGGGATATTTTCATATAGGAGGCTCGATGCATTCGTTAGACAAAACGTACGATCTGATTTATGTATGTATGTATATCTTTTTTATTTTATGGTAAGCTGTATAAATTTGGGAATATTTTTTTTTTAAATAAATATTTACTTGAAAATTATTTTTAAATTAAATTTTTTATTGCAAGTTTTACTTTTTTAGGATTTAAAATGCTGTTTTTGATGCCTGTGTGCATGATATGACGCAAGAGCAAGACGGAGAATGGATAATCTCTCGAATTAATACGTTTAGATAAAAAAATATTGAATAAGAAAACCAATTCTTATAAATGTGGTGAAATGATACACTGCCAACATAAATGCACAATATCACGGAAAGAAAATTTGTAAAAAAAAAATATTTTTGACTTTTATGTTTTTCCGTATTTTATACGTATTTTAAAGTAATAAAAATCACAATCAATACATAAAACATCTAACTATTGATTTCAATACTCACATGGGCACAGCAATGCTAGATTTTAAGTAAAAGAACGCAAAAGTCAAACAATTGTAAAAACTGCGCATTTTTAAAAACTCATATGTATAGGGATTTTATAAATAAAAGCGACCAACAAAAATCATTTTCATGTTCAACTTTAGGGTGTCAAACATAGTAAAAATTGATTATTCTCCGATCTGGTAATTTTTTTTGTCGCTCAATGTAATTTACACATTTAATCAATTAAATCTTATGCGGGAATCACACCGTCAAAATTGTATAGATCGATTCGATATATTTAGAGTAATGTTGTGAAGTTATTCGAAAATGCCAATTTATTGCAGAGCTATATTTGGTGAACGTATTATTTTAATTTTACTGAATCGATCCAAAAAATCGGATGATTAGTCACTTGGTTATGAATGCAATATACATATGTATGTACATATAATTACTTCACGCGATTCAAATATTGTAGTATATGTATTAACGTATTGAAAATTTTCTACAATGTACCCTTTTGGAAGTTTGAGGGCTTATAGCATAGGCAAATTTGATAGAGCGAACTTCTACGATAGTTTTGATTCGTATGGCAGTATGTTGAGGTTAATAAATTTGTGGGTTTTGTATCTGCGGCAATATAAAATAGTGAGGCAACGTCTAGTGCAAGATGCAGCAGACTGCACTACGGTATAATGCATCAATTCGAAAGCTTTTCCGCTTAATCCTGACTAAGCTTAATTTCACAGACGTACGGATTGCCGGACGAGCTTTTCCATCGAGTGAAAAAGGCGTTCAAGATTGGGGCCACATTCTCGTGTTTATTGTTCTATAATTTACTATTATTTCACGCATCGTTATTAATAAATAATATACACGAGTTAAGTGACGCATAAATCCACACACTTTGAGCAAATATTTTTTCAACGTGTCGTCGCTAGAGAGCACGATATCTTATGTCATCGTTGCTAGTATGAAATTATCGTCGTCGTCTCTTCGTCGCGCTGGAAAAAAACCAGTACCGACATTTTTTTCTTATAAGGGCGGGCTTTTCATCCCACCCCATGAAAGAAAATATTGTCTATAATAAATCCTTGTATATACATAGGTATATATATATATATATATATATATATATATATATATATATATATATATATATATATATATATATACACACACATATATATATATATATATATATATATATATATATATATATATATATATATATATATATATATATATATATATATATATATATATAATATATAAAACGAGATTTTACCCGCTCTAACTGGGTATACCCATTCAAAAAAACGTTTGCTTCTGTCGCAGGAGACTAATGGTCTCGTGTCCGAAACTACTACACACGGCGAGTCTCTCCCCTTGGCTAAAGAATCGCTTAATTTCGCATCGGAATTTTGAAAAAATGATAACAAATTTTGATAAGTCTCTTTGGTCGTGACGTGCAAAATTGTATCGATCGTTACATATTGCTGTTGATCAGATAAAAATAATCCATTTATTATGCGACTACGAACATACACATGCATGTTAATCCTCCAATGCATTCAATGTTTAATACTTTTACTGATATACGTTTTCATTTGAAAAATTTCGTATTGTTCAGCTTTGTACAAGGGATATTTTAATATTTTTAATATTCTTCTAGTGAATGTATTTATATGATAAAATTAACAATCGCGCATATTTTTTACTGTGTATTTAAGTATTTTCTTTTTCATACGTTAAAAAAACAAGAATTTAAAATGGGCGTTTCATTAGTTGAAAGCGTTATTTAAAAATGTGCTTTGAGAAGTCTTATTTAAGGTATTTATTTACCAAAAGGGTGACCATGCATACATAGGGCATCGAGAGGCTGGGAATTTCCTAATGATATCGATTTGAATGGTTGCAATTTCCTTTGTAATTTACTCGGCTCGAAATGTGCGACTGAAGTTCTGGGTCTCGTCAATGATATCTGTCAGGAAATTTCTTTTTCTGGTGTCCAATTTTATCTCTTGACATATAAAATTAGAAAGAGTAAATGACTACTATTTGAAGAGTTGAAAGAATGATGTGTAAATTTTTTATGGACCGTTTTAAAAGCGATAAAGTATACTAGTGGCGTGGTATATGTATATGTACGTATGGACAAAAAAATATTTAAAAAAAAAAATTTATTATAATAATCCGTCTTGAAATGGTGAGTATACTTTTTCATTTTTGCGCTAACAGAAATATCTTTCTTAATAGCATATTTTTTGTGTTCAAAACTCAATCTTCTGAATGATTTGTCATATAATCAATCGAGAATGCAACATGCCAAGTCCTCGTTATTTGTTTCCGCGTCCTCTGCACTGTTTTGTTCTGAAAGAATGGTGTGCCAAGTCTTTTGCCATATTTGTACTCAAGAATTTTTGTTTAAATATGTGAAATTTTAACAACAACAAAAAGAATTTTTACTAAAAACAAATCCGAATATTCCCAATGGAAATGCCATAAATGCTTGAAGAAATGAATAAATTAAAAAAAATGTTTAATCTTCAACGGGAACGTCTATACATTAGAATTCGCCAATACCGTGAAGGGAACAGAATTGAGACGGCGAGTCCGTGCAAATGAACGACGTGGTCAACCATATCATAACAATCCACGACCACTAACTAAGTAACAAATATGATTGATTCCGGCTTCTGAACTTCGTTAATCTGAGTGAAGAATATCAAATGGACAAAGATTTGAGTTTATTGTAATTGAATTGTTGATATTTTTACTAACCACTTCTTACTTTCACTTACGATCACTATTGAGGAAAATTTTTGGCTCCAATCCGATCGTTTTCATACTTTGCCATTTTGCTCATTTTGGTCATCAATATAATTCAATTTTTGGTAAAAGATTCTAGGGGACTAGCCTAGTCTCTCTGGTCCAATGACGACACGCCACTGAAGTATATGTATATGACCTATAAATTATATGTACTTATATAGGATATCATTGTAGGATTTTAATTCAAAACTCTTTATAATAAAATGTATTATACATATGTATATACATATGTACATACATATTATAATATATACATTATTCTGTATGTGTGTATTTACATAATGAAGCGATATATGTATATACATATGTAGGCTTAAATAATGATTTACGCAGAGTTTTCGAGGCGTGAATTTTATTTTATAATCCGCGCTGTAGAGGTGTAATATTATAATTAATAAGTTGTTGACATTGTGAGATTTGCTGAGTGAGTTTCCACGAATCGTTTTAAACAAGAGGAGTGGCGGGTGTGAGCGGGAAAAGCGCTTTTCCGACGAAGTGACGAGGTGCAAAACTGGAAATCATAACGTCGTTTCCGTACGAGAGAAAATAAAGGGATAGCTCGCCGAGGGGTGGTCGGAAGAGGATGTGGAAGGCCGTGGTCCTCTCGTCTCGGAGGACGTGGCCCAGAGACAAGGAGAGATCAGAGGGTGATAAATGGATCAGCCGCCAACACCCATCCCCTTCCCTTTCATCCCCCACGTCGTCTCGGCACAGTTTTTCTTTTTGTCAACAACTGGCAGATGACAAATGATAGCGAAAAACCTTTTTGCACTCAAATAATTTTATGTGCACACTCAATTCCACACATTCTATACGTTTTTTACTTCATATAATCTAAATATGTATATCTACATGTGTGTGTGCAGATACGCTTGAGTGTGCTTCCATCCCGCCCCCTCTATTCATCTTCTACTGTTAATAATATTTTGACGTATTATAAAAGGTTTTTTTCATATTACATTCTAGACGTATCGATTTTGTTATAAAATATGATTGTTCGAAGTTTGAACACTATCCATAGATAAGTACATGTACTAGTGGAAGAAAGTTACAATCTGTAATATCAACTTATTTTAAGTGTACTTTCATGTACGATAAGTGGAAACTTTCTACGTCGACAAAAGTGCAATGCTACACTTTCGTATATTGAAAACTTTCCATTTAATTTATTATATCATCATCACAGTCGTGTGCCTTATATTTTGCATTACATTACATATACATAGAAATATAGATTATATATGTATAATAATATATCAGTGGCTATTTTTGGTTAATGAACATTTTTGCTTTATTTAAAACTAGTTGTTTTACCCGGCCACGGTCAGTATTTGTAATATAAACAGCTTAAAAATGGCGAATTTAATAGTAAATATTCATGTTTTTTTATTAAATTTATTTGAATCGAAAAACATATAATATTCAATCAATTGAATTGTCGTCATAGAAACTTTGTTTTGTTTACGAAGCTCCCAACCAAAGATACTTACATACATATTATAATTACATACAAAGTCTCTTTCGAAATTATATATTAAGATGAGAATGTGGTTTGATATCTGTATATATGTTACACCGAATCCGTGAAATTGTCTATTACATTTAAAATATTCATCACAAAACACCTAGATATGGATGCGGTGCATCCGCTCTAAAATCGCCAGACAAATTGAACGACAGATTAACGGCCGGCTGCTTTAAATGCAATTCTCGTCTTCTCGAATGATAGATTGCACATCAGATGACGGGTAGCCTTTCGATGTGCACAGATGCAATTATTAAAATGGTAATTATTAAAATTGAGTTGGATCTTTCGGGCGAGTTTAATAAGGCAAGATTCGATAAGTTCCGAATCTTGCCTAATTAAACTCGCCAGCAAGATCCAACTCAATTTTAATAATTGAATCTGTGCACATCGAAAGGTTACTCGTCATCTGATGTGCAATTTATCATTCGAGAAAACGAGAATTACGTTTAAAGCTGCCGTTCTGTTAATCTGTCGTTCGTTTGTCTGGCGATTTTAGAGCGGGTGCACCAAACCCCTAGATATACCCAAAATTGATTTTATGTATAATTTATAATTAATAAGTAAAGTAAATTGCAGTAACAAACATTTATTTTTTCAGGAATACGAATGCAAGAACCACATAAGGGTGATCGAAAGCATCGGAGAAGACCTTTTATACGTGTGTGGAACTAATGCCAACAACCCGCGAGATCTCATAATATATGTAAGGACCGTTTACATATGTATACATATGTATGTAGATACATTCAATTTGTGGAGGCACACGTGGTACAGACCAATGAGACGCATTTAGCGCTTTAAACCATGTATTTTTCGATGCGCCTAAATGAACTTTCGTTTGGTTGCGGTGTTACGCAACGGATGCGGTGCATCCGCTCTAAAATCGCCAGACAAATTGAACGACAGATTAACGGACGGCTGCTTTAAATGCAATTCTCATCTTCTCGAATGATAGATTGCACATCAGATGACGGGTAACCTTTCGATGTGCACAGATGCAATTATTAAAATGGTAATTATTAAAATTGAGTTGGATCTTTCAGGCGAGTTTAATAAGAACAAGTGCAAAAAGCATTTCTTCGTTTTCTTTATAAGAAAGAGTATGGGTACTACCCATATCTCTATCCTACTCCTTTCCTTTTGGGCATGCTTGGGTATAATTCCCTTGAACTTCGGAGAAACTTCTCGTTAATTCGTTTCGTTCTCCAGCTATTGCGTGGTAATACGTCATGCCCGTTGTTGCTGGAACAGTTGGGACCTTATGTCCCTAATAATTATGTGCGTGGTAGACATCATCATTTGATGGTTGTACCTGCTGCTCGCACAGTTCTTTTTCGAATGGCTCCTATTCCAAGAGCTATTCGACTTCTCAATGAAATCGTTGCTGCTGTCTCTGAATGTGATATTTTCCACCTTGGGGAGCGTAGATTGTCGGATATTATCTTAACATATTTATCTGGTAACCTGCGCTCATCATTACTTTCTTAATTTGAATGTGATGAATGAGTGGAATCTTAATCTACTCTCTTCCATTTGGGCCTCGCTGTGATTTTATTTTTTATTCATATTTTGTTTTATTTTATTTTACTTTTTCTTTCTCCTTTGTACATTTTTATATACTATTGTTGCGTAGGGGTGGGTGGAGGATCCAAGTAAAAGGCCAACAGTCGTATCACAGCATTTATTGATGATTAAGGAGATACACGCAGTGTCACTGCTAAGTCCAGAATGACATGATATCGCCTACGTACCGCCTTATAAAGGGTAGATCTCTCAGGACGCCTAATCTGTTTACCTGTTGTATAGTCACGTATTCGGATATGTGTTTCCACGATATTCGGTCTCCCCGTACCGATTCTGAGAAATAACTAATAACGGTCATTGTTTAGCCTAAATGCACTTAGAGTCCAGATATAATCTTTGGAAGTAAGTGCATGCATTTAGTTAATCCGATAACAGATATCCGTTGCAGATAATCTTTGAACGGTCACACAGTCTCTGGGATTCTATTCGCTTAATCCGCGGCGTACGTTACACTATTTTAATTTTGCTCAGTGTAAACAAAGAATGGGATTTATGGATTTTATTTTTAATTTTTACACTTTTGTTATTTTTTTTTCTCTCTGAATTTTTTTATTATTTTATTTTACCATGTTTTCTGCTTTTGCTTTTTTCCTTTATTTACAGTTTACTTGTTTTTATATCATGTTTTTATATATTTTTCAAATGTAGGCCATTGTGGCGCATTAGGTTCTTCCTGTAATGCCACAATGGTCCAAAACTATTAAATAAATAAATAAGGCAAGATTCGATAAGTTCCGAATCTTGCCTTATTAAACTCGCCAGAAAGATCCAACTCAATTTTAATAATTGCATCTGTGCACATCGAAAGGTTACTCGTCATCTGATGTGCAATCTATCATTCGAGAAAACGAGAATTACGTTTAAAGCTGCCGTTCTGTTAATCTGGCGATTTTAGAGCGGATGCACCAAACCCGTTACGCAACATGCCAACTTTAACATACATATGTACACACGGCCCAAGAATGCCAACTTAATCATTTATACACACTCCCTTCTGGGCTTGAAAACTTATTTCTACGTACGTTCGATTTTATTTCCCGTTCATTTTTCAGAAGAGTTTGAAGCATCTGCCGCGACACGTGCACTATGGTCACGTGGGTTCCGGAGCAGGTAGGTGTCCAGGGGATCCCAGCCACCGGTCTGCGTCCCTCTGGGTGGGAGAGCCGACGTCGGCCCTCTTTGCCGGAACTCACAGCGACTCGTCGCTCGCCGATCGCCTTTTGATCCGCTGGGACCTGCGACCTGGCACTTCCGGTTACAAGAGAACGGCCAGATACAATACCAAATGGCTCGACGGTGAGTTTTTAATCCGAGCTTTGTCCTATTTATCGTTTTTTAACTGGAACGGGCTACGTAACGGTCCGGAATGATGTCGTCGTGTTTGTATTGCGTTGACGTGTTTGCTCGTCCGTTATATATTGTACCTATACAATGTATTGTATACTAGTGGTTTTACGCGGCTTCGCTCGGTATTTGTAATACCGAAACGGCTTAAACATGGCAAAAGTATCTAATAGTAAACATTCATTTGTTTTTTTACAAGCCTCATACTAAGTTGCTTTCGCTTTTTCGTCTGACGAAATTTGGGTTTTATATCCACACTCTTCCGATCGTTTTAAAACTCGAAAAAATAATTCGAGTGTGACCAACCCATGACTTTATCTGTGTATTTGAGGAATATAAGAAAGTCACAAAACAAAATTGTATATTGAACCGTACAGACACATTCACACATACCGACAGCATTATGAAATACTAATAGCTATTATGTACAGCATTTTCGATACAAATTGAGCGCAAATGTATGGAAACTTGCACAAGACAAAAGTTCTACTTCCGGCTGTCGGATTGTTCAATTATTTTTTATCACTATCAGTATTATACAGAATAAATATTGTTACGTACGCCGTGGATTGAGCGAATTGTACTTAGACCAACGGATATCTGTTATCGGATTAACTAAATGCATGCACTTACTTCCAAAGATTATATCTGGACTCTAAGTGCATTTAGGCTAAACAATGACCGATATTAGTTATTTCTCAGAATCGGTACGGGGAGACCCAATATCGGGGAAATACATATCCGAATACGTGACTATACAACAGGTAAACAGATTAGGCGTCCTGAGAGATCTACCCTTTATAAGGCGGTACGTAGGCGATATCAGGGCATTCTGGACTTAGCCGTGACAATACGTGTATCTCCTGAATCATCAATAAATGCTGTGAAACGACTGTTGGCCTTTTACTTGGATCCTCCACCCACCCCTACGCAACAATATCAAAAAGATTAAAATAATTTAAAAGGTCAAAATAAAATAATGGAATATTGTTTTTTAAAAAAATACTACTTGCGGTTTACGAATTCTGACCAAAACCTTATCAGCTCTAAGTTAGTACATAAAAAATTCAAATATAAATTTTCAGCTTGGTACATTCAGGGGTGTGGACAGAATAGTGGGCACAACATTTTTGATCTTCATAAGAGGAAAAAACTTCACTTCCGGCTTTTTTTAATGATTTTTTTTTATTATCATTACATATATACAAGAATTATCCTTGAATTTTTTCGTGACGAGCTCACATGTTTTATAAGCCCGATTCAGGCGTCAACCTTTACCCAATTTCCGTTGTAATTGTTTGCAACTTCTAATATCGACGTAAAATATCCTACATAGGTTATTCTGTCGAGGTTATATTTTCTTACCAGGACAGGTATTTACAACCCAGTTTGTGACTCTCTATTTAACCCTTTATGTATTTATGCTCTGCAATATATGGATTTACTTCGGCCTTCCCACGAAGTGCTCGAAATAGTTGAGCCTTCTGCTTTTAATTGCTTTCAATAATGTTCTATCTGTTCTCATCTTTTGTAAGACAGTTGTTTGTTACTCGTCCAGTCCAAGAGATGCGGAGCATTCTTTGATAGCACAAAAGCTCCAATGCTTCCACTTTTCGCTTACACTTTAACGTCTACGATTCACTTTTATCGAATTTAATTTAATTTTCAGCATTTATCATTTAAATGCTAAAGTGTCTGCTAGAAAGCACTCTACCGAACTTCTCGGACTGCCCTTGCAACAGGGATTTTGATGTAATCACCAGAGTCGATTTGTCGTTAGGATATCTTAAGAAAGTTGAAAACTTACCCACAGACTACTAAAGGAAATCTCGATCGTTGATTGCTTTTGAATCGTTCGATATAATACAATTCGATTCTTAGATTCAAACCGAATCAATAGTGTCTGATAAAGTTCTACCAAATGAGGTTAACGTTGGTTTTTATCCGATGGAGATACTTTTATATGTACAATACATGAAAAGGGTGAGCACAGATGTGCAGCTACGAGATTTTCAAATATTTATATTAAAAGTTGGCAAACATTGTGGTTTTGTATAGTTTCAAATTTTCAGTAATGTAATATGGAGTGAATTTTTTTATTATCATGCTCTGATTAAACGTCGGAATTAATACAATTTTCGATCGCTCTTACGCGCTTGTCAATTAAAATCAATCAATATTAACATTAACCACAAATTACAACACATCCAATGTTATGTTTTCATCTCGCGCTCGTATGAAAATTGCATACATATGTACATATATATATGTATGTATGTATGTACATACATACATATAATAATAATGGATAGGATTTTATAAAGTTCAATTCAATTTGAAGCCTCGGAAATTTTTCAGTGGTTTGTTTGGAGGAATTTTTAATATATGTTCATATACATATGTACATATATATATGTATTTTAGTAATAGATCGGCTTCACATATTTTTATGCATGCATTCTTTCGGATAAAAATGTGATTTTTATTTTATTTCCTTTTTTATTTTTTCTTTACTTTCATCTCGGAAGTTGCATTCTTGATCTTAAGTACGAAGGAATTTTCATCTTCTCGAGGTTGCGGTCCACCTCAAAGAGACTATGACCGCAATACGAAAATTCCCGAATATTTTCCCCCACCCGAATTCCTACCATCTCTTATATATCGCATTTAGCATGTAAATAACCCTTTGACGACCAGTCTCGTATACTTTGACGCCGTATCACTAAATTCCATCACGCGTCGCTTTTGAATTTTTATACTGAAAATGAAAGAGTCAAATACGAAGATAAAATGTGGCGAATTAACAAATAACACGTTCGTCGAGCGAATTGTGTTCCCCTCGAGTGCGAATTTGCCATTTGTCTGTCATCACGCGTTTACTTCCGGTGCATTAAACCGTACGTGGAGATTGATTGGACACTAGTAGTTTTAATGCCTTGTAATTAAGACAGTATGCTTGTAATGACAGAGCACAATCCCCATTAGTGCAAATTTAAAAACATTGAATAGACTTGAATATTGATTTGTAGTGTCGTTAATCTCCTCTTTGAACACAACTATGTATAATGTAAAGTGCCGATATTAAATAGCATTATTATATTAAATATTTTTACTATATTATTGTATCAAAGTTTAATTTACTTACTACGTTATTCGTATTTTGTGATGTATGGACCTTTTCGACAATGAAAAAAGGTCTATGTTTGACTTGGATCAGAGGTTTGACTTGGATCAGTTCACATACAATGTACATACGTATTAGGGATTCCAATACTGGTACTAGCGAAACTATTTCTATCGGTAGTACGAAAATAATAATTTTATTTTTAATGTTAGTTGAATTATTTTTCATTTGGAAGAAAACTTTGTATCGGCTAGTTTGTATGGATTAGTCGAATAATGCAATAGCACTCGACATTTATTTGACTTTTTATTCAAAGTAGCTGCTAAAAGTATCATAAATCTAAAATCAAATATAAAGTATGCTGAAAATATCGTATTTACACCTGAGACTACATATTTCCGAACACATTTAAGTCGTTATATTTTAAAGTGGCGAAAGTCCACTTTTCTTCATTTCGAGAAATATCTCGCAAAAAATTAAATATAAAGTTATGCGTTTAACAATATTTAAAAATACTGGTTGCATTTACTATAGGTAAGTTTATTCTGCTTTTGAGAGATTCTGGACTTATAGAATTAAAAGAAGTGATAACAATTTGTGAGTTAAGTCAAACAGAAATAGTGTTTTTGGAACTGAAAATAGGACTTCCGCCAATTTCAAATATAACGGCTCATATGTTGATTTATAACTGTTAACTATGAGAAAACTTGTCACCTTCCAATTTTTTCGGAAACCTGTTTATTTTACTTTATTTGAATACAAATATAATATTTAAAAGCTAAAACCATCGATTCTACGCCAAAATTCTCAAAACTCAAAAATTTATTCCCTTTTTTGACACTCGAGAGTATTTAAACACATTATTTTGTAATTGATTATTTTTATTTAGTAATTAATTTAATTGTTCTATACTAATTGCTTAAATAAATAAATACAGGCAGATATTGGTACTACCGTCAGATACGGGCACAACTGCCAGATACCGGTACCACCGTCAGATATCGGTAGTTAACTTGCTGTACCGGTAGTGAAAAATATTGTTATTTTTGGAATTTCTAGTGCATACGTATATTTGCATACTCTGGAAAAATATTTACACATACAAAAAAAAACCCATTAATGTCATGTTTTTAAACTACAAATGTGTATCTACATATGTATGTACCTATATATTGTATGTACATCCATACCTCTGGGGTGTGTTTCAACCTTGTTTGAAGAAAAACGCAAAATGTACATCAAAAATTTATTATTAAAATGATGACTATTACATACAATCACGATCCTTCACTGCTTTGGATTCAATTTTGAAAGCGATAGAAATAATTTCCATGCATAATAACACGTCATCTATTCATAAGTAAATTCTATTAACCTTATATTGATTATACCCAAACATGTAAGGGAGTTTTCTTTGATCGTTAAATTTTTATTTATAAAACATATTTACAAAAGCATTAAAAGAGTACATATATTTTGTATTTAAATAAAGTACGCGTAACAACCTGAAATTGTAGCTCGAGACAGCTACGACCATGAAAACGATTTATTTTCATGTTCGAAAGTAACAATGAACGTCTGCTTTGAATATATTACTTGTATATATGTATGTATGTATATAAATTCACTATTCTAACGATGTACTTCAGTAGTACATTTCCAAAGGGAAAATTGTGCATTGAAAGCGATCACAATAACCCACACGTCATATTGTATAATATAATATACAATACGAAACATCATCATCACAGCGTCGACTGTTATCAAACAATCAAAATAAACGAGCGTACGCTTAGTATTATACATATATATGTAATATAATAATGTTTCCATAATGATAATAACCATTGATTACCACCGAGAAATTATCTCAATGGCGATTCTGACCCGTACTATTGACCGACTTTTTTTCATTGTAGAATAAACAATACTGTGTGTGAGCTTTGTGTGTCATTCGTGAATTTAATGAGGGTGTTTTTGTTTGTTTTTGTATTATAAATTAAGGTCCCGAATTCGTGCTTATGTACGCTACTGGGCAACACGTGCACGCGCTCGTGCGCGAACGTAGTACAGCGTGTGGCACGAGAAACGAAGCACGAATCGTGCGCGTGTGCCTCGACGACAGAGGAAGCAAGAGGCATCCCAGAGACTGGACCACCTTCTCCAAGGCCAGCCTGTCGTGCAACACTCAGCATTTTCAACATTTGGGTATGTGCATTCATATGTATATTATAATTTTACGTATATTCATTTTATATTAGTTCCTATGACGATCACTTGTTTTTTTCTTAAATGGCAACCTTCACTTTTTGTCATTTCCAAAAAAGAATCTGTCCGTTGGCTTATAACAATGCCAAATTTTAAAAGTCATTTATGAAATAAAAAAATATAGTAGCCAGCAGTAGAGCCTAGCGACCGAGAGCCCTGGTTAGACTTCGATTGAAAAGTGTCACACAGTGGCGTAACTAGGAATTTTGGGACCGTAAGCAAAAAATCATCTAGGACGTCACCCTCGAATTTTTAAATCAAAATCTTTTCACTTGATCCTTTCAATACTAATTCCCAAAAATATTTTTATCTGCAGCGCGTTTATCGCATGTTTAACGGAGAGCTGAATGAGGTTGATCTATTTGGTATTTCCCTACATCAATTCAGGTCAAACATCAAGAGAATCTTGACCGATTGATTCATTTCTTCTCCTATTCTATTTTTCCAATATTTCCAATATTTGTATACTTTAGTTTAGTTATGTAATGTGCTATTTAATCATATTATAGCTTTCATTATTTTCCTTTTCATTTGTTTATTTTGTATTTACCTTTTTCATTTGTTTTATATTTGTAAATTTCAATTTCTTCTTATATTCTATTGTATAACCTTTTCCAAATATTTTAATACTATAGTTTAATTATGCAATGTTCTACATATTTTGTCATGCCTTTATTATTTACTTTTTAATTTGTTTTCCTTATATTTATCTTTTTAATTTTTGTAAAAATCTATTATTGGACTCGGATGTTACATATATTATTTATTTACTATTTGTTTTTTTTATACATATCTATGTACATCCTGTCTGTTGATTTTTCAATTAATAAAATAAATAAAATAAAATAAAATAAAATACCAAACTTTTGGTTTCGCAACGCAGTATCATCGCAGATAGGGCTAGACAAAAGAGATATTCGGCTAATTGGTGATGTCTACTGGAATCAGACGGCAGTAGTACGAGAGCGTAAGAATATTGAATAGGGAGTTCGTCAAGGATGTGTACTCTCACCGCTAGTGTTTAATTTATATTCTGAAAATACTATTGCTGAAGCCTTGGATGACATGGATTCCGGAATTATAATAAATGGCACAGTCATCAATAACATTCGGTACGCGGATGATACTGTGCTACTGACCACTAACTTCAACGACTGCAAGCAACACAGTTGTTGTGCATATGTAGCTTTAGAGCGGGGTTGACACTGAATTAAAAAAAAAAAAACAAAATGGATGATAATCAGGAAGTCGACGCACAATACGGCCAAAAGAGTAGGTAGTTTCAGATATCTTGGGTGCTATCTAGGTGAAACGTGTGAAAGTAAACAGGAATTTAACAGGAAACGTTTGACTGGAGCAAGCAGGAGCTGCATTCTTAAAATTGAAAATCGTCCTAACCACACGTGATCTCAGTATAGCACTCCGTCTTAGACTTCTACGATGCTATGTTTTCAGCATCCTTCTGTATGGGACAGAAGCATGGACCCTGTGACAGATGCCACGTGCAAAAAACTACAGGCCTTTGAGATGTGGACATACGGAAGGATGCTGAGAATCTCATGGATGATGCGTTGTACCAATGCCGAGGTGTTAGCCTTGATGGGAAAGCATGTCGAAGTGCTAAAAAATGTGAAAAGGCGTAAATTGGAGTACTTTGGACATGTGATGCGGAGCGAGAAATACGATCTCCTGTGCCTAATAATCCAGGGGAAAATCGTTGGCCAACGCAGTCGGGGCAGGCGGAAAGAATCTTCGCTAGTGGTACGTACGGCTTCAGCACCTCAGCACTTGAGATTCAAATTGATCTGAGGAAACTTCTGGATATTTTTTTTTGAGATTCAAACAATGGTTTGGAATATCTGTTTCCGACATATTAATAATTTTCCTAGGTTCAAGGAAATCAAAATAGTTTTTCACTACCTGCATTCCTGCAAAATATATGTAATATTCTATATATGTAGTGATTCTACCATTAACCTTTCTATCTCTAATACAGATACTTCTTCTTGTAACTTATCTACTTTTCATTTTGACTTATCTACTGTACTCAGTCACATCAACTCTCTCAATGTTAATCTTGGTGCGGGTTGTGATGGTTTGCCTTCTTTTTTCCTTGTTAAATGTGCTGTCCCATTATCTCTTCCCATAACAATCCTTTTCAATCTTTCTATGTCGAACGGTAAATTTCCTGACTATTGGAAATTATCTTACATCACCCCTATTTTTAAAAAAGGTGATAAGAATCTTATTGAGAATTACCGTCCTATATCTAAACTATCTGTCATTAGTAAAATCTTTGAAAAAATTATCTATAATTTCCTTTTCTCCAATTTCAAAAACTACATTATACCTAAACAACATGGTTTTTTTAAGGGGAGATCGGTAGAGACTAACCTGCTAAATTTCACTAGTACTCTCACATCTTATATGGACAAACGAATCCAAATAGACGTCGTTTATACGGATTTCTCTAAAGCTTTTGATAAAATCAATCACAACCTTTTACTCAATAAACTTTGGTCCCTTTTGGAAATTTATTTCGTTGGATCTCTTCGTATATACTAAATCGTCACCAAATCATAATTCTCAATGGTTTTAGATCATCACTTAGACATATTCCTTCCGGTGTCCCACAAGGGTCGCATTTAGGTCCCTTATTCTTTTTACTCTATATTAATGATATCTCATACATCTTCAAACATTCCTTTATACTTCTTTACGCTGATGATTTAAAAATTTACAAACCTATATACACCATAGACGATTGTCATAAGATACAAGAAGATCTAGATAGATTCTCTATATATTGTTTAAATAATGATCTTTTTATTAATCTAGAAAAATGCTCTATTTTAAATTTCACTAGAAATAAGTCAATTATTACTAATCAATATCAATTAAATCATTCAATCCTTAACACGTCATCTTCTATTAAGGATCTTGGTGTAATACTCAATAATAAACTAGATTTCTCTGAACATATTTCTTTTATTACCAACAAAGCATTTAAATCTCTTGGATTCCTACTCCGCTCAACAAAACCCTTTAATGATCCTTATGTACTAAAATTACTTTATTTTTCCTTTGTAAGGTCTCACCTTGAATTTGCCTCAATTATCTGGTCACCTTTTTATTTATCCCATATTAATTGTATTGAGAAAGTTCAACTTAAATTTATTAAATCCTTACGCTACCTTTTTCCTACCTATACCCATTCTACTGTTTCCGACATTTTAAAAACCCTTTCTTTTAACAATCTTTCTGTCAGGCGACGACATTCTGATGCTATATTCTTCTTTAAGCTCATAAATGGTTTCCTTGATTGTTCTGATTTACTGAATAAGGTTAATTTCAGAATCCCAGTTCGATACTCTAGACGCGTTGCACTCTTTTCACTTGATCTTTTGAATACTAATTCCCAAAAATATTTTTATCTGCAGCGCGTTTATCGTATGTTTAACGGAGAGCTGAATGAGGTTGATCTGTTTGGTATTTCCCTACATCAATTCAGGTCTAACATCAAGAGAATCTTGACCGATTGATTCATTTTTTCTTCTATTCTATTTTTCCAATATTTCCATTATTTTTATACTTTAGTTTAGTTATGTAATGTGCTATTTAATCATATTATAGCTTTCATTCTTTTCCTTTTCATTTGTTTATTTTGTATTTACCTTTTTCATTTGTTTTTTATATTTGTAAATTTTAATTTCTTCTTATATTCTATCTTATAACCTTTTCCAAATATTTTAATACTATAGTTTAATTATGCAATGTACTACATATTTTGTCATGCCTTTATTCTTTACTTTTTAATTTGTTTTCCTTATATTTATCTTTTTCATTTTTGTAAAAATCTATTATTGGACTCGGATGTTACATATATTATTTATTTACTTTTTGTTTTTTTTATACCTATCTCTGTACATCCTGTCTGTTGATTTTTCAATTAATAAAAAAAAAAAAAAAATAAAATAAATAAATTTCTTAATTAAGTCTTAATTTGTTCAAATATAACGGGTCAATTAATTAATATTTATATTCAACGACGTAAGCACATTGATAAAGTGCTCTGTGTCAAAAATTACTATTCTAGTCATATTTTATACTATTTTTATCTATAATTATTTTATATACATATGTATGTATATCTGTACATAGAGAAGGTAGCATAGCGGCTGAGACCAAATTGTTTGCAATAATTAAATAGGAAGAATAAAATATGTACATATGTAAAAGGTTTCAGTAATTCAGGCTTCAAACAACACGAAATCAAAATGTGTTGTTTTAATTGTGTTGAAATGAGGTGCCTAATTTTCTACATATGTATATATCGTCACTTTAATTAAATTGGGTAATGTTTCTAACTCACATAGAAAAGTATCTACAAATTTTCTTTTTATTGCGTGCTAATTCTTTTGTAAGACCAAGGACTATAGCAATGTTTCTTGTTCGGGTTAATTAATCTTTGAATAATAATAATAAATGTAGCGTAAATGTAAATTTCGCACACAAAATGCGACATTTGAATTTATTCAAATGTCGAAAAGGTTCTAATTGAATTTTTCTATTACGGCCGTTGTGTTTTTTTATTGTTGTAAAAAATAATAAATTAAATGGACGAATGTAAATTCCGTACATTATAAAGACACATTTACGAATTTGAATGTTTTTACGTATGTATTATAATATACAGGCATATGTAAAATATACATATGTTGGTAAATACATACGCATTTGTACAAAGTTTCCACTCGTTGAATATTCTCTTTAGATTTTTTCGCCCCCTGACTTTATTACATTAAAAGCGTACTCTTCTTATATACCCATACATACATGCATGCATACATATATTTTCCATTAATAATGCGACGTGTAATATAAAGCGCCATTTTATTGAAACGAATCGCTTTTCTCGCGCGCACCGTACGCCATGGCAGCCATCGCCATCGGGATTTTTCAAATGAAATATATGAGATTTGATTCGAGATTGCTCTACTGCTTCGAGTAAAAAAATTGGCAATGAATCTGATAGTGTAACCAATTTATTTTGCAGAAAATATATTCGACACTACGTACCTTCTTTTTTATTGCCATTACATTTATCTTATTTCGTATGCTGAAAAAGGTTCGACAGTTTTATCGAGATGCACTACATATG